>NC_081406.1:443688036-443997154 GCF_030272615.1 Cryptomeria japonica | reverse complement strand
CATAATATTTATGAGATTAGAAAGTTGGGTTTTTGTGTCGTAGGATTTTTTTTTTTATTTCTATAAGATTTCATGATTTTTGGGATAGATTTGAAAATTTCCTTAAATGGCAATTTTTGGTTTTTGTAAAAATCTGCCCAAAAAGAAATTTTTTGGTGATTGTTTAAAATAGGAACTTTTTCATTGTAATGGCAGAATAGTCAGAGTTGCAAAAGAATAATGAATAAAATTTGATCCAGACTTGTGTTTATTTTTTATTATTCTTTGTTATATTGGTAATGTTTTAATTGGCTACATCAGATAGTGAGTCTTCCTCAGGGTTGTAGCCCTTATATTTGAGCAATGATCTCTAGGCAGTGTGTCTGAATGCATGTGCACTTCCAATTGTAATATTTACACTTACTCCTAATAAGGTATTATCTCATTGTGGGTAGGTTCCCATCGTGGTTTTTCCCTTAATCAGGTTTTCCATGTCAAAAATCTTGGTGTTATGTGTGTTATGAATGTGGTGATGGTTTATGTTTTCATTGTTGATAATCAGACCTGAATTTAAGTTTGATTTGTGTTGATTTTGTGAGAAAACCAATTCACCCCCCTCTTAGTTTGTTACATTGTTGCTGACAATTGGTATCAAAGCTAGATCATCCGGAAGAAACTTGATAGCTTGAGGAGATCCAGGATGGAAACATTTTCTTTTTAAGAAGGATAGTCCAAGATTTGATGAAATGAATTACGCTCCCTGGTAAAACTAGATGGAATGTCATTTGAGATGCATCGGTGAAGATTATTGGAAGATTACTAAGAATGTGTCTAATGCTCCTCAAAATGGTCCTACCACTCTGGATAAGATAAAGGAAGATGAATTCAATATTATTGATAAGGAAGCATAGTTGAGTTCCTTGTCTCAATCTGAGATGACTAATGTGATGGATTTGCAGACTACTCATGAGATATGGAAGAAGCTAGAGAATTTGTATGAAGGTGATAGCCATGTCAAAGTTGCTAATTTGTAGAGCTTGAAGGGAAAGTATGAAATACTAAAGATGGGTGGATGCAAACATTACCTTCTTTATGCAGAAAGTAAATGGCCATGTCTTGAACATCAAATGTGTCGGTGGAGTATTGGAAGAATCTAATATTGTTGCTAAGGTGTTGAGATCCTTACCTCCTCCTTACAAGCATAAAGTTGTTGTAATTGATGAGATCCAGACTGTGACAGATGTGACTAGAGACATGTTGATTGGTAAACTTGTTACTTTTGAGATGAGCGAGTTTGGTGAAGCCCACAGTTTTTCTAGTTGCCCCATGTGTGATTTTATAGATGGAAAGAAGATTATTTGTCAAATGGGGTACACACAACACATCATTGAAGAAGTTATCCCCAATGGCAATAGATATTTTCCCAATTGTATCCATATATGTATGATTGCCCATTAAAATTTGTGGCATATGGCAAGACTCAAATGAAGAGAACATAGACTGCAAAGATTCTATATGATGAGAAGCCCCTGAATCTAGAATCCATCTCCCTTAATCATGACTTGTAGTAGCACAAAGAGCTTGTCCCTTTCTTTTATATGTCCCAAAAGAGCGATCCTTTCCTTTATCCTTGAAAGAAGAAGCTGACGTAAACATTCTATAAGGTAGGTTGATTTTTTTCTTCTCAAGAAGATTCTTCAACTCATCAATATCCTTCTTGTAACAATGATGTTCATCATGTCCTGACTTCTTGCAATATGCACAAAAATGATTGTCCTTATATGATTTCCTCTTAGGTGAGAATGTAGAGTCACCTTGTTGTGGAGAGGATGATTGTGCTCCATCTTGTTGTGGTTTTGACTTAGGTTTCTTTTGATTCTTGCATTTTCCTTGATTGCTTTGATTCTGTTTGTTAGCCACCAAAGCTTGTGACTTTGAAGATTTGAAAATCCCCATCTTGGTCAACTTATATTTCTCAAGTATCAACATCTTCGTGAATGAATCAAATGAGGGAGAAGTGTAAGAGGAACCTTGACATAACCTATGGGTGTGAAAGCTAGATACAAAGGTTGCATACTCTGAAGAAAGCTTTTCCAACAAGTTATAAACCTATTGAGCATCTTTTTTGTCGATTCCACAATCCTTTAGCTTTTCTCTGAGCTCAATTGTTTTTGTGACATAATCTTGGATTGTATCAAAATCCTTGGGATCCAAAGTTATGAGTTCACTATCAAGCTTGTAGCCCTTAATCTCATCAACTTGACCATACAATTCCTCATAAATATCCCAAGCCTCTTTAATTGTTGTACACTTCTCAATGTGTAAAATGAGGTCATTTGATACATACTTTCTAAGAGTTCCAAGTGCCATAACATTCTTAATAAGTCATTTAATTTGAGTAATAGGATCAACCTTAGGATCAGGTGGTGTTGTAATAGTTCCATTTACATAATGAATGAGTCCGTTTTCCATTAGTTTACTCCAAGACGTAATCTTCCATGAAGCATAATTGGGAGGATTTAAAAGTGGAAATTTAGGAGAACCCATAGCACCAAAATGAAAAAAACACAAGATAAAGAGAGGCACAATCACACAAGACACCCCCCTAAATTACCCAATCAAGAAACCCTCCTCAAAATGGTGATTTGGCACTTTATACTTAGTGCATATACAATGGGCCACTTGCAAAAAAAGGCAAGGTGGACTTTTGATTTCAATTTTACAACTTCTCAAAATGAGATATAAGAGACTTCAACAAATACTACTAGTGATCTAAACTGAGATCCAAGTGAAATACGAGTACCAAATAGGCCAAAAATGACCAAATACTGAATGTACAATTTCTACACAAAATCACTGCAAAGAAAAGGCAGATTATGAAATTAGATGAAAAATTATGCACTTTGAAAAAAAAAAAGGGCACCTGAAAAGGAGTCCATATGAGCCCGAACAAAGCCTCCAAAGTTGTAAAAATTGGGATTTCACAATTTCAGAAAAACCTGTATTTGAAAATCCAAAAACTTCTACAGCACTGTACAAATCATGAAATTATACCCCAAAACAAAAAAAGATGTTTGAAAAAAGGAGTCTATATGAGTGAGATATCACTAATTAAAATTGCTTGCAAAATTATAATTTCTGGAAAAATTTTGCCGCTGCTTCAAACTTCAAATGCCTCTAGATTTGGCCTTCGAAGTCCGGTTTGGATGAAAAAAAAGGCAAAACTGACTTTCTTGAACCTCCTTAATCCAATGGTGACCTCAGATTTGACCCATAAAACTTCAATAATAGAGTGCAAAAGAAAGCTCCAAAATACACTACCCCAAATTTCACTCAATTGGCAAACCAATCACACTCTAATGGCTCTAATACTATGTGAGATTTAGCCAAGATCTAGAGGCAATGGAAAACACAAATAAGAGAACAAAATAGATGATATGGATAAACTGTATTCTATCAAGATGAAAAATACTGATCAACTGGATCATCAATCGTTACATACAATGAATATGAGCATACTTATATAGGCAAGGCTATATGGATATGTGAGCACACAAACATGACATGTGGCTCAATAAGAAATAATGGTAGGTAGGAAATAGGTGTGGTAGGTAAGAGAAACAATAAAATATTCCACATGAGGTGGATCACCCATCAAAAGTGGAATTATCACTCCACAATAAGTGGATATGATAGAGTAGTAACAAGATCAACACCACAAAAGGTGAAAATTCTCCTACACACACTATCCCAATGTAGCACAAATACCCAAGTGTCTCATACCCAAACTATTATGATATGCATGTACCTAAGTAAACTTAAGTAAGGTGTAATAATATCCAACATGAATAAATAATTACACCAACAAATAGCATAGCTTTTCTATATCAAGTTCATTTACATAAGAGAACATGGACTAAGCACATAATATATTTGCTACATCCCATCCTAATGATTAATAATAAAAGTTAAATTGACACATATTCATATTGCTTATTTAGAAGACATCATAATATGGTAATATCTCTAATACGTACAAATCAGCACCATAGGACAACTGTATAATAAAGAGCCATATTTTCCATACGAACCATAACGAATCCCTTAACTTCAATATCTCAAGATATCTAACATTGGAGATTAACATCTCTCAAATCAAGGAATATATGATAATTAACATAATCACTACTATGCACAAAATATACTCAAGACATAGCATACATATTGTTGAGGTTAAAGTTGAACTCCAAAGAAATGTCTTGAAACTTGTTAGTCCATCATACAATATAAAAATGAAAGCTACATGAAACTTAACTTCAACCAATGAAGTAACATGAAGTAAATGAAATAAACACTATTATCGCTTTCATGATTTACACCTCATTGTGTCCTAACTCCACTATTCCTGGTTGCATATGATTTTCTCTCAGACAAGCACTACTAGCTTCCAAGATGGCATATGAAGAATGGACTGATAGTTAACTAATACTATGATATGCATATGCAAATGATTTAAGCTAACATGATATTATGGTATGAAAGAAATTCTAAAATTGCTAATTGCTTCAAACTCAAAGTCATGGATGCAAGATAAAGACTCCTAGAATGACTATATGACTAGCTATTAGTCTATTAGTTTCACAATGGATTAGGAGACCTCTTTTTATTGATTTTTGAGTGCATGAGCTTAGGTGGCAGAGATAAATGGTCATGATAGAATCTTGAAAATTGGATGGCTATGAGCAAGAAGTTGAAGGTTGAGAAAAAGGGGGAAGAAGAATACAAGTGTCACTTATCTCACCTTGACTAAGTTGAAGACTTGAGAGGATATAGGATAGTCAGAGAAGATGTAGGAATGAGAGGACAAGTGGACTCAAGTCCTCCTAAGATATAGGGATGTTGGAGAGAATATAGAAGAAGGTTAGGGAATATGTGTACATATACAATATTTTGTTTATTTTAGAAGTTGGAGATAAGTGGCTAATAAATGATTTAATTTAATTTAATTTTGTTGAATTAATTTAGCCACATGATGGATGAGTTGGCAAATGAAAGATGAAGTGGAGATAGAAGGTGAGCTGGAAAAGGGATTAAATAATTAAGAAATTATTTAATTAATGAGACAAAGATGGTATAATCCATGGTAGAGGTGTTATTTCTCTTGATGGTAAGGATAACATTGATGATGTCTTATATATTGAAGGTGTAAATCATAATCTTTTGATTGTTGGATAGATGGTTGATAAGGGATATGATTTGCAATTCAAGGATCGAAGATGTAAGATCTTGAGTAGCTTCGAAACTAAAATTGCATCAGGTACAAAGACTAAAGGTAATATATTTCACTTAAATGTTGGTGGTAAAATTTGTTTGATTTCTGAAGTTGATTAAAGTTGGTTATGACATAGAAGTATGTGTCATGTAAATTTTGATTGCATGGTTAAAATAAGTTCCACTCAACCTGTAAGAGATTTGCCCAAGATTGTAAAACCTTCTAATTCGATATGTAAGGAATGTCAGCTAGGAAAGCAAACAAGAATTTCTTTCAAAAACAAACAATATACTTCTAATGGGATATTAGATCTTGTGCATATTAATTTGTGTGGTCCCTGTAGAGTGAGAATCTTGCAGGATGACAAGAATTTCATGTTGTTTATTGATGATTGTTCAAGGATGATGTGGGTTACTTTCTTAAGGGAGAAGTGTGAAGCATTGGAGAAGTTCAATATTTTCAAAGCTATGGTTAAGATTGAGATGAGATAGAAGCTAAAGTGTCTAGGATATAAAAGAGGTAGAGAATTTACTTCTAGTGAGTTCAATTATTTTTGTGAAGAGCATGGGGTGAAGAGATAGTTATCTACGTTGTGGACCCCTCAGCAGAATGATATTGTGGAAAGGAAGAACGAGACAGTTCAAGAAGTTTCTATAACCATGATGATTGAAGGAAATGTTTTGCATATCTATTGGAGAGAAGTTGTGAGTAGTGCAGTGTATACCTTGAATTGGATGCATATTAAAGGTGATACCAGTAAGATTCCTTATGAGTTATGGTTTGGTCATGCTCCTACAATTAGATATTTCAGAATCTTTGGTAGTAAATGATATATCAGAAGAGATGAATATCTAGGGAAGTTTGATGCTAGATATGATGAAGGAGACTTTCTTAGTTATTCTACTAATAGTAAGGCCTACCAGTGTTATAATAAGAGATTGAGAAAGATAGTTGAAAGTGCTAATGTGAAAGTAGATGAAGGAAATGAGTATCAGCCCATATACTCTAAATATGATTTAGAAGATCAAATTATTAGTGCAAATAAAGAAAAGAAAGTGCAGACCTAGAACCAAGTTTAGATTGCTCCAGAAAAGCCTAAAAATGATGGAGAAGCTAGTGTAGAAGGAAGAGTTCAAGAGTCTGATAATCATGAAAATCCCAAGACTCCCAAGTATGTAAGGTTAAATCATTCAAATAATTATAAAATAGGAGATAGGAATAAATGTGCGATGACTAGGAGAAGAGTTGTTGAAGAGTATTGCTTGATTTCTAAGATTGAACTTTAAGATATCGATGAAGCCTGTAAGGATGAAAATTGAGTTAAGGTTATGGAAAAAGAGATCAATTAGATTGAAAAGAACAACACATGGACTTTTAGTTCCCAGACCTAAGGATAAAAATGTAATTGGAACTAAATGGGTGTTTTGAAATAAGTTGAATGAGAAAAGTGAAGCTTTTTAGGAATAAAGAAAGACTTGTTTGTAAAGGTTATTCTCAAATGGAAGGTATTGATTTTGAGGAGATTTTTGCTCCGATAGCTAGAATTGAAGCTATTAGATTATTTATTTCTTATGTTGCTTACAAATTTTTTAAATTGTATCGGATAAATGTCAAGTTAGCCTTAATGGTGAGTTGGAAGAAGAAGTCTACATTGAGCAACCAGATGGTTTTCAGTTGATAGATCAGAAAGATATGGTTTTCAGGTTGGAGAAAGCATTGTATGGACTAAAACAACCTCCAAGACCTTGGTATGCTAGATTGGATAAGTATTTGATGAAGCTTGAATTTAATAAAGGTACTACTAACAATACTCTATATTTCAAGATTGATAATGATATCATCTTGATTGTGAAGTTTTTTGATGATATTATTTTTGGTGGAAATGATGGTTTGTGAAAGAAGTTTGTTGATGATATGCAAAATTATTTTGAGATGTCTATGATAGGTGAGATGTTGGATATGTAATGCCCACCAAAATACCCTAGAGAATTAAACCAAAATGGACCAACAAATGGAGATATTTTTTTTTCTTTTAAATTAATCTTTACTACAACACTGATACTAACTTCTAGTTTGCATCATTATTACCAATAATGCATAATTAAATATATACATGATCACATGAATCAAAATGAACATAACCATGAATCATATTACACAAGTGAAACATCTATTTGAATCATATTACACAAGTGAAACATCTATTTAATCATTAACATAACTACATAATAAAACCATATAATGCATCTCCATTCCCTAGGGTATCTCAACGTCACTACTTGACATTAAACTAACACATCACATATCCATCTAGAAAACCATATAATATCATCCAACTAAATATTTACTTCCCATGCAACTATGATAAAACATTAACACTTATGTATAACTCTATTCCCTTTCATACTCTTTCTAAGGTTCATTTTTAAGCACCAATCGAATGTTTCTAATACCCGTATTTACTCATTTAAACACTTAACACATCATGAAAATAAAGCATTTATCCTTCTTTTAATAATGGTATTTGATTATTTCCTTAAGCACAACCCATCAAGAATACTATCCATAGTCATATGCAAGATCATAGTAGGAAGTACTTATCTACATCCAAATAGGATTCTAATATACTAAACAGGTTTGAGAGTCATATGATTCTACAAGAATAAATAAAATCTAATATTTCAATCCTCTAATTTTGACATAGGATTTGATTCTCAATATGATAAACATATCTATAACATGAACCACATACCAATACATTATCTTATAACAAGTGTGAGATTTTTCCAAGATCTCGAGGTAATGGAAAGCACAAATAAGAGAACAAAATAGATGATAGGGATAAACTGTATTCTATCAAGATAAAAAATACTGATCAACTGGATCATCAATCGTTACATACAATGAATATTAGCTTGCTTATATAGGCAAGGCTATATGGATATGTGAGCACACAAACATGACATGTGGCTCAATAAGAAACAAGGGTAGGTAGGAAATAAGTGTGGTAGGTAGGAGAAACAATAAAATATTCCACATGAGATGGATCACCCACTGAAGGTGGAATTATCACTCCACAATAAGTGGATATGATAGAGTAGTAACAAGATCAACACCATAAAAGGTGGAAATTCTCCTACACACGCTATCCTAATGTGGCACAAACACCCAAGTGTCTCATACCCAAACTATTATGATATGCATGTACCTAAGTAAACTTAAGTAAGGTGTAATAATATCCAACATGAATAAATAATTACACCAACACCCCTCCTTAAGTGCAACTTAGGGGAATGCACTTAAGTCTACAATGCAACTAAGCAATGCAAGATGGGTCCCAGCTACTAGGCCATGATAGGTACCCATGGACAAATGCATGCAAACCAATGCAATGAAATCTCTCACAAAGTGGGGAAAGAGAGAAAAACCCAATGGGAAAAAACCCTCCCCCAAAAGAGAGATGAAAATTAGATACAAAGAACTCTCACAAAAGCATGTGAAGGACAAAATCCCATGTGAGGAAAAAATCCCCCCCATATAAGAGAAGGAGAAGAGAGACTAGGAAGCCCCCCCTCAATGTAGAGTATGCACCAATGATAGAAGCTTGAAGATGAATGAAGAAACTTCTCCACAAACATCGAACCACGTTCCTCCCCTTAGGAAGAAACAAAACCAAAAGTGTATCCATGAAGTCTCCCCAATCATGAAGGGAAGATGTAGTAAAAATACTCATGATGAATGGAATCTCTGAAAACTGCTCAAGTGTCCCCATGTTGATGCTAAAAGGTACCCCATCCAAAGGTGGTAAACTATTCCACATTGCTGAAAAAGGTACTCCAAGATTTAGTGGAGAAGAATGCAGAACAATATCCAAAAACTCACATGTCTCCTCAAAGGATAAAGAGATCGCCTCCAACTACTATACAAAAGTATCCATAATCATGTCAACCTCAAAAGAGTGATCATGTAGAGAATGCACAAGAGGGTTAGAGTGTTCCCTCGCAACAATTAAAGATGGATCATTTTCATCAAAGAGAAGATGAATTCCATCAATTATGTCTCCCAAATCTAAAATGTTGGACTCCACAAACAAACCTGCAATGTCTGTCAAGTAGGCATCCCAATCAATTGAAGCTAGAAGACATGAAATATCCTGTTGCACTGAATCACAAGAAGGCAAAACTGTCGTACTAGCTACATCATCAGGTCCAATATGTAATGTGATATCAATAGGAGAAGATGAAATGCAAGGCTCAAGAATGGGGTCACGTGTGAGAATCCCCAAGTACAAGTACCCAAAGTTCTCCTCAAAATATGAATCATCAATATAGGAAGAATCAACCTCATCAATAGAACCAAAATTTGAAAAAGAGTACAACCAAGATGCATGATCAACCACCCCAGTCACAATGATAGCACTAATCTCCAAGTCTGTAATGATAACTAAATCAGGTGTGAACTCCACAGTTTTCCCAGTTGCCCCATGTGTGATTTGATAGATGGAAAGAAGATTATTTGTCAAATGGGGTACACACAACACATCATTGAAGGAGTTATCCCTAATGGCAATAGATCCTTTCCCAATTACATCCATGTATGTATGATTTCCCATAAAAATTTGTGGCATGTGGCAAGGCTCAAATGAAGAGAACATAGACTGCAAAGATGCCATATGATGATAAGCCCATGAATCTAGAAGCCATCTCCCTTAATCATGACTTGTAGTAGCACAAAGAGCTTGTCCCTTTCTTTTATCTATCCCAAAAGAGTGATCCTTTCCTTTATCCTTGAAAGAAGAATCCGATGTAAGCATTCTATAAGGTAGGTTGATTTTGTTCTTCTCAAGAAGATTCTTCAACTCATCAATATCCTTCTTGTAACAACGATGTTCATCATGTCTTGACATCTTGCAATATCCACAAAAAAGATTGTCCTTATATGATTTCCTCTTAGGTGAGAATGTAGAGTCACCTTGTTGTGGAGAGGATGATTGTGCTCCATCTTGTTGTGGTTTTGACGTAGGTTTCTTTTGATTCTTGCATTTTCCTTGATTGCTTTGATTCCCTTTGTTAGCCACCAAAGCTTGTGACTTTGAAGATTTGAGAATCCCCATCTTGGTCAGCTTAGATTTCTCAAGTATCAACATCTCTGTGAATGAATCAAATGAGGGAGAAGTGTAAGAGGAACCTTGAGCTAACCTATGGGTGTGAAAGCTAGATACAAAGGCTGCATACTCTGAAGGAAGCTTGTCCAACACGTTATAAACCAATTGAGCATCCTTTTTGCCAATTCCACAATCCTTTAGCTTTGCTCTTAGCTCAACTACTTTTGTGACATAATCTTGGATTGTATCAAAATCCTTGGGATCCAAAGTTGTCAGTTCACTATCAAGCTTGTATCCCTTAATCTCATCAACTTGACCATACAATTTCTCATTAATATCCCAAGCCTCTTTAATAGTTGTACACTTCTCAATGTGAAAAATGAGGTCATCTGATACATACTTTCTAAGAGTTCCAAGTGTCATAGCATTCTTAATAAGTCATTCGATTTGAGCATTAGGATCAGCCTTAGGATCAAGTGGTGTTGTAATAGTTCCATTTACATAATGAATGCATCCTTTTTCCATTAGTTTACTCCAATAATTAATCTTCTATGAAGCATAATTGTGAGGAGTTAAAAGTGGAAATTTAGGAGAACCCGTAGCACCAAAATGAAAAAAACACAAGATAGAGAGAGGCACAATCACATAAGACACCCCCCCAAATTACTCAATCAAGAAACCCCCCTCAAAATGGTGATTTGGCACTTTATACTTAGTGCATATACAATGGGCCACTTGCAAAAAAAGGCAAGGTGGACTTCTGATTTCAATTTTACAACTTCTCAAAATGAGATATAAGAGACTTCAACAAATACTACTAGTGATCTAAACTGAGATCCAAGTGAAATACAAGTACCAAATAAGCCAAAAATGATGAAATACTGAAAGTACAATTTCTACACAAAATCACTGCAAACAAATGGCAGATTATGAAATTCGATGAAAAATTATGCACTTTGAAAAAATTGGCACCTAAAAAGGAGTCCATATGAGCCCGAACGAAGCATCCAATGGTTTAAAAATTGGGATTTCATGATTTGGGAAAAACCTGCATCCAAAAATACAAAAGCTTCTACACCACTATACAGATCATGAAATTCTACCCCAAAACAAAAAAAAATGCTCGAAAAAGGGAGTCTAGATGAGCGAGATATCACTAATTAAAATTGCCTGCAAAATTATAATTTCTAGAAAATACTGCTTGAAACTTCAAATGCCTCTAGATTTGGCCTTCGAAGTCTGATTTGGATGAAACAAAAGGCAAAACTAACTTTCTTGGACCTCCTCAATCCAATGGTGGCCTCAGATTTGACCCATCAAGCTTCAATAATATCCTACAATAGAAAGCTCCAAAATACACTACCCCAAATTTCTCTCAATTGGAAAGCCAATGACACTCTAATGGCATTGATACCATGTGAGATTTTGCCAAGATCTAGATGCAATGGAAAGAACAAATAAGAGAACAAAATAGATGATAGGGATAAACTGTATTCTATCAAGATGAAAAATACTGATCAACTGGATCATCAATCATTACATACAATGAATATGACCTACTTATATAGGCAAGGCTATATGGATATGTGAGCACCCAAACATGACATGTGGCTCAATAAGAAACAATGGTAGGTAGGAAATAGGTGTGGTAGGTAGGAGAAACAATAAAATATTCCACATGAGGTGGATCACCCATCGAAGGTGGAATTATCACTCCACAGTAAGTGGATATGATAGAGTAGTAACAAGATCAACACCATAAAAGGTGGAAATTCTCCTACACACACTATCCCAATGTGGCACAAACACCCAAATGTCACATACCCAAGCTATTATGATATGCATGTACCTAAGTAAACTTAAGTAAGGTGTAATAATATATCCAAAATGAATAAATAATTACACCAAGCACATAATATATTTGCTACATCCCATCCTAATGCTTAATAATAAAAGTTACATAGACACATATTCATATTGCTTATTTACAAGACATCGTAATATGGTAACATCTCTAATATGTACAAATCAGCACCATAGGACAACCATATAATAAAGAGCCATATTTTCCATATGAATCATAACTACTCCCTTAACTTCAATATCTAAAGACATCTAACATTGGATATTAACATCTCTCAAATCAAGGAATATATGATAATTAATATAATCACTACTATGCACAAAATATACTCAAGACATAGCATACATATTTTTGAGGTTAAAGTTGAACTCCAAAGAAATGTCTTAAAACTTGTTAATTCATCATAAAATATAAAAATGAAAGCTACAGAAAAATTAACTTCAACCAATGAAGTAACATGAAGTAAATGATATAAACAATATTATACCTTTCATGATTTACACCTCATTGTGTCTTAACTCCACTGTTCCTGGTTGCATATGATTTTCTCTCAGACAAGCACTGGTATCTTCCAAGATGGCATATGAAGAATGGACTGATAGTTAATTGATACTATGATATGCATATGCAAATGATTTAAGCTAGCATGATATTATGCTATGAAAGAAATTCTAAAATTGCTAATTGCATCAAACTCAAAGTCACGGATGCAAGATAAAGACTCCTAGAATGACTATATGATTAGCTATTAGTCTATTAGTTTCAAAATGGCTCAGGAGACCTCTTTTTATAGATTTTTGAGTGCATGAGCCTAGGTGGCAGAGATAAATAGTCATGATCGAATCTTGTAAATTGGATGGCTATGAGCAAGAAGTTGAAGGTTGAGAGAAAGGGGGAAGAAGAAGACAAGTGTCACTTATCTCACCTTGACTAAGTTGAAGACTTGAGAGGATATAGGATAGTTAGAGAAGATGTAGGAATGAAAGGACAAGTGGAATCAAGTCCTCCTAAGATATAGGGATGTTGGAGAGAATATAGAAGAAGGTTAGGAAATATGTGTACATACACAATATTTCATTTATTTTGGAAGTTGGAGATAAGTGGCTAATAAATGATTTAATTTAATTTAATTTTGTTGAATTAATTTAGCCACATGATGGATGAGTTGGCAAAGGAAAGATGAAGTGGAGATGGAAGGTGAGTTGGAAAAGGGATTAAATAATTAAGAGATTATTTAATTAATGAGACCATGGGATAGTAGATAGAGGAATAATTAAATATTAGATATTTAATTAATTGATTAGAAGAAAATGATATAACAAATTAATTAATAAAATATTTCAATTAAATTAATTAATAGAAGGACATGAAATGAATTAAATAAATTAATCTTTTGAAATGAATTAATTTTTATGTGTATACATTTTGCCCCTCTTTGAAATGATGTTGAGACAACATTGTTTCAAAGATCAAATCAAGTTTCGATAATGCGCTCAATGGAGATAAAAATCCTGATTGTGTGCCCCCTCGGGAGATTGACTGTGAAATTGTTTGAAATTTTTGAATGATTAATTTCACGATAATTAAAAAGGTCCCTCAATTAAATTCATTTCTGAAAAATAAATAAAATTTCCCTACATAAAAGCATTAATTACCCTTTCAAATGGTATTTATTAAATTAACGTAGGTTAATTTTATCCTCATTTGCATCCTTGTCAGCTTGTGGAGTGAAAAGAATTTTCTTGCTTAGTTGGCAAAATGGTTATCCCATTTGAGAACCATTGATTTGAGTGTGTACGACATTATCAGTGACCTCCTGAGTATGGTTATCCGGTATGTACCTTATCTCAAGCGTGTTTGCAAATTTCTGTACAAATTTCCTTATTTTTCGGCATGCGTTAGGCTATTTTAATTTTTTATTTTATTTTTGGCATTTTGTTTTAGCGCTTTTGTCTTGTATGTTAGCGCATATGCATTTTATGTTAGCACTTTTGATAGTTTAGTGCAATTGTTTGTTTTGTTCACGCTTTTGTGATGTATGTTAGCGCTTTCATTATGTTAGCACTTATGCTTTGAGTGTTAGCACTTTCGTGAAAAGGGTTAGCGCATTTGACTATTTTCATGCTTTTACTCCAAGTGTTAGCACTTTAGTTATTTTGGTTCATGAATATGTGTGTTTCAATGCCTATGCTTAATAGAATAATGCTTTTTTTTAGGATTAGCGCATTTGGTAAAAAAATGAATTTGTTTGATTTTGACTATGTTAAAATTCATTTAGACGATTTGATTTGATATTTTGATGCATGAATTTAATAGATAGGTATGTTGATTGATGTTTGATTGATAGAGAATTTGATAAATTGATTGATTTGATTGGTAGATTGATAGATTATCTCTAAGAGACCGATTTAGTCTCTGATAAAGAACTTGATAGAGTTAACTGAACTCAGTGATTGATAGAAACTCATTTGTGATGATTTAAAAGTTGATTTGATAGCCTGATTTTCTTTGTAGAAAAGATTTGATCAATTGTTGATGTGATTGATCGTTTGTTTGATAGATTGATAGATTAGTGATCTCTTAGATTTGATAGATAGATAATTGAAAAAGATCAAATTCTCTTGTTAAACATGAGAAACTTGATGTTCTCCATTGTCAGGAGAAATTCACGGCCATGCACTATTTAGTGCTAGAGCTTACACAAGATGATATTAGACATATAGATGCCTACAGATTACGCCATTTGTTGTACATGCCTGATATTACCCATAATAGGGGTTTGTTGACTCCTTAGTCTAGAGATGGAATAGCAAGCATAGAAATTTCCACCTACCCACTAGTGAGATCAGCATTACACTCAAGGATGTATACATGATTCTACACATCCCCGTGACTAGTGAGTTAGTCCAATATGATTTTTAGGATCTTGGAGGGACAGAGGCTTGTAGAGCCACATTTGGTGATGAGAGCATTTACAGAGGAGATATTTGATGGTAGGATATGATCATGTACTATGAGACTCTCCCAATTATTCTTGCAGGATTGATTGGCGGATTGATTTGTCCTGATAGGAGATCTCGAGGTTTCATTGTTGGTTGGGGTCAGATTCTACAAAGCATGATGCAACATCGAACTCAATATGCATGGTGTGTTTGCATGCTTTCTCATTTGTATCATGATCTTCATCAGGTTGTCTTTGATGGTAGTGCTAGTTTGTCTACAAGATGTACACTTTTACAGATCTAGTGCTGGGAGCACATTGTTGTTACTCAACCTATCCATCATAGAGTTCATGGTGATAGGCAGCCATATGTCTATTTATATGTAGGTATCCTTACTCAGCATAAGCCAGGTAAGATGGAGTATTGGTGCTAGTTCTGGATTCACTAGATCGCATCATTTGGAGACCTTATATCGAATGTGAGCCATGGATGGATGATGTGCAGACATTACCATATATTTTGTAGAGTAGATATTTGATTGGTCACATTTTGAGTTAGTTTGGGATCATTCAGCACATGCCTACCGGTGTCGCCATGAATGCACGACAATACAAGGATAGGTGAGATTGGGGACCTTCTTTGTCTTTTGAGATAGCATGCACAAAGTTTTTGGCTACTCCTATGGTAGCTAATGATTTGAGATTACACATTTTGGATCCTAGGGTTAGTGCATATTATGCTCAGTACATGCTTGCACACCCTTTTCCTCATATCATTGATCCATCAGACCCTCCTCCCAGCTCAAGAGATGAGGAGGATGATTCAGATGATACCATCATTAGGAGATGGAGAAGGAGATGAGAACTTAGAGATACTCTATAGGTTGAAGATGATGGAGATAAAGGAGGAGATGGAGGCAGTAGGAGACCTAGCTGGAGAGGAGGTCGATTGAGAGTCCATGGAGGACCTTTTGGACTAATTGGAAAGGTTGGGAGACCACTTCCCATGGGAGGGAGAAATGCAAGATGGGTTGGGATGGATACAGGTAGGATAGGTATGAGATCAGTGAGAGGATTACCCTCTATAGGAGGAGGCAGGAGTACTGGATTGGACAAGGGCTGAGGGAGGCATTGATTTTGGTTAGATTCATCTAGATCCTAGGGTTATTGTATCTCATGGCGGAGGGGTGAAGTGGAGGAGGATTCAAAGGATCATGTTCCTCTCATTAGATGGTTGGTCTTGAGGACTACTCAGGTTGATATTATAGCAGGTGGAGAGGGAGGTGGAGATGAGGGGATTCAGGATGCACCTCAGCAAGATGCACTAGAAAAAGAGACCTTGGATGAGCTTAGAGAACATATAGATCAGCTTAGGGCACAGGTACAAACACTTATGATAGAGAGAGATAGGGCTGTTAGGAGATAGCAGGATACTCAAGCCCTTCTTGATCACATTCAACAAGTTGGATCTGACACTCTATCAGCCAATACCATCAGAACACTATTCTGGGTTGGGAAGGAGACAACAAACTGGCGATGATTATATGAGGATTTATTTTCAAAGAACAAAAGAGAAGGGAGCTATCAAACTACTATGAGGATGGCTACCAACAATGGTGGGGTCATGGGACCTCCTTAGAGGAGTGGAGATCAGGCAGGATAGCCATCTGGAGGATCTTCTTTCCCACAGCCATAGAGATGGATAGAGTCGGGTGGTAGTGGCACAATACAACCTTGACTTGTAGATGTGATTTATATTGATGAGGCACTTGTATTTTATTATTGATCTGATATCATTGTATACTTGGAATGTTTATTATTTTATTATGATCTATATGTAGACATGGACCCTATATGATTATGATCTATGGTTTATTATGCATGCTACTCTATATAATGATAATCTATATGCTTCATGATTCATATATGCAGTGATTAGATGGATGATGTTATGATGATCTTTTCATTCTTTTATTTTATGATAATGATGTTCTATATGACGCAATGATGATGAAATGAAAATGCATTTGATTTTGATTTTAATGATCATGGATGCAAATAAAAATTATTACTAACTTAGATGATATGATTTCCTTAAATTATCTGAATGCAATGATCTATATGAGAATGCTTCTAATGATTACACATGCAAATGAATGTTGAATTTTTTTTAATGTGTATGAATATAATGATTGAAAATGAAAATGATCTACATGAAAAGTTTTTGATTTTGATGATTTAAAAATGCAAATGATGATTATGAAATGCAATTTATGGATGCTTATATGTAATGCTTATAATGATAAATAAATCTAAGTGCAAAGATGCAACTAAATAACTTTAATGGACAAAAATGAACTAAAATGATAATGAACCTAATGCAAATAATAATGATGATATACTACATGATTATGAAATGCAAACTAATGCAATGATTGAATGCAACTAAAAGAAATGAATGATAATAATTTAAATGATTCTAAAGATGAATGAACCTACAATTATCAAATACAAATTGTTTTTGTTTATCCAAGTATACTCAATCTTTATTTATAATCGCTGATCTCTAAATGGAATGAAATACTTATAAGGCAACTAACAATGAATTCTTATAATGTAGATGAATAATGAGCTAATGTAAAAAGATCCAACTAAAATGATACTTTCATTCTTCATATGTTGTCTTATGACAGTGCTTGATTTCATCATTGAGCTTTAAAATGTTGTAAGAAAAATACAAGCATCTTGACATAATAATTCAAGCTGACCTGAGTATTTCTTACATGGATTTTGATATAGAAAGTTAATACAAGCAACTTGATATGATGAATCAAGCTGACCTAAGTATTTCTTGTAGAATAGACAAGGATTATCCCCTTTCATGCATGACTTGAAACATTCTCCTTGATCTTTTGTTGATCATGTCCTTAGACAAGTACATACCTTAATAAGAGATAAACCATAGACAACAAAAAAAAAAAAATCATGCCCCATTATAGCTTCTCTAGTCATGGACATCCTTGAGTTGCATAGCGTACATGATTAGCAATAAATCAAGATATAAATATTGAATCTTGTATGTCATTCACATGTTCTCATGGTCATTAACTGATATAATCATCTTGATGAATATTCCTTGATAATCTTTTATTACTTGTTAATTAAATCTTTTTTTTCTAAGTTTCATGATTTAGTTGTTACAAAATGCCTTGATCTTTGTTGCTTTGTTGCTCGTTATCTGTTTCAAAACCCTAGGTGTTTTGGTTTTTTAATTTTTTTGAATGTTTTGGATTTTCAAAGATTTAAAAGATCACCTTAGAAAAAGGAATTAGGATTTTGCCCCTAGCGGAAACAAAACTTTTTTACGGACGTAGGAAAAATGATCAAAATCTAAATCATGGCGAGATATAATGCAGATATGATTGATAAAATCCAAGATGGTGACTACACTAAGTATCTCAAAGATTGATAATTGTTGGTAAGCTGCATATTTCCTGCTAAATAGTTCAGAGCAATGAATGTGAAAGATGAAATGGATAAGCTAAGATAGATGGAAGAAATAGATGCGATAGGATGGAGTGGATAGGTGCATGAAGTGATCTCATAGATGGAAGAAACCACTTTTAGATAGCGCCTATTTACCAAGTTTTCACTATCTAAATTTATTGCATTTTTTTTCATATTTGATTTTTTTGTTTCTATTTTTGTTGTTTTATGTTTTTTAGAGATTTTTTGTTGTTCTGATTTTTGAGAGATGAAACATGTCCTACCATCAATTAATAAAGATAAGACTACCCAGAACAAAATCCAACAGTCATACTGATCTATGTCATTGTTTTGATTTATTCGATGATTGATAAGAATGTCTAGTTTCAAAGAGTGAGTACCCCATATAAGACCGATTTGTCTGGTCTCAAGCATACCTTTCCTTGTATAAGACACATTGATGTTGATAGATGGATTGATTAACTAGACATGTAATCAGTTTGAGTGTAGATTTTGAGAATTTGTTTGTTGTTGATCTGATTTGATGGATGGTCCATGTTGTCATGCTTTGATTTTTAATTTTTTATTTGATTTTGTCAAAAAAAAATCAATTTTTTAGTTTTTTGATATTTTGTAATTTTTGGAGCTTTTTGGATTAGAAGAAAGATGTATTTGGTTGCCCCAATATATAGAAAGACAAGGAATGAATGAATAGATGACTGAACCATTGAGGTGGAAATGGATAGGAGAAAGACAAAAGTAGCTTATGAGGAGACAGGCCAAGAGCTTCTTAAAATCATGTTTTTGTCATTAGTTTTGATCAAGATAAAGGATGGAAAAGGGGATATGGATGGAAATAGGATATGGATATGAGAAAAAGATCATAGATAGTGATAGATGATGGAAGAAATTAATAGTTAGGATAGATAGTATAGATTAGCATGAAGCAAGATCATAGATAGCACTAAACGAATTTAGATAGGGTAATGGATAATGGAGTAAGGATAATGGGAGATGTGGTATGAAGAATAGAGTGGATGAAACTTTGACCCTGAGTATAGAGGTCTCTATTTGTAAAGGGGTGATATGTAATATTGTCACAATATTTAGCACCACCTGAATAAGTGTTCCTGAACTTTTCAAAGATGGAGACCCAACCCACACTTAGAACCTCCAAAAAATTCAACCAAACATATCTAGCAACTAGGAAATAGACTCAAAAGGGAAGAAGAATCCCTAACTGGATCAAGATACTTAGTCTTTGATTACCCATGTGTGTGCAATTAGGTTCATTCTGGCTCATATGATCATTGTAATCTTTATAATCCAACATGGCTAGCTACATGAGTTACCCTAACTTCAAAAGCATCTTGGATAGAGCCTCGCTATCAAAAAGCATCCATAGCTCCAACGAGGTTATCATTGTAATATCACAAATATTGATCCATTGTCAGCTAGGCATCCATAGCACCGATGCATTTACTTGCATATTCCCATAGCCAAGTTTTTGAGATTTCATTTTTTTTTCTTTTCTTTTCTAGATATTTATTTTCCTAATCATGCTTTGGATCTTTTGATATTGTCTCTTTCTTTTCTTATTTTGATTGCATTGGCTTGTAAGTAATGAAACGTACATGGGTCTAATAATTATAGTGGCACTGAAGAAAGATTTTAGATTTTTCACTAGCCATGTCTTCGACTAAGAGATCACAATTATTAAGAGAAATTTATTAAGTGTATGAGATATAGTAATCAAAAGATGTCGGTACCAAGATACGATAAGTGGTTGTTTCCTAGATTGAGTGTGTATCCCAACCAAAAGATAATGTTAAACAACCTCGGATTCTGAAGTGTATCATGAGTAGATATGTAGGAAATGGACTGAACATGAGATTCAAGCATAGGAAAGCATGTGACAAAATGACACAAATGCACATTTCACAGATGATGAATTTATGCAAAGGATTGAATAACAGGGATGGAAGGATAGAAAAGAGGTGTTGGATAATAGATAGAATGTTTGAAGATTTGTGCAAGGATAGATGGAAATGTATTCAAGATGAGTGTTGGTACACAACTCAAGAAGTGATGAAGAGATGGAAGAAATTGAATTTTGGGACATAAGAACCCAAAATAGATAAAGGAAATGATGGAAGAATTGTTTTGAAAATAAATTTAGATAGATGTTTGAAAGAAGTTCAAAAATGTGTGCCTTTGTTGATATTTCTTATGGATCATTTGAGGTGATGGAATGGTGGATGGAGGGAAGTAAGGACCCAAGATGGATGGAAGGGATGGAGAGTTTGACTTTGGAATGAAAGGACCTAAAATGGATTTGGAGGATGAAGAGTTTGACTTTGGAACGAAAGGACCTAAAATGGATTTGGAGGATGAAGAGTTTGACTTTGGAATGAAAGGAACTAAAATGAATTTGGAGGATGAAAGGATTCCTTGGTCTTGATCTTGACTTGGAGTAGGATCATTTGAGTTTGTGATTTTCTTCTGATTTTGAATTAGATTAGTGAAGGATATGGAAAGGATATCATGCTCTTTCTTAGGAGGTGGATGTTGAATGGGACTTTGCTCTTGAGATAAAAGGGGATCATCGTGGATGGAATACCAAAATCTTAGGGATCATCATAAGATTCTTGATAGGTAGGATCTTGATAAAAAATGGCATTAGATTAGAGAGCCATGATATCTTGATCTTGATTTAGGGTAGAACTCATTTCCTTTGAATAAGCTTTTTCTAATTCAAGCAACAAGGGATGGTCACATGAGTGATCAAAGTTTAAGTTTGGATAGGTTGATGTTGTTGACTTGATGGATACTTCATTTCGGATACCCAAGCTCAATAAGTCGAATAGAGGGTTTGTTTGATAGGCCCCTATGACAAAGTACATCAAATGATATGGAAACTTGATTTGACTAACTTGAATACCTAGCTAGGTATTATTGTCATTGAGATAGTTGGATGACAAACTCTTGATTACTTGGTTTGATACTCCCCTAATCTTGTTGGATGAAAGTCTTGCCTAAAGATAATTTCAAAATTTGATAACCACCTCAAAAGATGCTTTGTAGGATTTGAAAACTTCTCCACTTATTATTTCTCCTTGTTTGAACTGATTTGATTTTTATTTTATTTTTTTGATTTGTTGATTGATACTTTGCAAGATGTTTGGTCATTTGTGACAAGAATACATAGCACACATGAAGACAATGGCCATCCTAATGCTAAAACTTTAGTGTATATTCTTTTGAGGATGTGTTCAAATCCTTGATGTTTTCACTGGTTTGGATACAAATAAGACACACCAAGTACACTCTTTATTCAAGGGTTATTGACAATATCATAGCTCACTAGTATTGATACTCTGTCAACTCAAACAACCTTGTCACCCCCTAGAGGGTGCCCATTTTTTTGCCTTTTTTCTAGAAACTAACCCAAAGAGATTTTCTCCTCAATTAAGTAGTTATCTTGGGAGATATATGGTGATTAATCTTGGGGGCGAATTCTTCCCCACCCTTGTACTATGATATTGCTAATGTATGGCAACTGACTCAGCTCAAAGATTCTACTTCTATGGTTCATAGTAAGGATTTTGTTTGGTGCAACAAATGATAAACTCAATTAAGAGGCTTCCCAAGCTTTAGAACAAAGTCTTTTCGCATTACAAGGATACTAGGGGAATGCTATCAAATACACACATCCATTGGAGGGTATTTTCATCAGCCTCCACATTTGATTATAGTGGGTTGGTAAACTTGGTGATAAAGTCATTGCCCACTTGGGTTGTACCCTTATCACTAGCCCCCTCAAGGCTTCAGGAAGGCAGGCCCTCTAAAGGATTTAATTGCTTGAAAGTAAAGAAAGCATAAAAGAGTGGGTTTGGCTTTTTGGCCACCCAATTAAGGGGAGAGGATATGCTTACCACTTTTGAGACATAGAGTATAAGTGTTCTTTTTAACCTTCCATAGCAATGTGATCTATCCTCTATTTGGAGATGTTGTTCCAACAAGCATGGTGTTTATTTTAGCCCCACATAGAAAATCATTTTCTAAACTAGGAATTAGAAATCCTGGTCAACAATATGAAAATTATTGTAAAAAGTAACTTGCTTTGTAGGAATGGACAAGTTGATTGTTCTTTTTCACTTGCAAAAAAAAGATTGATTGTTCTTTTACCTTTGCAAGAAAATGAAAGATTGTTGTTCTTTTTAGAGCCCAAAATTTGAGGTGTGAATCCCAACTTTGCAAGAAAGTAAATGTTTGATTTGTTGTTCTTTTTACCTTGAAAATGTTATTATTTATAGAGCCCAAAAACAAGTGAGGTATTTTTTAGAACACCAAATTGAAAAATGAAGTTATTTTTATCCAAAAGGAAATATGAGTTCTTTTTAACCAACTTTTGAAAAAGTTAGAAAATAAATCACTAAATCCTAACTATAGTACTCCTGCCCTAATCAGATTTTAAAACCCGGTTTGACCTTGGTTGAATTTTTAAGTGGTCTTCTTGGATGGTTGATTTACCATGTCGTAATGTTATAATCAGATATTATGATTATTGTGCGTACTTGTAAATGTTGTTTTCGCATCAATTTTTATGTAAGATTAGTTGTTCTTTTGATTCGTGTTATTAATCTTGGTCTAATACTTTCATTCAATATATATGTATGCATGTGTGGTCATGGTTGCAGGAGATTGTAGGTACAATACCACATAGGTATGAGGTTCACCTCCACCTGGATTCGCAAGTTTGAGTGTACCTTACTAGTCCAAAGGAATTAGATTAGGTAGTCATAAGACCCTACATTTTACCTTGGTCATGCTCAAGTGAGTGTCGTCAGTCGTCCGTTAGTTTTCCCTTTGGTTGGGAATGTGGGTCATGTATTTGTTTGACTTTCTTGGGATGCGTGTTGTGCATGTGATAAAAATTGATTATTAAATCCCAAGTATTTAATTAGATTAAATGTGTTTTTACGCATTAGTAAATTAAAGGGACTAAATTAAATAGGACCCCTTTGTGTGATTAATCAATAATTAGATTTGCTCAATTCATGTTTGAAGCAAGTTTGATTAAATGATTATTTTAAATGATGAATTAATTAAGTGCAGTACCCCTCCTTGTTTTAACTTATTAGACTTATATTTTACTATTGTTTACTTTTAGTGGATACATTACTATTATGTGTTATTCAGGCTTATATGACATTATTTCATGTTTTATCTAGATATGAGATGCATGATTTATTTACAGTATTTTAGTACTTGTGAATTGTGGTATTTTATGGATTATTGTTATGTACTGACACTTTACTTTATCTATGCAATGTGTAATTATATGTTGCATG
Source organism: Cryptomeria japonica (assembly GCF_030272615.1). NCBI lineage: Eukaryota > Viridiplantae > Streptophyta > Pinopsida > Cupressales > Cupressaceae > Cryptomeria > Cryptomeria japonica. The sequence continues at coordinate 443,973,154 of NC_081406.1, read as the reverse complement.
TCTGCGAGTGTATTGGATGCAAGGGGATGATTTTCCTTCACTCATTCTGGTGAGATAGGGAACGTCATGATTCTCCTTCATCAGTGTGCGTGTCATGTATTCTATATTTGTATATATGCATATGTGGTTTGATGATGCAGGTCATTGCATGTACAAGTATCGGGTAGGTACGGGGTATCGTCTCCACCTGGCTCTATAGGTCTGAGCGTGCCTTAATTGTCTGATGGGAGTGGAGGAGATAGTGGTTGACCCTAATTGTACCTTAGTTACACTCTTGTGAGTGTCATCAGTCGGTTGTCCATTTTGGTTTTGTTCGGCCGTCGAGTCAGTTTGCTTTACTTTTTCAGAATCTTTGTTTGGATCTTCTCAGTTTGTGTGCCCTAGTAGATTGAATTAAATAATTGAGTTTATGGAGTCACTTTATAGTTAGCATATTTAATTAATGAATTATAATGCTCTAGTGATTATGAAATTAATTAATTAAGTGAAGTGAATAAATCTAGTTGCAAATTGCATTATATTAGAAATATGATTTTATTTAAATTTAGTAGAAAATAAATTAGTTGCATTTATTATTCTCTAGATTTTAAAAATAAAATTTCCTTCCTTTATTAGTTTGCAATTTCATGATTTTAGAAATGTAATTTTATTTAAACCTTAGAGGGAAAATAAATTAAATTAAATACATTTGTTGTTCTCTAGATTTTGAAAATAAATTAGAAATAAATAAAATCAAGTAGATTTACTTTCCTTAGTTATTTTTTTATAAAGTTAATTAAATGGGAATGAGAAAAGACAAAAAAAGGGGAAAGTAATGATTTTTGGGAAATTGCATTTTCATTTACTTTTTGTGGGAATTAGGAAATTAAATAAAATCTTTTAGTTTTTTTAAAATGGAATATTATATCTGGAAAAGGAAAATATTTTCAACCTAGAAAGGTTTAGGTTAAACATATTTTTGGAAGAAAATTATTTTTTGGTGGAGTCACGGGAAGGAGGCAGAGAGTTTTGGTGAAGAAAAATTATCTTGGAAGCAATATTTGGTTGAAGAAGAAATTATCAGAGGATTGCTGGGAAGAGGGATTGGCTTGGAAACCCAGTTGCAAGACTGAGCTCTTCTACGTGAATCTTCTAGGAAAGATTCATAGGCTGGGTCGCTTTGCCTGGTTTTGTTTTCTTTTAATAAAAATAAATTAGTTTGTTCGAATCTCCAATCTCTGTTGTGGAGATTCTCATGTTTATTATTTCTTTTCTGTATTTTTAGTTTTGGCATTGTGAAAATTATAGGGGGTTATGCTGGCAAAAGTTTGCCAGATTTACCCTCCTTTGTCCCAAATAGATTTTCTCTGTGTGTTATGCGATTTTGTGTTTCTTCCTGGTAGAGGAAAATCTTTAAAAATTTTGGGTTAAAAGAAAAATTGGGCTTATGAGGAAATTTTTTGTAAAGAAATGGGATTATGCCTCTCTATTTTGTCACAAAGTTTGAGTGTTTTTATGATGTCCTTTCACAGTAAATTAAATTGTGTAAATTTAGTTCTATTCTTTAAAAAAAATAAAAATTATTATTATTATGCTGGTTTTGGACTCTATTGTTTGGGATGTGGAGATTTTAAAATCTCTTGTTGGTATTTTTGTTTCTTGCTTTCTGTGTTTAAAAAAAATATAGAAGTTTTATTTTCTGTGTAAAATAAAATTTAAATGTTAAAATTAAAAAAAAAAAAGAAAAAATCCATGGGGAGGGGGGTCGGTAGCATTGCTACGGATGGTAGCAGTGGTACCGGTGGTAAGGTAGCAGGTACTAGTGCATTCTAGTAAATGCTAAGTCTTGGGTTTCATGCCCAGTTTAAATGTGAATTCGGATTTTTATTTATTTTATGTTTTATATATATATATATTCAGATATATGCTTTTTAACTTTGGGAAATTATAATTTAAGTATTATTAATATTGTGCATATTGATTTATGATTATATATATATAGTTAATATGAATTTATGTATATCATTGATAGTTCTGATACTTAATGTAAGTACAGATCCAATAGCTAACAAGATAAGAGGGGGGGGTGAATCATACAAACTTAATCTTCCATAAAAACATCAGATTCAACCTCAGTAACATATACTTTAGTAATATAACCAAAACTGCTAAACATGCAAACTCAAAAGCATATAAACATCATAAACCTCATAACACCAGATTTAACGTGGAAACCCAAATAGGGAAAAACCACTGTGGGATTTTGGACCCACTAAGAAATATACTCTTCTAGAGTATGCTCGGTTAAAAGCAAATCCTGTTAGAGATTACAAACACATTGCTAGATGTGACCAGGTTAAGGGATTTCCCTCAGATCTGTTAGGATCTTCACCTTGTTAGAAGTGACCTTGTTAAAGGATTTCAAACACTCAATCAGAATGTCACCTTGCTAGAGGGTTTTACAAATAAGACTGTTAAGTCCACTCAGTTAAAAGATTTCTGTCACTTTCATAAAATAACAGTAATAAAAATCTATCTGCAACTTCACATCTAAAATGCTAAAGCAGATTCTTATTTGCTCAATACAATCTAGACATAGAACTAATCTTGTCCATCTGTTGGGCTTCTATACTTTGTTATTCATATAGGTCTTCAAGCTTCTGTGCTCGGTAATCACTATGTAGCATCCCTGTGCATACATTTGCCCGCATGCATTGTTTATCAACAACTCCCTATTTATAAACAATTAGCTAACTGCTTAATATCCTTGATCACACTTCCCATGATCAATCATAGCCATCAGATCTTCAAACTTGTCCAGGTTCAATGTATCCTTCGATCTAAAAAATGTTTTACCCCACCTAGGAACTTGCATACATTTCTTGGAACTTGTGCTAGGGTAATGCGGTTCAATCTATGCTATAGATCTTCATGCTGATTTTCCTTTGCCATAGATTCTTTAACAAACTTCATTCACGACATACCAATCATTTAATCAGTTCCAGCTCATCAACTTCCTTCATTAAATAACACATGTAACCATTTAATGTATTCTGTTACATCTCGGTTACAACTCAGTAACAACTCGGTGAATACTAAACTTTACTTGGTAGACATTCTGCCTTCATTAACCGATAGCGATAACCTTAGGGTTTACTGACTAGGTTCTTTACTTAGTAACATAGTATAGTATTAACCTTACAATTTACAACATATGTATGATGTTAAAACAATCTAAACATCATGATCTCATCATTGTCTGACTCGATAATAGTTGCCCATTGAATACCTTATTCATCCCCTTATTCATCATATTCTTTTTGTGTCTTTTACCGACATCTTTATACTCATCAAATCATACTTCTCAAGATATGGCAACATCATACTGAATTAGAAAATCAATTTCTTGACATCAATGATAAAATAATAATATTAAGATAGTAATCATCCTTAATTAGTTATATCCATAATCATCAACAACCTTCTCAATATCCTTATTGAAATGCCAAAAATCTCCCATTGTCTGTTATAATGCTAAATGCCAACATATCATATATGTTCGGTGAATATATATATATATATATATAAGTACTTTTGAATTTAGTTATTTTTCAGAAAAGCGTATATTTAAGATTTTTTATTTACTCATGGAAATACATTATGAGGTTAAGTTTTATGTGTTTAATTTAGCCTTATTGATCAAATGACAATTCTTCTTCTCTTTTATCAATGAAGATGTATTTCCTATTTTTCTAAAATATCCATATTTGCAAGTAATTAATGCTTTTTATTGTTTTAAAAAGATTGCATGTTATAGGATCTTTAGAATAAAGGGTATTCTCTGGTAAAAGCATATTTCATTGTAAATCTGATTTTGAGTTGTTGTCATGTTATAAAGGTTGTTTTTACCCTTGGTTAGGTGTTGTTATGTAACTCGGTTGTTGTAAACCATTAAGTGTTTTGTTTCAAATGGTCAACCCTGGGTCATTGATTGTGTATCCTTCACCTATATATTTGTTAGGATTAGTTATGTCTATCATTTTTTCCATAGAGTTCTCATAGAGAGACCATTCCTATTAATGACCTATGAGAGAGAGTGGCTTTTGAGCGGGGGCCGCGCCCAAAGTGGATGGTAGGATAACCCCTCGAAAGTCAATTAAGAAGTGATAACCTAATAATTGATTAGGGGGTGGGTAGCTAAAATATTAAACTAAGATAATGTTCCTCACACATGGTTGAGTGCTTGTATAGGCTCAGGATGTGGTGAGAAGGCCTGGAATGGAAAACCTACCACCTTGTCTTCACGAAAGGATTGGTAGGGTCCACATGATGCTTAGATGGAGCCGAGGGTTTGGGAGAGGTTACCAGGATAACCCAGGATGGGGGCTGAGACCTATGGAGGCCTACCTAGGGTAACCACCTTAAGCCATGCAATGACACTCTCTCCTTAGAGTCACTAGTGTTTATGAGTTGATTCACATGGGTTTGCGGAGTCATGTTGTACTATTGTAACTGTCTTGTTTAGTTTGCTTGAGGGTCTTCTACTATCTCCCAACACGGTGGGGTGGTTCCACTTCGGGATCACATGGTCAGATGGTAGTGCCACTTCCCATCAGATATTTGTGTTCATAGCTTCATGTGAGGATCAACTTCATTGGTGTCTCTTGGTTCATGACTCTTGTATTAGCTCATGTTCGAGATTATTGTATATTTGAGACCATGTGGTCATTGTATCAGTAAATTATGTAACCTTGGCATTGTAACCTATGCATTTCATTTGTATTATTGGAAGCCATATAATTATTGAATATTGTAATCTTAATTCAATGTAATGTATGTTTATTTCAGTTATCCTTCTTTTTATGTGTAAATGATTCATTAAAAATAAATGTATTGCAACACTTTTAAATCTTTCAATATGGAATTCAGTTTTATAAGAATAGTTTCATTAATTGCAATTGAATTTCCTAATTAGATGGATAATTGGATTAACCCGGTGTAGTTGTTTAGTTTTGAAGTAATCTTCATTAGTAACCCTTAGGAAATCATGTGTTAGACTTCCGTTGTGTAAATAAACATGCAATGTTATAATTAATGCACTTAATCTTTTTTAAAAAAAATTATTTCACCTTTTAGTTGCATAGATGTTTTGTTTCCCTATAGGGTTCCTCGCAGGGCATTACATTTGGTATCAGAGCCAAAGTTTCAACACTGGGTACTCTGGGTTTGTAGTGAGCCCATTCAACTTGACCTTTTTGCCTAGGTCTTAATGTTTGTTGTTTCCCTTGTTTTATCCTTGACATAGATCTGAGCTATTTTCTCTTTTGTAGTGCTAGGTCATGGCTAGGAAAGCCAAAGGAGGTGGCCGTACGGGTGGTCACAATAGAGGAAGAGGTGGAGGACAGGGCCGTGGTTCTAACCATCATAGTCCTTCACCACCACTCACTCATGTGAGTGTCAAGCCGAAATAGTCTGTTCATCAGGATTCACAACATGCAAGAGAGTAGGTTCCTGAAAGGGAAGAGCTAAGACATATGTTTTAGGAGGTTCTAGCTAGGTTAGGCCCTAAGCTTGAGGTTGATCAGCCTATTCATGCTCAAGTTGAGGAGTTGTGTCAGCAGGTTCCAGAGGAGAGAGAGAGGGAGAGATCACCCAGGAGGAGGGAGATCCCAGCTAACCGAGATCTGGCTTCCTTGGGTCACATAAAGGACTTGATGAGGTCCAACCCTCCCTTCTTTGATGGTAAGGGTACCGGTCTCGAGGTAGAGACTTGGCTTATCAGTCTAGATTGGTGTTTTGGTATATTCCCATACAGTAGAAACACCAAGGAGAGATGTGTTATTATGCATCTAGATGGTTTTGCTTTGATCTGGTGGAGATTAGAGGAGGAGAAGGTCAGTGTGTGCATTAACATTGTATCATGGGAGATATTTTTGGAGAGATTAAGAGCATGATTTCTCTCACCCTAGTGGAGGCAGACTTAGGCAGATGAGTTCTACGCTTTGCATCAGTATGGTATGTCAGTAGACCAGTTTGAGCATAGGTTCTATGAGCTTAAATAGTATGCCAAGATTGGTAATGATGAGGCAATGTTTGTTCAAGACTTCTTGAGGAGTCTAAATGACTACATTAGTGGAGGAGTTAGAGTGTTTGAGCCAGCTTCAATTGAGGTAGCCATGGTGAAAGCTAGGTTGGTAGAGCAGAACCTTAGCCGTGCACATGGTGGTCAGTCAGAAATGTAGATTGGGAGTGCACCTTTCAGTGGGCCCAGAGTTCATGGGAACCAGTCCCAACTAGCTACACCATTTAGGAGTCAGGCACTCGCTAAGGGTGGACAGCAACAACAACATCAGCCGCTGAGACCAAACAGTTCCAAGGCCAGCAGGGTAGCAATTCTCAATATAGGAAGAACAAGAACTGGCAGAGGAGAAGACAGGGTCCTTCAGAGCAGTCCTCACAGAGTGCATCTCATGCCTCTAACAGGGGAAACTTCTAGCAGTCCAATGGGCCGACGGGAAGTAGAGGACTAGGTAGGGGAGCTTGCTTCTCTTGTGGGTAGTTTGGTCACATAGCCATGCAGTGCCCTCAGTGTTCCCACCAGACATGTAGTCAGAGGCTAGCAACATCAGACCCTATAGTGGGAGATGTAGGTAGATCCCATAGGGTGTTTACAGCAGTGGATGACCGCTAGGTTGATCATCAGGGTACAATTATTAAGGCAACAGGTGTGTTGTGTGGAATTTCTATCTCTGTACTCTTTGATTCCAGTGCTTCAGATTCTTTCATTTCTTCATCCATTATGGAGCGGTGTGGACTCGCATCTGCTAAGCAGGCAGATAGGTGGAAAGTAGAGTTGGCTATAGGTGTGCGTGTTTCTGTAGATGCCTTTATTCCCAGTTGTGAGTTGGACCTAGGAACCGTAGTGACCTTAGTTGACCTTCGGGTCATTCCTTTGGGTTCTTATGGAGTTGTGTTGGGGATGGATTGGTTTTCATCTCATAGTGCTCGGGTAGACTGCCACAAGAAGACAGTGGAGTGCTTAGATGACCTTGGTAGGGAAGTGGAGATTGTTGGAGTTGAGAGACCGATATCCCTACATATGATTTCCGCTATGCAAATTAAGTGGTGCATGCGTAGAGGGTGTCCACTTTTTGCAATTACTCTTAAGGATGTGGATGAGAAAGAGAGTCGAGAAATCACTCTTGATGGTCACCCTATTCTTTGAGAGTATGATGATGTGTTTCCATTGGTTATTCTTGGTATGCCCCCAAAGCGAGACATAGATTTTCACATTGAATTGGTTTCTGGTGTAGAACCTATTTTGAGAGCTCCATATCAGATGACTACTCAGGAGTTGAGTGAGTTGAAGTTGCATATAGAAGAATTGTTGGCCAAGGGGTTCATTCGTCCTAGTGTTTCTCCTTTGGGTGCACCTATTATCTTCGTTAAGAAGAAATATGATTCTCTTCAGTTATGCATTGATTACCAACATCTGAATAAGGTAACCATCCAGAATCAATATCCGTTGCCTCGTATAGATGATCTTTTCAATCAGGAAAAGGGAGCCAAGGTGTTCTCTAAACTTGATCTAAAATCAGGGTATCATCAGTTGCACATTCAGGATGTAGACATTCATAAGACAGTGTTTCATACTCATTATGGTCACTATGAGTTCACAGTGGTGCCATTTGGGTTGACGAACGCGCCTTTAGTTTTCATGAGCCTCATGAATGGGGTTTTTCACACCTACCTTGATCATTTTGTCCTTGTGTTCTTGGATGACATACTGATTTATTTTAGATCTATGGAAGATCATGAGGGTCACTTACGTTAGATGTTACAGTGCTTGAGAAAAAATCAGCTTTATGCCAACTTGGCAAAGTGTGACTTCTTCCACTCAGAGGTGAACTAGCTTAGTCATGTGGTTTCAGGAGAAGCTGTATCTGTGGATCCTTCAAAGATCCAAGCCATTGTTTATTGGCCAACACTGACCAATGTTTCAGAAGTTTGGAGTTTTATGGGTTTGGCCGGATATTATCATCGCTTTGTTCAGGGCTTTTCCTGAATAGGACAGCCAATTACTTCTCTTCAGAGGAAAGGGAAGAAGTTTGTTTCGTCAAAGCAGTGTGAGTCATCTTTTCGTACCTTGAAGGAACTCCTTGTTAGTGCTCCGATTTTGGCAGTTCTTGATCCATCTAGAGACTTTATGGTATGCATCGATGCCTCTTTAGAAGGTATGGGTGCAGTGCTTAAGTAGCATGGACTTGTGGTTGCCTATGAGTCTCGCAAACTCAAGAACCTCGAGTTGAACTATCCAATTCATGATTTGGAGTTGGCAGCTATTATGCATGCTTTGGTTAGATGGCGACATTTTCTATTAGGGCATCTATTTGAGTTGCATAGTGATCACCGTAGTTTGCAGTATATCTTCACGCAACCAAACTTGAATGCTCGATAGAGAAGATGGATGGAATTCCTCTGTGAGTATGATTTTGAGGTTCATTATATTTAGGGGAAAGAGAATGTGGTGGCAGATGCTTTGATTCATAGGTGGCATGAAGTTTCAACATTGTCCCTTGGAGTAGACTTGAGAGGGAGGATTCTCGGAGTTCTTCCTCAGGATTCTTGGTATCAGGATGTTAGAGTCGTGATAGAGTCCGGAAGGTCTTTAGAGGGTAAATTTTCTGGATATAACCTTAAGGCAGATGGACTTCTTTGTCACCTTGGATGGATCTATGTACCTCCTTTGGAGGGTCTTCATGTTTTGATCATGACTGAGGCCCATCATGCACCTTATTTGGCACATCTAAGTGTTAAGAAGATGCATGCAGATCTTAGATAGATTTATCATTGGGCTGGTATGAAATGCAACATTGCTGATTTTGTGTCAAAGTGTTTAGAATGTCAGCAGGTGAAGGTGGAGCATCAGCACTCGGCAGGGCTTTTACAGCCTAATTTGGTACTGGATTGGAAATGGGATATCATTTCCATGGATTCCATTGTTGGGTTGCATGTCTCTTCATGTCATCATGATGCCATCATGGTCATTGTTGACAGATTGACAAAGGTTGTTCACTTTGTTCCAATTCGAGCTTCTTATACATCAACAGTGGTGGCACGAGTCTTCTTGGAAGATGTGGTGAGATCACATGGGATTTCGAGGCAGATCATCTCTGATAGAGATCCTGTCTTTACCTCAGCATTGTGAACCTCACTTTAGCATATTTTGGGGACTCAGTTGAACTTTATTTCAACTTATCACCCAGAGATAGATGGTCAGACCGAGCGAGTGAATCAGGTGTTGGAGGACATGCTTCGCATGTATGTTATGGACCAGCAGTCGTGCTGGGAGGATTATATTTATCTAGTGGAGTTTTCTTATAATAATGGATATCATAGCTTCATAGGTATGTCCCCCTTCTAGGAATTGTATGGTCATCCTTGTCGTACTCCTTTGAGTTGGGATCGACTAGAGGATAGGGTGCGTATAGGACCGGATATTCTTCGAGAGATGGAGCAGTAGGTTGAGCGGATTCATGAGCATTTGGTAGCTACACAGGATAGGCAGAAGAAGTATGCAGATACTCATAGGGTAGATCATCAGTTTTCTGTTGGTGACCATGTGTTCTTGAGAGTGAATCTATAGAAGAGTCTGATCCATTATGGAAAGGGTTCTAAGTTGGCACCTCGGTTTGTTGGCCCTTTTGAGATCCTTGAAAGGATAGGACCTGTTGACTACCATCTTGCCTCGCCACTGAGTCTATCTAGCATCTATGATGCCTTTCATGTTTCAATTCTTTGACCTTATCATCCTGATGTGACACATGTTCTTGATTGGAACTCTTTGCGGGTCGAGGATGAGCAGCTTTCCATGGAGCCCATGTGCATTCTTCAGCATTGAGATTTGACCCTCAGGGGTCGTACCATCGACCAGGTAAGGGTCCTATGGGACCCAAATGATGGGACCTCGATGACTTGGGAGGATGCAGCGAAAATGAGAGAACTTTACTCTTATCTGTTTTAGGCTTCCAGGAGTAAGCCTAGTTTTGGGGCAGAGAATGTAGTACCTCTCCTTATTTGAACTTATTAGACTCATATTTTACTATTGTTTACTTTCAGTGGATACATTACTATTATGTGTTATTCAAACTTATATGACATTATTTCATGTTTTATCTAGATATGAGATGCATGATTTATTTACAGTATTTCAGTACTTGTGAATTGTGGTATTTTATGGATTATTGTTATGTACTCACACTTTACTTTATCTATGCAATATGTAATTATATGTTGTGTGTACGTGAGTGTATTGGATACAAGGGGATGATTTTCCTTCACTCACTCTAGTGAGATAGGGAACATCGTGATTCTCCTTCATCGGTGTGTGTGTCATGTATTCTATATTTGTATATATGCATATGTTGTTCCATGATGCAAGTCATTGCAGGTACAAGTACCGGGTAGGTACGGGGTATCATCTCCACCTGGCTCCATAGGTCTGAGCGTGCCTTAATTGTCCAATGGGAGTGGAGGAGATAGTGGTTGACCCTAATTGTACCTCAGTTACACTCTTGTGAGTTTCGTCAGTTGGTCATCCCTTTTGGTTTTGTTCGACCATCGAGTCAGTTTTCTTGAATTTTTCAGAATCTTTGTTTGGGTCTTCTTAGTTTGTGTGCCCTAGTAGATTGAATTAAATAATCGAGTTTATGGCATCACTTTATAGTTATCATATTTAATTTATGAATTATAATGCTTTAGTGATTATGAAATTAATTAATTAAGTGAAGTGAATAAAGTTAGTTGCAAATTGCATTATATTAAAAATATGATTTTATTTAAATTTAGTAGAAAATAAATTAGTTGCATTTATTATTCTCTAGATTTTAAAAATATAATTTCCTTCCTTAATTAGTTTGCAATTTCATGATTTTAGAAATGTAATTTTATTTAAACCTTAGAGGGAAAATAAATTAAATTAAATACATTTGTTGTTCTCTAGATTTCGAAAATAAATTAGAAATATATAAAATCAAGTAGATTTACTTTCCTTGGTTATTTTTTTAGAAAGTTAATTAAATGGGAATGAGAAAAGAAAAAAAAAGGGAAAGTAATGATTTTTGGGAAATTGCATTTTCATTTACTTTTTGTGGGAATTAGGAAATAAAATAAAATCTTTTAGTTTTTTAAAATGGAATATTATATTCTGGAAAAGGAAAATATTTTCAACCTAGAAAGGTTTAGGTTAAACATATTTTTGGAAGAAAATTATTTTTTGGTGGAGTCACGGGAAGGAGGCAGATATTTTTGGTGAAGAAAAATTATCTTGGAAGCAATATTTGGTTGAAGAAGAAATTATCAGAGGATTGCTGGGAAGAGGGATTGGCTTGAAAACCTAGTTGCAAGACTGAGCTCTTCTACATGAATCTTCCAAGAATGCTTCACAGGTTGGGTTGCTTTGCCTGGTTTTGTTTTCTTTTAATAAAAATAAATTAGTTTGTTTGAATCTCCAATCTCTATTGTGGAGATTCCCATGTTTATTATTTCTTTTCTGTATTTTTAGTTTTGGCATTGTGAAAATTATAGGGGGTTATGTTGCCAAAATTTTGCCAGATTTAGCCTCCTTTGTCCCAAATAGATTTTCTCTGTGTGTTATGTGATTTTGTGTTTCTTCCTGGTTGAGGAAAACCTTTAGAAATTTTGGGTTAAAAGAGAAAATGGGCTTATGAGGAAATTTTTTGTAAAGAAATGGGATTATGCCTCTCTATTTTGTCACAAAGTTTGAGTGTTTTTATGAAGTCCTTTCCCAGTAAATTAAATTGTGTAAATTTAGTTCTATTCTTTTAAAAAAAATATATTATTATTATGCTAGGTTTGGACTCTATTGTTTGGGATGTGGAGATTTTAAAATCTCTTGTTGGTATTTTTCGTTTCTTGCTTTCTTTGTTTAAAAAAAATATAGAAGTTTTATTTTCTGTGTAAAGTAAAATTTAAATGTTAAAATTAAAAAAAAAAAAAAAAATCCATGGGGAGGGGGGTTGGTAGTAGTGCTACCATACGGTAGCAGTGCTACCATACGGTAGCAGTGCTACCTGTTGGTCTCAAATTTTGATTGCCTTGTTTTCCCTACTCGAATCTTAAATCTCTGTCACTTATGGAGAGAAACAACAGGAAACAGAAATAAAAGACAACATATAACAAGGTTTATACCAAAACCTTCTACACTTCAAGCTTTTACTTAGCTTAGGTGGGTTTACCCTTTGTGATTACTTTTCACAACTGTGATTGAAGACTTGCAAAAAAACAGAGTCAACTTCTGCAAACCTTATCACCTTGAACATAATCTGAACATAAAAGAAAGCCTTGTAATCACTTTTATTGATCTCCAAGAAGGTTATAGAACCTAGAAAACTATACCAGTGCTTTATCCCAGGCTTCAGAGTCACCTAAGACTAAATAAGAATTCTAAATAGGAAATCCACATACATTTCATCATTCTGACTTCACCAAATTTATAAATGCCTGACATATATAAATTTTACCTTTATGCTAAACCCGATTATCAGATTCAAGTAGAATTACTTATTTACTACTAGAAAGATCTTAAGTATATTTAATCCCCTCCTTGAGAGAAAAACCTAAAACATCTCTATAAAATTGCCTTGCAACTCATTCAATCAAACAATCCTAGATTATCTAAGTGAACTAGTAAGTCAATCATACATACAAGAAGACAACAGGAATCTAGCCTCAAAATGTTATGATCTGTGTATTGATATCCTTCTTCAAAATCTTTACATAACTCAAAATGATCCTTCAAAACTAGAAAAAGGCCCTAAATATATTTTGCCAGAGTTTTCTTACAAAAATTTTGTGATCACTCTAAAATGAGAAGAATAGAGAAATTAAGAGGAAGAGGAAAAAATTAGGTCTGCAACCGAAATTTCCAAGTGTCCCTTTTCCCAACTGAATTTCATTTCCCATTTTCCTTCCCATGGAAAATACTCTCAAAATATCCCAAATTTGTTAACATTAACCACATGATTTGATTCCTTATCCCGAGAGCTTTCCGGTGATATATAATACTTGATATTTTGGGCAAAAATGGACCTCTGGGCGAATTAAATCCTTCATGTGCACCATCATTTAAATTTTTTGAATTTCTTATATAATCTCAACTGTATATTAAATTTGATTTTAACTTTGATTTTTCCCTGATTTTGGCCTGTCGCCCTGCCACATGGCAGCCTCTGATTCGCTGATAGGGTCCACTAGGTGCCACCTCAAATGACACCTCATCAATTTGCCACATGTCCGCTTCATCATTGCCACTGGGATGCTTGCTTGTCGCCACCTCATTGCCACTTCATTGCCATGTTAGTGGGACCCGCGAGCTGGACCTGCCACCTGTACGCCATGTGTCTTTCACCATTTTGCAATGGCTAATGAACGTGCATCTTCGGCTCACAAAATCGCGAAGGCCATCGGATCTCCTTGAATCTGCATGCTTTTTAACCCTTCACCATACCTTCATTTTTGGCACGTGCTTTTCGCCATTTCACGGGGTTTAACCAATGTGCATCTTTCCTTCGTGAATCCACGCACACGGTCGGATCTCCTGAACCTGCATGGTCTTTAACCTCCATTTTTTCACCTGAGCTTTTTGCCATTTTGCGAAGGGTATTCTTCGAGCATCTTCCCTTTGCGAATCAATGTGTGCCGTCGATCTTCTCTGAACTTGCATGATCTTTAACCCGTCTGTTCTTTGCAAAACTCACCTCAAGATTTGTTCCTGCGTGGGGTCCACCTGGTCGCCACTCAGCCTCCTTGGTCACCTCAAGAAGCGCACCCACACGTGTGGGGTCCTCTTGGGCCCAACCAACACCATCCGTCAAAATCCTTTTGAGGCTTTGACATTATAGATGGGTGGAGTTTTACTTATAAATATTAAAAACTCATTTCCGAGTGAATGTGGGATAAAGTGTTTTGCCTGAGATTGCAATTTTTGAAGCAATTTCTGAGACTTCATGGCTCCTCTTCCTCATCCACCACACATAGGGGCTTCATTGGTTTCCATCACATCTTCTATTTGCCACGTTTTTGCTTGGAGTTACCATGGTGAAGGAGGAAGATTACTTTATACCTGCAGATTGCATCACCTAATGTTTCATCGCTGCCCTCCAAACTCCACGTAGGGACTGAACTGGTTTCACACTTGCCATTTGTATTGGCAATGTTTTAGATGCCCTTTAGCACTTTGACCATGCAGGGGGGGAATGGACCTGCCAATGCTGCTCCACACCATACTCCATACACCACGCAGGAAAGCCATTTGGTTTTAAATCTGTCATGTGCACTTTACCTTTAGCTCTGCCATAGCTAGCTCTGCACATGGATCTTAAACCATATTGAAGGCTGACTGCATTTGCTTTTAAAACCTTGAAAGTCTCCATCCATCTCAGGCCCTACCAATTGAACTTGCTTGAACTTTATATGCTCTCCAAACTCCACGTGGGAGGGGAATTTACTCCTACTGAATGCAATTTTATTTGAAGACTCTTTTAAATACCTCTCAAACACCACGTACAACAAGCAAGGAAGAGGATTTGGCTTTGAACCAGCCATTTACATTTGCATGGATTTTTGTTCTAGCACCTAGCAATTTGTTGTTGTTTTTATATGTTTGAAAGTTTATAAACCCCTTTTCAAACACCACTTCTAATTCCATGTAGGGAGGAGGTGGGCTAGCAATTACTAGAAGTTTAATTGGCTCCAGCCAAACACATTGCTCAGAGAAAATTATTGGCATTACACCTACCAGACTGCATTTGTTTGAAAGTTAAAAAGATTTAATCTACACCACACCAAAGAGGATGTGAGCATAAGTCTGCAAATCTGCAATTGATTGAAAGATTTCAATCCCCTCTCCAACATCACACTCCACCTTCCAGCTACATTTTACTTGAATTGGGAAGGCATCCATTTGTTTCAACATTTTATCTATGGGATAATAGGCATCCTAGAATGTATAATCTTATTCATTCCTCATGAACTCCTTAAACATACCTCTAGAATTGATCGACACCATTTTCGGATCACCAAACTGAGTTTTGCAACTTTCAAGCACTTGCGCCACATTTTCGCATTTAATCACGAAGATGTAATTTTCAAACCGATCAAAACACCTTTTTGGACCTTGCCATCTAACAAGCGTGTACTCTGATATACAAACATGAACTCTACCAAATGGTTTCTCCAGACAAATCCCGAGTGAAGAGATATTAATTGTCAAAAATGACCAACTGGCTTTGTCGGCACTACGGACCTGATGAAGTCAATGCGCAGGCAACTCATGATGCCTTTCTTCAAAATATCAAATGACCTCCTTAGACCCTCAAATCTGAGGCATAGGTACCTTGAAGTACATATCAAATCTTTAATTTCTCAATTCAACCAAAAGGATGATTGGGTGCAAATGGTGCGCTCATGAAAATAGCTACATTAACTGATATAGCAATGAAAGTATGGATCATTGAAACAGATGGCTCAAGAAACCCTTTTGAAAACTGATCAAACGGATTGGCAGGAGCTTTAAATTTGAAACATATCTCATCATTTATACCAACAATATACTGGAACAAACATTTTGACATGACACTCACTAAGGCAACTTTTACACTTATGCAAAAAAGGGCTCCGACTAGTAGCTAAAACAGGGACTTGTCAAACCATACAAACTACAAACAGATTGAGGTTGGCAAACTGAGCAAATGGATTCATAAGGACTTGAAATTTTGCATGCTAACTCAAATTTATGCATAGAATTGAATCCATTTTGAAACTCTTTATGACGATCAACAAGGAAAAAGATATAGTAGCTCAAAGTAGGCTACTCAATAAAATTTGCATTTACACCTAACATGCACTTTCTACTCACCCCTTGAAATGGGTACCTGACAAACTAATCCAAACTGAAAACTAAAAGTTGCAACACACTGCATAGGTAAAATGAAAGGTGTACAACAAGTTTCCAAATCCTTACCCTTTGAAAATCAACTAGCTCCATTTTACCCTCTCTCTAACTAGGCCATTCAAACTGACTCATTTTATGATCATTTGGAAATGCAGAGCAAAGTTTTGGAATGGGCCTCAAAACTTGACTCAAATTTAATGAGTCCCAATAGTGGCTCTGACTGGGGATGGTTGATTGTAAGATCAACACAAGAATTCATAATCTATGGTTGAGCAGACCACCCAAAAACGGAATACATCTCTTCTCTTCTAAAAAACAAAGGGCTTCCTTATTCTACCCAAACAACAGGGCATTTTATTGAAAAACACACAACTGAAGCAAAACAACTACACAATATATACAAACATACTTATAAAATGGCTCCCAGCCACCAAAGTTGAAACCAACTCTTTCCCTTATCAAAAATCTGATTCTCATCACTTAGTAATCTAAACAATATGAAGCAAATATTGATCATTAGAGAAACGTTTCTATTATGACACACATCTTTCAACATTCTTTTCCAATCAGAATTATATGCATACTCATCATGAACATAATTTTGAACCTTACTTTCATGATCAACCACTGAAATGTATCCATTCTTTTCATCATCTACTAAGTGCAATAAATCAGCATCTTTAACATCCCACTCTTGAAAAAAAAAACATACCTCTGGCTCAAGCATATAATTGGAAATAATATTTAAACGTTCACTCATCTTCGCATGAAAAAATTCAAGATGGGGTTCAAACACACTAGCAAGCAACCCTTTACAAAAATCTCCATCCCGACACATGTCACTGCTACATGGAATGGTATCAGCATCATGGACTGGTTCATCATTTACAACATCTGGCCGATCAATTATTTCTTCATACAAAGGGTTAGAAACCAAATGAAGAATCCCCTTATGAACATTATGACAATGAAGTGGTTTGTCCATATCTATATCAACATCAAATAAAACATTAGAAAATTTGCTAAAGATACCATCCACCCTATCATCATAATCATCTTCATCAGACAAAGAAGAAATTGAAACTAGGCTGGAACTATCCTCAGTGTTCCATGTTTCACAACCACAAAATTTCATCCTATGACTATCATTTTGAGAATCAAGATAGTCATACTTATCTTGCCACAATTGATCTTTTTTACCAATAGAACACTCATCATCAGTCAAAGAACAAAAAAGAATATCACTCCCATTTACTTCATCTGATGAATATCTAGCATGTTCACTTAAATTTTTTGTCATAAAACCATCTGTTAGATCAGCATATTGTTCATCAATTGTATAAGCATTCAATTCACATGATTAGAAGAAGGAAAATCTAAAAATACTCTTACTTCATCTTCAACACAATTGTCATTATCAATATCTAAGTGAGGATCAACCATTGTTTGCACCAAATAACTTTGATTTTCATAGGGAATTAAATTATCGGTGTTGCCAACACAAGTATGAACACCAAAGCTTTGAATATTACTTCTCACTTCACACTTAGTTGCAGCATTACAAATAGTATGACAGCAGACACCGACAGATACAAGTCTTTTAGGAATGCCATATTTTAAATTTTTCTCTATGTCCATGGCTATCACAATGCTTGATGTAATGTCTTTGGCTCTTTATCCCTCAACCTGTAACTCATCTTACTTCCAAAGGAATCCAAATAAATCATTAAAGACACTTCATCATTTAGTTTATACCCTTGTGGGATCTCAGCCAGTGCTTTGGAAAATCTGACATTGAAGGCAGACACTAACTCACCTTCCTCAATTCTGATCTCCATCAATTTCCTTAGTGCATCATTAAAGTTTATTCTCTCAGCAAATTGCTCAAGAAAAGATGCAACTAATTCTTCCCATGAGGGAATAGAAGCTTCTTGCAAAAAAGAGAACCAAATCCTGGCATCCCCTTTCAAGCTCTGCACAAACAACTTCATGCAAACATCCTCATGACAAATTTTATAGTCATTCATTAAATCAACAAAGTTTTGCACATGCATTCTTGCTGATTGTAACTGGTCCCCATTAAACAATGGTAAATGCTTCCTAATGTCACTTGGAATCTGATTCGGGTAACCAGGTATGCCATCGAAACAGAATAGCACATAACCTTCAATAGAAAAAATTCTACAACAATCCATTACTAGCTGCAATCTTGCTTGAATACATTCACTATTTTCAACCAATAGAAATTATTGCAATTAGAGTCTACCTTCCCTATTACTCAAAATACTTAACCCATGGCTTAACTGAAAAATTTTCAAAATAGGAAATATGTGAAGTATGAATTTCTTTTCCTTTCTATGGTGACATTTTCACCTAATAAGGAGCAAATAATTACCTCAACAATGAGGAATATCTGGTAAAATAATTATGCTACTGCTGCTCTGATATTTGGTAAGATCTTTCTGAGATCTTCTAACATTACACACTGATCTTCATATAGAGTCGCCACCTCTTTCACGGAGGAAAATATCTTCAATAAATTCTTTGGGATCTACAATCATAAAACCCCAAACAACTGCTAAATCTTTGATGCAAGTTCACCAAATCTTTTAAATTTTTTATAATAATGCACACTGTTGTAGAGATCTTTCAGAGATGCCACTCATTGTTGTGAGAATTTATGAAATCATTTGTAGAACATGAACAGATCTGGACTCACACAAAGATAAAAGGATAACAAATTTTCAACACTTGACACACAACACTACCAGGAAAATAACTGCAGATCTGAAAATAGTTTCAGATTTATAACACTTTTATGACTCTTTCTTCAAATTGGATAGGCACAACTCTGGGATTCGATTCAACATGAGTTATTACAACCCCTCCCTAATAGAGTCACCATTTTTGTTGGTCTCAAATTCTGATTTCTTTGTTTTCCCTACTTGAATCTTAAATCTCTATCGCTTATGGAGAGAAACAACAGGAAACAAAAATAAAAGACAACATATAACAAGGTTTATACCAAAACCTTCTACACTTCAAGCTTTCACTTAGCTTAGGCGGGTTTACCCTTTGTGATTACTTTTCACAACTGTGATTGAAGACTTGCAGAAAAACAGAGTCAATTTCTGCAAACCTTATCACCTTGAACACAATTTGAACATAAAAGAAAGGCTTGTAATCATTTTTATTGATCTCCAAGAATGTTATAGAACCTAACAAACTATACTAGTTCCTTATCTCGGGCTTTAGAGTCACCTAAGACTAAATAAGAATTCTAAATAGGAAATCCACATACATTTCATCATTCTGACTTCACCAAATTTATATATGCCTGACATATATAAATTTTACCTTTATGCTAAACCCAGTTATCAGATTCAAGCAAAATTGCAGATTTCCTACCAGAAAGATCTTAAGTATATTTAATCCCCCTCCTTGAGAGGAAAACCTAAAATATCTCTATAAAATTGCCTTGCAACTCATTCAATCAAACAATCCTAGATTATCTAACTGAACTAGTAAATCAATCATACATACAGGAAGACAACAGGAATCTAGCCTCAAAATGTTGTGATCTGTGTATTAATATCCTTCTTCAAAATCTTTACATAACTTAGAATGATCCTTCAAAACTAGAAAAAGGTCCTAAATATATGTTGGAGGAGCTGGTGATAAATGTGAAGAAAATTAAGCAAGATAAAAAGCATGTATTTAAATTTGGTTCTTTGGTTATGCCTAGCATTGTACTTTATGAATCAGACCCTCGAAACCGGTAGAGTATAGTCGGCTTTTGACAGACCAGTGGCTCAGCAGATAAAGCAAGTGCTTGATAGACTTGGCAACAAGGATAATCAGAATGGTGCATTATGGGAATTCTTCAAAACATTTCAAGACAAAATGAAATAGAGAATTAGAATCCCCAAAGAAATTGTAAAGAAATATGAGGGGACAATCTGCTTTATGGGGAACAAAGATGGATGTCTTAGGTTATGATCATGATCTTCAGATCATATTATGCAATCTATAGTGAATGCGATTATAAATAGTGAATGCAAAAGTGATTATGTATAGTGAATGTAAAAGTGATTATGTAAAATGAATGTGAAAGTGATTATAAATAGTGAATGTAAAAGTGATTATGCACCTCAGTGGAAATATATCTCATGCATATGATAGATGCAATCTTAACTATTCAAATTTTATAATATTGGTTTTAAGCCACCCTTCGATAGTGAGCCATTATATTTTGGGAAATGATCCCCTCTGGTAGTGAACCGCCTTGTATTTTGTAACCGGTTACATAATATTGAGAGCTAATCATGTCCATGGTTTTTCTTGTCTTGGGTTTTCCATGTATAAATCTTGGTGTTATGTGTTGAATTATATTTTTCTTATTATTCATTTAAATTCCATAATCAAGTTATGTTATGTGGATGGTTAATTAAAAGTTTTAATAGATTCAAGGGAATACTGATTCACCCCTCCCCTCTCAGTATTATGGATGTTCAACATCTTCTAACAAAATTAATCCTTCCTAGGAAACTTTGTAAACTCTTTTTGTGATCAGGTAAAGGTAAGGCTAAGATTTCACTTAGTCTTTTAGAATATATTATAATGCCTTGTTTATAAACTATGTGACCAATCAATTTATCTTCATGGACAAAAATGATGCACTTCTTGGGATTGAGAGAAATACCATATTCCTTGCATCTCTCAAAGATTTTTCTCAAATGGTTAAAATGATCATTTGAATTTTTTGAAAAAATAGTAATTACATTGCTTATATAACTTGATCATATCATTTTTAGTTACATTGAGATTTCTCACTTGATTATCTACTAACTCACTATTCTGAAATACTTGCAAGCACTTGATTTTCTTCTTTCTTGCCCAATATAGACCATGAACAAGCGCTTCATACTCTATTGTATTATTTATACCATTGAAAGTAAACCTCATAGCTAAATAGTATTTCTAAATGAAGAAGGGGGAAAATGAACAAGGCAAGATTCAATGATAATATTCAAATAAAACACATAAAAACATAAAATGACTATTTATACCTTTCCAATCTTTACCTTCTCCTTCAGATTGAGCCTTTGATGAAGCCAAGGATGTGCCCCTCCTTGACTTGATTGGATTGGCTCTCTTTTTGAATGTGGATGGCCCTCCAAGATTGTGCACAAGATGCTTAATGATGAGATGGAATGGATGAGAGATTTGGCTAAGTGATGGATAAATGGGAATTTGAGTAGAGTTTGGGTGGTATGGATGATTTATTAGACTCGATTGGATAGCATAAACTTAGATAACTTGGAGATGTGTAATAAGGGGATGGATTCCTAAATTTATAGGAGAAGAGGAGAAGAAATGGAGGGCTAGGATTGATCCAATATGAAGGGTCAAGATTTCATGTGAGCCCACACATGGACCAATGGAGAATGACAAGACAAGTGTGGAGACCAAGAGATATTCCATAAAGGCCTTTCTTGTCTCCACGCTCCTCAAGGTTCATTGGGAAGGCTTCCCAATGCACCTAGGGAAGAGAAAGGAGTAAAATATTCCTTGGGAGATGGGGATGAGGAATTAAAAATTCCTCAAAAAGGATAATCATAGGGATTGGAGGAATAAAGAGGAATTAAAAATTCCTTGGAGGAAGAGATGTCTAGAGGAATGTGAGATTTTTGAAAATCTCACATTCACCTAGGAAAAGAGCATTTAAGGATGGTGGTTGGATGGAAGAGATAAGGAGCTGACTTTGTGGTTAATAATGAGGATTAGACACTAGCAACTCATTAGCAGAGGGATTAGAAGAATGATTAGGTGGGATTAGGACAAATGGTATTTGTAGGATGATTTGACTAGGAGAGAGAATGAGTGGAGAGAATTAAAAATTAGAAGAATGATGATAAGTGAGATTAAGGATGCTTCTAGAAGAAATAATTATATTAATGATGGATTAAGAAAAAGGTGATTTGTAGGAATCGCCTGGATTAATTAATTAATTGAAATTAACTGATTAAAAGGAGGAATTTGGAGAGAATTGATTTTAGGGATTTTAGAAGAATAAAGGTAGATTGATTTATTGAATAAATCAATCACTTAGACTATATTGACAATATTAATTATATTTAATTAATGTTGAGAAGAATAGGGATTGTCATAATTAATAGATTAATTATGTGAGTCAATTAAATCAACTATTTAGAATAATTAATTTTAAGTGTCTATATTTTGCCCCTCTTTTAAGCAGTGACAAATTTGGTGGTGGATAAAAGATAGAAGAAAAAAGATGCCCCAGTGTTAAACATGGGTGGTGCATGCCCCCTCAAGAATTTTTAGGGATTTTATAAAAAATTGGCAAAAATTCTCAAAAAAGAAGCAGGGAATGAGAAGAAATCACGAGTGTGGATGGGAAGAAGATAACGAGGATGGAGAAAAGTCAAAGAGGTGATAGAAGAGAGAAGAATTTAACAAGAGTGGGCTCACAAGGGGTCCTACATAAGTCTTGTTGGTTCCAATGAAGGGTCATTGTTACACATAAGCATTGGAGCATCCTAGAGCCTAGAAGAAGAGAAGAAGAGATGGATCGCATTCCTACACATGAGCACCACGCCGAGAGGATCTGATGGTACAAGAGACTCGAGGGATATGGACCACTGGTATGTACTACTAACCTCCTTTGTGATTTTGTAGTTTTAGGATAGAATTACGGATTAGAATAGGTTAAAAATTCTAGCGAGGCGGATGCACTGATCATCATTTTGGTGCACGTGCCTCAAGGATAGCACGTGTGAGGCCCTACCCCGATTCAGTTTGACATTTTCAGTTATTTGCATATTGAGACTATTTTGGATGCCTTATTTTATGCATTATGGACTTAGAACTTATATGATTCCATGATTTGGATCACACTTACATTTGTTGATGTTTTATTTCATGCATGATGATTATGAAACCTTAGATATGTTACTAGAATAGAATTACATTATGATGGTGAATGCCGTTATTGGGAATTTGCAGGATTTTATTTTGATGAAAGAAAAAAAAAAATGATGCATATTTATGAATGGTTCATTTTTGGGAAAATTATGTTAATTGCTTATGTGAAATTGAATTTGAAAACAAAATGAGATATTGAATTATTGTTGCCTAATGTATGAGTGTTGAATTGCAATGAAATCCATGTATTTGATTATGAATAATTGTGATTATTTGGAGTTACTAATGTGTTAATTGAGATGCGCAGGAAATTATCCATGTGACCATGGAATTTATGGAGAATCAAGTCTAGACCAATGTGCGTTTGTTAAGCCGGGAGTTGTCTATTTGGAGAGACAACACCCCTCCCCTTGTAATGTATTTTATTTGTGATGTGTATAATGCTTGAGTGTAAAAATTTAATTTATATGTAATTGTGTAATCCTTCAAGAGACCAATTTTCCATGTGTGATTTTATATTGTATTTTTGTTGTGTCACTTGACACATGTGCTGATTAAGTGTCATTAAGTTGACTTGTCTCTTGGAGGGAGTTTTGTTTCTACCAAAGCCATTCAAAAACATGAGTGTGGTCCCAAATTTGTCTTGGGTAGGGAGTCATGGGAGTGGTCAACTCATGCTTGACCCGTAGGTAAACTTCAGTGGAGTTTCCAAAGGGTTTAATGGACTCCTAGGGTAAGTTTTTAGGCTTTTCCAAAGGTCCAAAGGGTATACCTATGGGTTAGGGGTGTTTTGCAACATGTGGCTTCTCCCATGTGACTATGAAGTCACTTCAAAAAGTGGTGTTTTCAAGATGCACGAAAATTGAACTTAGAAAGTTCTTCCTAGGATAGTGAACCTTCCCCTTAGGAGTCAAACTCTCTTCCCCATTCTCTTCCACCTTTTCCCTTTCCAATTTTAGTAAAGTGCAAGAGTTTGGGAAGGGCAACCAATGGGAACTCACACCTCACCCAAGGAGTTGGGAAGTGTGTGAGAGGCCTTCTTAGGCAAGATTTTTCAAACTTAGTGAGTAATCACCCACTCTCCTTTCTTGGAGATTTTGGCTTGTTTTGAAAAGTTAGTAGGAGTTGGCATTTTTAGTGGAATTTTGGGAGAAAAGATAGTGGAAATTGGGCAGCTCATCCCCAACTAAAGTTAGCAAACCTTTTGGTAGAATTAGGTTGGTTACTCTCTTCTTTCTCTTATTATGTTGAAAATGATAGTTTATGTTGTTTGTAACAAGAAAAGAGTTGCTTGAAAGATTGTGTTTTTAAGAAGTTTTTGTGTTGAAGTAAAATGTATAGTTTTCCTTTCTATGTGTTTGTTGTGTTTCTTGTTGTTTTTGGGAGTGTCCAAGATCTCCTATCCTTGGGAGGGTAGGAAGATCTTGGGGTGGAAGGAGTTTTGACAGCCATGGGTGAGAGGCTCTCCTTATGGAGAGTGTTCTCAAGGGAGTCCTTGGTGACCCTTGATGCATGGCCTTGTGTATGCATTTGGGGGTCATAAGGGGAGCATATATGGCCTTGAGCCTTTTTGGGGGGGCATAAGGTTTGTGAAATGTTTGGGTTGCATTTGTGTTGCCATGAGGTGGCTAATGTAGTATTGTTCTTTTGGCATGCATTCTCCCCATTGGTACATGGTCCACTTCCACCCATGGAAGAGTCACCATGAAAGTGGTGAATGTGAAGCTTGGGAAGGGGAAATTTGATTGTAAAGGTGTTCCTATGTTTTATAGTGGTTTTGCATGTTTGTAGCCCGTCTAGTGCTTGGTTCTCCAAGCTCGGGGGTGGCTTCTAGTAAGCCTAGGCTGGGAGGTGAGCTTCCCATGGTCAAAATGTGTTGTTTTGCAGGTTGCATGGGAATGGGAAAAGAAGGATTGAAAGACCATGTTGCTGTTTATGTTGCAGAAATTAGTTAATATGGCAATGTATTCTCTTGGGAGTTGCTAATGAAAAGAAAGAGCTAGAATGTGTTATTAATAGGGAAGGAGGTTAATGTATTCCATGATAGCTTGTAAAAGATAGAGAAGGGCATTGTGTGTTGTTTACAAAAATAATGTAGCAATGTATATCTATTATCTTGAAAAGGGGGAAATGTAGATGTTTTAAACTTCTAAACTTCTTTGTAACCATGCTCATTGTATTTAAATCTGTTAAAGAAATACATGATGTTTTCACTATTTTAGTTAACCTGCAAATGAAAGCATTAGTGTATTAGATTGTATGGAAATTTTTACGTTTAACAAGAAGGAAAAAAATAATAAAATAGAAGCATTTTATTTTACATGTAATCTGCAAATAAATGGAACTAGGTTGCTGTAAATTTAAATGAAAACAGTCCTTTATCTTTTGATTATTTGCAGAAAAAGAAATCCTAATAGTTGTAGTCTAGTTGTTTTTTTTGAGTCTTGCATTCAGTCTTAGTGTATTTAAAAAAAAAAAAGAAATATATATATATAAATGTTTCTTTTCTTAGTAATGAAACTGCAATGAATAAATGAACAGTTCTTTATGCCAAAAAAAAAGGGGTTTTCATGTGATTTAAATGGTAATATACAATATATATATATATATATATATATATATATATATATATATATATATATATATATATATATATATATATATATATATATATATATATATATATATATATATATATATATATATATATATATATATACTCTTTTATCTTCTGTTCTTCCAAATCAGTAATAATAAAAGAATCCAATGAAGATTAGTTACAGATTTAATCTTACAAAAAAAGGAAATCTGATAATAAGATTAAATATATATAAAATATATATATATATATATATATATATATATATTTATGTAAATATATATATATATATATTTATTTATATATATGTATTTATTCCTTATAAGAGAATCTGTCTGTTATCATACAGAGGCCCTCATGCATGCTATTTTACCAGATTTACATAACCACACACACACACACACACACACACACACACACACACATATATATATATATATTTATAAATGTTTTTAAAAAAATAGGGCATATCGTAAACTTGAAATGCTTTAACCTTGTTAAAAAAACATATCACAAAGCATACCCCATGATTTATTTTATTCACCCTTTTTAACCAGTAAACAACATCAAGAAAGTGGCGTTTAGTGATTCACGCGGCCGCGGCACCGGGTGGTGGCGCCCCCAGGGTGCGGAACCCGCAGCCCCTGGGCGGCGACGCCCACGGCCTGCGGGGACCGCAGACCTGTGGGCGGCGTCGTCCAGGTCCTGCGGGGCCGCAGGCTGGGCGGCGTTGCCGCAGCCGGCGGCAACCCCCGCCTTCACCTCTCCGCACTGCATCAAAAGGTCAACGGCGCCGAGTAGATGGGACGCTCCGTTCGGCTCCCTCTCACTCCGCTGCTCCCGCTCCCCTCGCTGCGGATTAACCAAGGTAAAACCCTCGCCCGGCTACGTGTAACCCAACGCAAATAAAAGGGGTGGGGTGGAGGTTGGGTTCAGCCGCCTTGCACGCTGTATCTCAGCCGCCGACTCTCCTCCACTCGCCCTGCACGCGACATACTTCGCGCATAAACAAAAAAAGAATAAAAATAAAGATGTTCTAAAACTTGCCCTAACCCTAGTTACGGGTTAGGGCAACGCACCATTGCTTTTAAAATATAAAAAAAAAAGGGGGGGAGAATGATGTTCAAAAGGATAAGCATTATTATATAGTATAAGTGCATGTATGGGCAAATATGTAGATATATATATAGGTATATATATATATTAAAATATATATATATGTACATATATATATATATATATTTATATAAATTGGTATATATAAAATTAGTAGGATTAAATTGGTAAGTAGATGGTATTAAAAATGATAGACGTGAAGATAAATTTTGAACACTTTGGGTTATTATAAAATGATTTAAGTACCTAGGTGAGTTAGATTTAGATAAAAAAAAAAAAAAGGGGGTGTAAACACTAAGTCTTCTAGTAGGGCCAAAAGGGTCAAATAATGTATATGATTATAACGTAATTTTAAATTATGGAGGACCGAATTAAATAAGGTGTTTTAAGGCACGATGAATTTTAAATTAAAATTTCTAGTGGGCTAAGGAGGATAAGATAAATTTTAAAACGCTTATATTAGTCGTTGTATTTAAGATTTTAATTTATTAATAGAGCTTAGTGATTACCCCTTTTTGGGGAAATATTAGCTCATTGGCGACTGAGTAACCCTAGTATTTAAATTGAATTTAATTACCTGATTGGCACAAAAGTAATTAAGACCTAATCCAAAATGCATTTTTATATTCAAAATAAACTCACGTAGTTGATTATATTTGTTAAGTAGTTCGTTAATTAGTTAAGTATTTAAAAAAAAAAAAATTTCCGATCGTGCCCAAGAGTTGGGCATGACAGCACGAGCTTTCGCGAGTCAAAGGGGAGAGCAGGGGGTCTAGGGAGAGCACTCACATTTGGCATGCGTTCTTGTGCTAGGACATTTAGGGTTACGTTTAGGGTTGGGAAAGGGTAGCGCATCATGGGCACTCATGCTAGGGTAGATTAGGGTTAGGTCAGAGAGGGAGATAGGGTAGCTCGGCGCGCCACTGATCCTGCTAGGGTAGATTAGGATTAGGTTGGGGAGAGGTAAAAGGTAGCATGGCACATGCGCTCATGCTAGTTCAGTCAAGGGGTCCCATGTGGAGGTTTGTTAGTGCATGCACTTGTAGAATGGCATGAGCGCCATGGGTTTGGTGTGAGCGCTAAGTAAATCAGTGTGTGTGTTAGGGAAGAAAGGGATGGGAAAATAGGTTTAGAATTTTGGCTTGGGGTAAGTCATAGGTGCATCAAGGATAGGATAGGGCTTTAGGATATGAGATGATGAATTGGATTGCTTGGATATAGATAGATTTGCAACCATTAGCATCGAGGGAGCACTGGTCAGAAACCATGAGACTATATCGATAGTTGCGGTCAAATGAATTGGAGAACCTAGCTATTGTGGGGTTGCATTTCGTCAGTTGGTGACCGTGGATTTGAGCTCACACTACGATGATGACAACCTTGGTAGAGAGATGGGATAGTAGATATAACACCTTCCACCTACCTATCGGTGAGGAAACAATGACCTTACTAGATATATGGAGGATCTTGAAGATCCCCATTCGTGGCATTATCCCAAAGTACTGATTAGATGTGGTAGATTTTTACCTCTAGGAGGTTTGTGAGTATGAGGCACTACTAATGCTGGATAGGAGCAGGATGTATTTGGGTAGGGTGATGGGTATCTGACACATTCCTCGTCTAGTCCTTGTGATATGCAAGTTTTTGAGCGGACGAATTATGCCTGATCTTGGAGGACATGCATTTCCCGTTGGATGGAGCAGGTGCATTTATTACATGGTTCATGATTGTGCATAGTATGCTTGGGGAGCCACAATGTTGGCTTAGTTGTACCATGATATGCATCTTGTAGTATACTGGGAGTATGCCATCCTATCTACAAGAGTGACTATTCTTCACATATGAGCTTGGGAGCATATTGGATTTACACGACCATTAGGTGTACAGGATAGGTGGGCTCGACGACCATATATAGACAAGTACAGGGGCCTATTACATTATACTAGGATTGATATGGTTTTGGCATCACATTTTTTATGAGCTTTTGCAATTCACATGGCAGCCATTTTTGGATAGTGAGATATGGAGGGGGGACTGGTAGCTGCATTGGGCTGGATTGGAGATGTGGCTATTTGGTAGGTCTATGTATATTATGGAGTATTATGCCCCTTATAGATTAGTGAGATAGTTTGGTCTTGTCCAGGACATAGTGGGAGACATACTGCTATATCCTTAGATGACATGAGAGGTGAGATTTTGGAGCCTGACAATGAGTCCATTAGAGGGGAGGACCAGCTTCTAGACAATGCCATACCTGCTTTGGGATGAGCGGCTCAGAGCGAGAGAGGATCCAAGGACCACTAGAGGATACAGGAGCTAGTGGGAGGGACATTTTTTGTTGTGCCTTACCATCCCTAGAGTTTTGGAGGATGATGAGTTATAGCTGGTAGTAGATGAGGTAGGAGGAGAGGATGATGCACCTAGTGATAGGGTTGTGGTGGGAGTAGGGAGGGATGCTAGCATACAAAAAAGGAGGGTTAGGGTGGTATGGAGGAGAGAGCCTAGGGTGGGACATGGACAAGAAGGAGCACCACTAGTAGGGGAGGTAGATGAGGGAGGGGATGGTGGGGAAGAGGAGGTTATACTTATGGACATTCCAAAGGCACGGGTACAGGGTGTAGGGTCAGAGGCTAGGGGAGGAGTGTCATAGAATGATTTTGACAGACTCTAGCAATAGAGAGATGCCACTCGGGCAAGACTACAATCACTCAAGAATGATCTATAGATAGAGAAAGTTGGGAGGTAGAGCCTGGGGGGTAGAGGTGGAGTGGTTGTGATGGAAGATATCAGACTTGATAGAGAGCCTCCATACAACAAGGATAGAGGTAGATGATTTGAGGGGGGACAGGAAGGATTCTGAGTGGATGTTAGAGGAGGCACTATCAGGGACCACTATTAGCACCTTATAGGACATTATTTGTCGATAGCATGATGAGCTAGAGGAGCTGCAGGGCTAAGTACAGAGGCAAGAGGCAGACGCTACACTCCTGCATGGGGAGAGAGATGCGACACATAAGATGTTGGTCCCTATAGGACTTGGGCAGATGTATTCTAATATGATGTAGCAGAGAGAGGGCAGAGAGGGTAAGTCAGGAGGTGGCCTACTATAGGGGGTTATACCACAGAGTGGTACCTATGTAGCAGCGAGCAACCTCGTATACTGAGAGTGTATGATCTCAAAGGACACACAACCAAGAGCCCACATAGAACCAACAGACGAGTAGATTAGTGGGTTTTAGGCCACCAAGAGTAGGGAGAGTAGGAGGATCCAGGGGAGGAGGTGATGACGAGGGGGGTGGTTAGATAGGTGGAGAGAGCTAGCTCCATTTTGGCTTATGTGTTATATTTTGACCCTTCGAGGTGATCATTGTATTATGACATAGATATTCATTTTTTTGAGCTTATATATATTTGAATTTTGGCAACGGTGATACATGTATCTCATTATGATGGACTCTATTTATTAATTTATGATGTGATGCGTGGATGATGATTATGGATGTATTGTGCTGACCTATTTGTGATGTAGGATGGATGCTTATATATCTATGCTTATGATGTGTTACTGACATGTTCATGGATGCAGGATGGATGCATGTGCATGTATGTATGATATGTTGTGGATGCAGGAAGAGTGATTATGTGGGTGTACATATTTCTAAGATGTTTTGATGTGTATATATGTTGTATATGAGGATTTTTAATGTATAATGAATACGATGATGTGAGAGAATGAATATGCAATGTAATAATAGATGTGGATGCAAATGAATAATGATAAATGATAAATTAGTCTAAATGGGTAATAAATGCAATCTAAATGAGGAATGAATGATAAATGTAATGCCACCTACATAGATAATGCAATGTAAATAATTAATGCTATGCAAAATAATGTGATTTAAATGAATGCTGAAATGAATGAATAATGCAATGTAAATGCAAGATGGACGATGAATGTAATCTAAGTGAATGATTGTAATATAAATGGATAATGCTATCTAATATGAATGGATAATGTAACCTAAATGACGTATGGAAGATGGGTATACGATGCAATGCAATCTAAATGCAATCTAAGTGGTTAATTCTTGTGAAAATGATTAATTGGTAATGTAGTCTAAGTGAATAGTGTAATGAAATGAATGGATAATGTA
Source organism: Cryptomeria japonica (assembly GCF_030272615.1). NCBI lineage: Eukaryota > Viridiplantae > Streptophyta > Pinopsida > Cupressales > Cupressaceae > Cryptomeria > Cryptomeria japonica. The sequence goes on along the minus strand of NC_081406.1, from coordinate 443,942,382 downwards.
ATATAAATGAGTAGATAATGCAATCTTGATGAATAGTGAATTGTATGATGCCACCTAAGTGGATAATGAAATGAATGGATAATGCAATGAGTGATGGGTTCTAAATGCATAATGTTTTTGTGAATATGCTAACAATAGTACAATGATCTTAGATAGAAATAGAAGAACAGGAGAGAGGGGGGGAGAAATTGAAGACTCCATAATGTTATTAGAAGGTGGGTAATTAGGTATATATGGAATGAGGGGGCGAGGGGATTGTGCACAAAACATATGGAGAGCCATCCTAGTTTTGATATTGCCCTAGGTAACCCACACCACTGATTATAGGAACCAAGGTGCCATGAGAAACCCCAAGGTGTGGACTGACTCACAGTCAAACGAGAGTTCCTTACACACAGCTATGCAAGTGTTGAGGAACACAGATACAAAGTTGTGGGTACATGCAAGGAAACCCTCAAGCACACCGATATCCCTTGTACATGACAAGGTAAGTATTGATAGACACTAATACCAGGTCATAGATTCATACAAGAGAGATCATAAACACACCATGCCATGAAAATATGCCCCAATATGTATCTATTGTAATCATACCCAGATATGGAAGATCTATGCAGTCGTAGATAGATGCAGTCGTAGGACAAAACATGCAAGTCAAAATAAAAATCCAAGAAATCAAACAAGTCACCCATACATGACCAACTGAAGTCTCTTACCAAGAGTAGGATTAGGATGAAGGATTAAACTTCCAGGTGAGGGAAGGATTCATCCCTAGGGAAAAGGATAGGGTGGGTGGATTTGGACTAGGCAATTGACCAGATGACCCTAAAGACTAACTTGCAGACTCAGGACTGTCCTCAAGACTTGATGAAGCTCACATAAAGACACAAGCTTGGGAAATGGGAGACAAAAGCTCAGTTTGATGGGACAATCTTTATTCATGATTTAGGCAAATACTCATCATCACACGTGTGGTTATTCTACCGGGAGTGGAGGAACGTCATGGTGGGTGAATTGGATAGTGAGGGTGATGGATATGAGATGATGGAGCGCTGAGCTAATAGACGATGGATCTAGATTATTTACCTCAACACATACATGTAGTTTTTCACCAAGTTACTTTCCCATAGTGCCACAAAGTGGTTTTCACTAATGGATGAATTGATTTTTCTTTACTTCTTTTTTTTTGACAATTGATGACCTTTTGAGGACTAGGCATAAAATCTCTTTAGGTGCATGATGTTAATTGGATTATCCAAAGGATCTCCTTTAGGAGTAGCCAACTGATATGCCCCTAATCCATACTTTGTTGTGATCACATATGGTCCACACCAATTAGGCTCAAACTTGCCTTTCTTCTCTTTTTCTTGAAGGTTTCTCTAATTTTCCATGAGGACAAGATCACCAATTTCAAATTCTTAGTTTATGACCTTCTTGTGGTAAATCAAGCATATGCAATTTTGATATACCCAGAGATGGTTTTAGGCCTTGAGGAGACTTTCATCCAATAGTTCTAGCTCTTGTAGTATGGCGACCCTGTATTTGTAGAGCCCCTCCCCGATCAAGCTCTAGTTAACTTAGTTGACCATGGTTGACCGTATTAATAAATGTTATAATTCAATAGGATGGGCTATGTTAGATGGATAGATTAGTGGGAAAAATAATTGAACTAGGTTATGGAATCATTTTACCTTGAGGTGCACATTGATGTGTTATGGATTTAGATCCTATATGATCCACTGATTTGATAATCTTGATATGACGTATGTGAGCTATCTCAGAATTTGCAGTACTTCATTTTGATATTAGAAAACATGGATGCATACTATATTAATGATTGAGTTTCATGAGGATTATGAGGATGCCTTTTGAGTAAATTGCTTTAAGTTGATTTTATTGGATAAATGATAAATTGATCGTTATGATTGAAATTGTATGCAAAGTGTCTAAATTGTATTCTTTTCATATGTTGATAGTAAATGTGATTATTTGGGGTTACTAATGTGCAAAGTGAGATGTGCAGGAAAACTAATCCATGTGACCATGGAAACTATTTGAAGAATCAAGCCTAAACCTATGTGAGTTTGTGAAGCCAAGGGTTGTCTATTTGGAGAGACAACACCTCTTTTGTAAATGTGTTTTAATTTGTAAATGTTTATGCTTGGATGTGTGTTTAATTTGAAAATTGTTTAATTTATTAATTCCAAAAAAGGGACATTGCCATGTGTATTTTAGTGATGTGTAATTTTTGTGGTGTCACTTGACAAATGTGTTGTAAAGTGAGTTGGCAATGGCATGTCCCCTGGAAGGAATTTGTTTTACCAATACATTTTTCAATTATCCTAGTATGGTCCCAAGAAAGTCTTGGATAGGGAGCCATTAGAAAGGTCAACTCAGGGTTGACCCGTAGGTAAACTTTGGGTGAATTTCTAGAGGGTTAAACTAACTCTTAGGGTCAAGTTAGGGGCAGTTTTAGTGGGCCATATGATGTACCTATGGATGAAGGCCAAATTTAGCCATGTGTCCACTCCCTAGGGACTATTTAGTCACCCCAAAATTTGATTTTTTCAAGATGGCCAAATTTTAACTTTTGAGGATCTTACCTAGGTTAGACAACTTTCCTCATGAGTGACATTGCTTTTCCCCATTCCTTTTACCTTTCTAAGGTTCCTTGGCTAGAGGGCTTGTAAGGTGTTGGGAAGACCAACCTATGAACATCCCTCACCCTTTCCAAGAGGATTGGAAAGATTGAGGAGTGTCTTCTTAGGGAATGGTTTGAGAGGGAGAAGTTTGATCACCCACTCTCCATTTTGGAGACATAGATTCTTGAGAAATGAGTTTTTTTGGAGTTTGGAAGTTTTGGCTAAGTCTTGTGAAGGAAAAGATAGTGGATTTGGGCAGCTCTTCTACAAACCTTTATTCACCCGTTTGCAATTTAAGGTTGGTTGAATGCTTCCTCATGTATGAGATTTTGTAAATTTGAAAAGATTGTTTGTTGTTTTCCATTGTTGTTTTTATAGTAAGCTTAGGAAGATGTCGAGTTCTTCCTTGTGTTTTATTTTATTTGCATGTATTTATGTTATTATTTTGGGTGTTTCAAGGCCATACTCACCCTTGGGAGGGTAGAGTGGCCCTAGGGTGAAGGGTTGTTTGACAGCCTAAGAGTGTAGAGGCTCTCTTTGGAAGAGAGTGATACACAAGGTATTATGGGACCCTTGATGCATAGTATTTTGTTTATGCAATTGGGGTCATAAGGGGAGTTTGTTAGCTTCTATGCATTGGGGGACATAAGGATTTGTTGGGACAAGTTTGGAACTTGTGGTTATTCTACTTGGTAGCCTTGCAATAGCATTATGTTCTCCTACTTGCAGATTTCTCCTCTAGGTATTTGGTCCACCTTCACCCCTCAAGTTATAGTCACTAAGTGACTTTGTTCATCCTTGGGTTGGGAGTGTTTGTGTTGTGTTTTCCTCTTGCTTATGTTTTTTTGCTTGAGTGTAACCCATTTAGCCTTGGTTCTCCTAGATCGAGGGTGGCTTCTTATAAGCCTAGGTTGGGAGGTGAGCCTCCATGGTCACAACCTACAAGTTTTTATTACAGGTTTGCTTGGGAAAAAGATTGGAAGGAAAGCTATGGCATGATCCTATTGTTTATTTGTATTTAATTGCAAACGGAAATACATGTATTTGGCAAGCCCTTATTTAGTAGAAATGAGAGGCTTGATTTTGTTATTTACCTATTTGTATAAAAGAAACTATGATGTACTAGATGTAACTATTGGATTAGTTTTATCATGAAATAAATATGTTTTTTATTTGAGTATATCCTTGCAAAGAAAAGAATAGAATTTGAGTTATTTCCCTATAGATAATTGAGTGATTCTTTATTGATATTTACTTCTTGAAATAGATTAGAAATGAAGTTTATTTCTGTCTTGTTTAGCTAATGGAAAATAAATGAAAATAGTTAAAAGTTAGTAGTGTAGTTATGCAGAAAGAAATGAAATAAATTAAATGTTGTAGTGTAGTTATTAGTAAAGAAATGAAATATTGCTTATGGCTATAGTTTAAACACAAAATAAATAAATAGACATTTTAGAGTTAATATTAATCTTCTTTACATCTTGCTATTATAAAAAAAAAGAAAAAAGTAAATTAGATAAAGATACTTGCAGCTGTAAATAAATTCTATTAGTGACATATTTTTCTTAATCAGAAAATGCATGTATAAGTAGAATATATTTTTGTAAATATAGATATTGTTTACTTTAAATCAAAGGAAAACTATAGGCTAATAGAAGAAAATAAAATTTACTCTATTATGCTCTATTGAAAATAATTTGCTCTAAATATTGCAAATGTAAGCTTGCACATAAAAAACGTATATATATAAATATATATATATATATATATATAAGGCATTATGTTATGCAAAATGTATATACATGTATATACATATATATACATTTTGCATAAGATAATGCCTCGTATATACAGACATGTATGCTGCTTCAAACAAATATATATATATTTAGACATGTTAATTAATCTGAAAATGAAATACATATTTAGAAATGCTATTTATATGTTCAATATATATATTGAAATGAATACACACACACACACACACACACACACACACACATATATATACACATTTATACATGTATATAAATATATAAAAAAATATATACCTATCTATATATATATATATATATTTACATTTTTTTTTGTTTCTTTTTCTAAATTTTTTTTTTAAATCTTAAAAAAAATAAAATATAGGGAGGCTTGGGCTGGCCCGGCCGCACTATGGGCTGCAACCCATAGAGCAGCTTCGGTCGTCTCTGTGGGCAGTGACCCATAGGGTGACCATGGTCGCACTATGGACCGCAACCCACAGAGTGGCTTCGGCCGTCCCTGTGGGCGACGACCCACAAGACGACCATGGTTGCGCTATGGGCCACGACCCACAATGGTGACCTCGATCGACCTATGGGGCGGCACCACAGTGGCCGAAACCCCTCTTCCCTTTTGCACTATTTAACTTGATATCTTGCGGCCCTCTAAAATTAAAACCCTCAACCCTCCTCTTTGCTCAGCCACCATGGCCGCCACCTGCACACACACAAACAAAAAAGAAAAAAAGAAAGACTTGTTAGAACAAGAAACCCTAACCCAATTTCGGGTTAGGGTTAGAAATTATAAATTATAAAGATAGAATGAGGATTAAGTTATAAGAATAAAACCAACCCTAGTTAGGGTTCAAAAAATAAATATAATAACGATATAAATAAAAAGAGGGGAAAATTTGAAATGCGGAAGAATCCCATATAGTTAATTATTAGGAAGATTATTCTTCAATTGTTATTAAGGTTAATGTTTTTATATGGAACCTATATAATAGGCAATTATATTAATAGATAAATATATGTATATATATATGCCAATAATCATATATATATATTGATGTTTAAGTTAAATTTCATTTGTAAATTTTAATATTGGAAACTATTAAAAAGTAAAATGGTTATTTTAAACTAAGGTCAATATTGGCCGAATATTAAATAGTTGATATTTAATATTTAAAGAGGGGATTGAATTTGACTTTAATGTGAGATGGATTATTAGGCAAATATTATATTTGTTTTGGTTAACTTTATTAGTCAAATTCAGAAGCTTTATATTCATTTGCTCTATTAAGTAATGTTAATACATTGAGCTTGAAATAATATTGATTTAATGGATTCTAGGTTTATTTAAGTTATATAAATACATTTTGGAAATTTTAATGGGCTACTCTAATAATGGAGGTTTTTAAATGTTTATTATTGGTTTTGTGAGGTGATATTGTAGTGGAATAATATATTTATAAAATAGGATAATGGACTTGATCTTTTGAATTTTATTTAACCCAAGTGGAACCTTGTAGTAAATAATTTAATTAATAAAATGACGTTTGACACTTTAATATTATTTGCCCAATTAATTAATATTAATACATTGAAATTTTATTAATATTGAATTAATAGATTTAAGAATTAATTAAGTTATAAATGAAGAGATTATAATATCAATGTATTGGGAAATACTTGATATCCCTTTACTTAGATGAATAATTATTGATTTAAGAAATTGTATTAATGTCAACTTAGTATAATTTGGGCCATTTAAATATTATAAAATGTAACTAAAATTGAAGGGACATTTGAGTGACTTTATTTAATATAAAAAAGGATATTGTCCTTATAAAATTAATTTATTCTATCTGATAATAGGAGTTATCATAATGGTTACGTAAGTAAAATCTAACCCTATCGCTTAGGAGTTAAAATTGAAACCTAAGACTTCTAGTTAAATTTTAATTCCATCACTCACTTTAGAATCCCATTTTAATATCAATTAAGATTTAATTTGGAACAACTTGTTAAGTTGTCACATCTAATTAAGCATAGGTCGCAAGTAAATAAGTGTTCAAAAAAAAAAATTGCTGTGTTTTCTGCCCAAAAGTTTGGGCATGACAATATTCCTTGTCTGGGAGGATATCTTGTAGCAAAACCCTTAAGGAGTGGATCTTGATCTCAAGAGGGAGGAAGGATTCAGAGCCAAAGACAAGGGAATATAGGGTGGCACCTATGGGTGTGTGGATGGAGGTGCGGTAAGCCCACAAAGTAGGGTGGAGTAGGAGGTGCCAATCATCGCCAACTTCATTGACTGTCTTTTTGAGGATTTTGATTTGGGTTTTGTTAGAAGCCTCAAATTGACCATTACCTTGTGGGTAATCTGGAGTGGAGAAGTGATGTTGGATATCAAATTTCTGGAAGAGTTCTATAACATCTTAATTTTTGAATGGTTTGTCTTTATCTGTAATGATAACTTTGGGGATTCTTTATCGACAGATCAAGTAGTTCAGAATGAATTTAGAGATCTTCTTACTAGTGGTGAAGGTAAGAGGGATGGCCTCCACCCATTGGGTGAAATATTCAGTGGTGGTGATAATAAATTTATGACCATTGGAGGATGTAGGGTGGATTTTCCCAATGAGATCAAGCCCCCACTGTGAGAAGGGTCAGGGTGTAATAAATGGCTGCAATTCTTGTGATGGCGCATGGATCTTATCACCATGTTTCTGGAAAGGGATACATTTCTTCACATAATTGTATGCATCTACCTCCATTGTAGGCCAGTAGTATCTCGTTTGCAAAATATTTTTTAGCCAAAGTGAGTCCACTTGAGTGTGCCCCATAGATACCTTCATGTACTTCACATAGTGCCCATTCAGCCTCTTGCTTGTCTACATGCCTTAGTAGGTAACCATCAAAATGCCTTCTGAATAGGGTGTCTCCAAGGATAGTGTAATGAGCACATTGGTGGATTAAGGTTTGTTGTTGGGTTTTGGTGAGGTGTGGAGGAATGGTGTTGTCTCTTAGAAAAGTGAAGGTCTCTTGATACTAGGGGGATTCAGGACCAACGAGTATGCACACCATTTTAGATTTTGGTCAATTGTATGCCAGTATGAATAATTGTTCGACCAAGAACTCACACTTCTGACTATGTGTCGGCATCTGAAGGAGGGAACCAATGATAGCCATTGCATCTGTAGCTTTGTTGTTTGTTCTTGGAATTTGATAAAACTTGATTGGTGTGAAATGTTTCTTAAGATATTCAACCATACTACAATAGGGAAGAATCTTGTCATCTTTTTTTTGATATTCATCATTGGCTTATTTAATGACAAGTTGGGAATCACCGTAAACATGTAATTCCAATATTTTCCATTGGATAGTCAAGCATAGTCCAGTAATCAATGCCTCATATTCAACAATGTTGTTGGTACATGAAAAGGTTATCTTGTATGATTTTGGGATGCAATCTCCTTGAGGTGTAATCAATAGTATTCCTACCCCCGATCCATTTTGGGTGCAAGAACCATCAAAGTACAATTGCCATGTGGAGGATGTGGTGACAGTCATTATGAATTCATCTAGAAATTCTGTAAGGATCAGATGGTCACCTAGAAGTGGAGCGTCAGCCAGTTGGTCTGTGATTACCTATCCTTTGATTGCTTTTTTGTCCACATATTCAATGTCAAACTCACTTAGCAACATGACCCATTTAGCAGTTCTGCCAGTGAGGGAAGCTTTTGACAAGAGATATTTGAGAGGGTCAATCTTAGTAATCAGTTTTGTTTTGTTGTTGATCATGTAGTGTTAGAGTTTTTGTGTACTAAAGACAAGTGCTAAGAATTCTGTTTGAATGGGGGTATAATTGAGCTCATATCCTATGAGTGTTTGACTGATGTAGTATATAGCATGCTCCTTTCCCCGATCATATGTTTGTGCCAATAATTCCCCCAATGCTACTATAGTAGTAGATATGTACAAAAGAAGAGGCTTTCTAGGAGTAGGAGGCATAAGAACTAGAGGTGATGTCAGATATTCTTTGATTTTTTCAAAATCCTTTTGACACAGATAGTCCCATTTGAATTTTGTGTCTTTGTGCAACAAGTTTGCAAATGGATGGCATTTATTTGCAAGTTGTGAGACAAAGCACCTGATATATTGGAGTTTTCCTTGGAGGTTGCGCAACTGTCTAAGGGTCTTTGGGGGAGGCATTTCCATGATAGATTTCACCTTTGTAGGATCAACCTTGATGGCTCTATGGGAAACAATGAAACCTAGTAGTTTTCTTGATGTGACACCAAAGACACACTTCTTAGGATTGAGGTACAGTTTGTATTTTTCCAATCTTTCAAAGATCTTCCTTAAGATAGGGATGTGCTCATGTCTTGTCTTTCATTTTCCTAGAAGATCATCCACATAGTCATCCATGATTTTGTGCAAGAGGTCATGAAAAATTATTGTCATTGCACTCTGATATGTAGCTCCTGCATTTTTGAGGCCAAAAGGCATGACCTGATAATAGAAAGTCCCCCTTGGTGTTGTGAATGTTGTTTTGTGTTTATCTTCCTCCGCAACCCTGATCTAATTATATCTAGAAAATTCATCCATAAGTGATAGCATTTCATGTCCTGTTGTGAGATCTACAATCATGTCTATGTTGGGGAGTGAGAAATCATCCTTAGGGAAAGCCTTGTTTAGATCTCAGAAATTTGTACAGATGCGGATTCCCCCAATGGGTTTGCCAACAAGTACAATGTTGGATACCCATTTGGGATAGTCTATTGGTTTGATGAATCCTACATCCAACATTTTTTGAAGTTCTACCTTAACTAGGAGTGCAATGTGTGGGTGTATCTTGCATAAATTTTTCTTTATTGTTTTTGTATCTAGATGAACAGCAAGATTATGAACCACCAAGTCAGGATCTAGACTTGGTATGTCATCGTATGACTAGGAAAAATTGATCTTTGTTTCTATGAGGAAATTGATGAAGTCCCATCTCTCTTGATCCGCAAGGGACTTGGCAATGAGCACGTTATTTGGAGTGTCTTTGGTGCCCATGTTGATACTATTTGTTTCCTCTATCAGTAAAGTTGACCTATCTTGCTAAGGAGGAACAATGGTAGGGAGGTCAAGTTCCTCATCCTCAAGTGTTTGATCTAGGTTTTCACTTTTGGATATGCCCTTTGTTTTTACTTTTTCCTCATCCAAAGGTGCCTTGGATAGGTTTTCACCTAGGGAATCATGGTTTTTCTTTTTATTATATTTTTTGCGACTAAGTGTATTGACCTGACTACCAAAGTATCCTTTTTCATGTAAATGAATCCCATGAACTCTATTGCAGTCTTCCAAATTGTGCATAGTCAGGAGAGTCATGAGAGCATTGTCATCGATGTAGATGTCTAAAGCAGGGTTGTCTCATTGGCCCCAGTCTATAAGTTCAGGATGGACAATTTGTAGCTCATGCAGAATGGGAGGGGTTATGGGAGTGATGGTATTGATGTGGGTGTCAAAGAAGATGTCATCTTCATATTCAAAAGGCATTTCATGGAATTCCTCTTCATCGAAGTATTCGACATCCAAAGAAGGTCTTGAAGGGGTACCAGTGATAGTGATCTTAAGCACTGGAGTATATCCCAAGCCCATGTTATACTTGTATGAGATAGGAATTATTGGTTCTTTTATTCCTTTCTCCTCTGGTCCCAGGTCATGTCCTTTGTAACCCATCTTTTCTACTATAGCTGATGCTTTTGGATACATTTTCTTAGGTATTTTTGTTGGATCTTCATCTTCTTCTTGGTACAACCATGAAGACACATCTGTCTCAAGACTTTCCTCATCAAGTGGACCCCATTGTTGAAAGATGGTATCCTTGTATTGTATAATAGGATTTTGATCTTTTTTTATTTCTTTTGGTTTTCTAAATGAATTGGGAGACATGAGGAGATTGCCTATTAATAAGACATCCTCGAGTTTGTAGTCTCTGCAACCATTATCTAGGACCTTGATTTTTGGCTCTTCTTGGGATGATGTGGAGGTGACGTTTGATGTGTTAGATGGAGGAGTTGGAGAGGGTCTATTTAATGGGAAATTATATGGATGCTTCCCCTCTAAGAGCTTGCAATATTGAAAGGGTTGTGGTACACCTTTGATAGTGATCTCTCTTCCATTGAAGGGGAATTTGATACATTGATGATAAGTGGAAGGGATGGCCTGAAGGGAATGAATCTAGGATCATCCAAGGAGGATGTTATAAGGGAGATCAATATCTAGGACTTGGCAAGGGTTCTCAATTATAATAGGGCCCACTTGAAGAGGCAAGGTGATCATGCCTTTAGAAACTCTTTCTGCATCATCATATGTTTTTATTGTGATTCTTCCTGATGTATCTACCAGGTCCTCAAAAAGCCCCAGTTGTTTTATTAATTTATATGTACACAGATTGAGTCCAGACCCATGATTTATCAAGATATGTTTAGCCTCGTGTTTCTGGATAATGGCTTCAATGTGCAAAGGTCTATTATGGTCTTCTTCTATAGGAGCATCACTGGAAGTGAACACAAGGTGTTGTTGGGCAACAAGATTCCTGATGAGAGCTTGGAATTGTGTAGCATTGATATTATCAAGAATGCGAGACTCAAGGAGGGTTTGTTCCAAAATTTCCTTATGGACAGGGTAAGTCTTGAGAAGTTATAAGATGGAGATCTTCACAGGGGTCTTCCCAAGATGGTCAAGGAGGTCATATCAGTGGGAGGAAGACATGGGGGGAGGGTTTGGTGGGGAAGGTTCTCCTTTGACAGTTACTCTCCCACGACGGGTAGTTACATTACAGTCATTCTGAGAAGAGGGAGGTGTGGCATCGGGAATGATTAGGTCAACTTTTTGGCTGGGAGGGAGCAGGACCACCTTGGATAGTGATCCTGGGTCTATTTTGAGGTGGGGGGTGGTTAGCTCCTTGTATAGTTATGACATTAACATGAGTATCTACAGGCTCGATGCGACCTATTAAGGAGTCAAAACCTATTATGTGGTTGGTATAATCCTAATTGACAGTGTTAGATTATGAGCCTTTACCTTTATCATGTTTTGGGAAGGGATATTAGTACATTTTGAGTTTGGAATTGTTGTTACTAGGTTTTGAAGTTGCTACCTCAATATCACCTCTATCAATGAGATCTTGTATGTACATTTTAAGCTTCATACACTTTCATGTATCATGCCCATTGATACGATGATACTCACAATACTCAATCTCATTATTGTTGGCATTATGGATTAATTGATTATGTGTTGCATTGATGTTTTGTCATTGATGTCAACACTAGTTGTTATGGATGGTTACCGACAGACTAGTTACCGGTAGAAGATCTAGTGCTAGTGGCAAAAGAGATTATCTGTTGACACTTCTGGCATGTTTGGATCAGTGAAGTATATTAAATTTCATGAGTTATATGCTCCATGAGCATGTTTTGGTCGGTTGGTATTAGCTTGGTAATTGGATTTTATCATACACTCTGGTAAACCTTTACCGACACTAGTTTAAGGCTTTACTGGTAGACCTTTCATTGAGGAATCATGATAGGATACATAATTGATGTTAGTGCAGCTTCTTTGAGGATTTCATGATGCTGAAGATGTTCGTTGATTGTGCTTCAATTTCTTGAAGACTTTTCTTTGGCGTGGTAGACCCAGAATAGGTTTGGTACCTATCTAGGTTATGGACTGATATTATACTAGCATGTACTCCACACATTACCGAGATGCTTCAATATGATTTATGGATTTGTTATTAGTTTAGTCTTAAGCCGACATGGCATATCATTGTAAATGGAATTATGTAATGATCTTATTTTAATATCTTTAGGTGGCTAACCTAATTGGTTTAGGCCTTAGGGTTTGTATAAATAAGAGGTAGAAACTCTTTGTAAAGTATCATGGTTATTGGAAAGGTCATGGTCAAGGAATGTAATGTGATAATATTGTAATATCACTCAGGCAGAGGAGTTGATTGATCATTGGTGATCTAATTGGATTCGGAAGAGGATTTAGTCCTCCGGCATTGAGCTTAACTGGGACCATAATCAGGCATGGTAGATGCTATTTCTAGCAGTTCACTCTATTAGATTGTTGTCCATTTATCTTGAGAAGGTTGTAGCCTATATGTAGTCAGTAAGACTCTTTGATAATGAGCAGTACACTCTAGGCAGTGTGCCTTTCTGCAAGTGCAGGCCCTTCATTGTAACACATACTTTCTGTAGAAGTATCATCTGACTATGGGTAGGTTTACCATCATGGTTTTTACCTTTCCAAGTTTTCCACGTACAAATAATGGTGTTATGTGGTATGATTTCTTTACATTGATTATCTGGTTAATTATTAAGTTGTATTGTTTACCAGTATCTATTCCTACCGGCATCTGTCTATGCTTTACTAGTACTTGATTTGTTTAAGGTTGTATTGTGGATTAAAAGTTATAATCTGTTAACAACTAATTCAGCCCCCCTCTCAATTGTTCACCGATTATCCTAACAATTGGTATCGGAGATTTGGTCCTCTTTTGCAGAAGCTTAACTACTTGAGGTAGATCCTATAGCAACTAACACTACTAATCCACCGACAACTATTTTCAGAAGAGAAATCCCTAAGCTTGATGGAACAAATTATGGGATATGGAAAATTCGAATGGAGACTCATATTAGATGTCTTAGCAAGGATATTTGGGAGATCACAGAAAAAGGAGACACACCTTATGATCTGACATCTGGAAATCTCGCTCCTGCAGACATGGATACGAATATTGAAAATGATTGCAAAGCTAGAGAAGCCCTCTTGTGTGCACTTACTAATTAGTAGATTATAGGATTGATTGAAAAACCATCGGCTAAGGTTATGTGGGATGAATTGCAAACTCCAAATGAAGGTGACCCTACTGTCAAAATTGCTAAGCTTGATGGTTACCAGGTAAGGTATGAAAACTTGAAAATGGAAGATAATGAAAGAATTGGTGTATTTATGGAAAGAGTAAATGAGATTGTTATGGGAATTCAATATTGTGGAGGATTTCTAAGTGAAGATGAAATAGTTTCCAAAGTCTTGAGAGCCCTTCCACTGGCTTACAAGTTGAAAGCAATTGCTATTAATGAGTTAATTGTTATCACTGATTAAAAATGGGCTTTTCTTTTCCCATAACTGGCTATGTTTTTTTGAAATTTTGAGTAAGGTGCATTTTCAAATGCTTCAGCTCTGTTTTAAGCCTTAAGGGTTTAGGGTTTTTTGATTTTTTTAAATCGCCTGATGTCTGTTTAAAACCCTCTGGTTTCTATTCTTTCGTTACTTTATCCACTTAAGTAATGGGTCATGGGATCATAGGAAGTGTCCCCCCTTGTCGTTTGCCTAGGCAGTCATGTTAATTAATCGCAAAAAATTTATGCCTTATGTGTATTCCTCCTAAAGTTGTCGGGCCCAGTAAGTAGTGTGCATCTCGCAGATGGATCTATAGCTTTCGCTATTTCACTAGGCGAAGTTGCACGTAGTTTAAAACTAGTGAAGTTGCGAAAATGACATGGCATGCCAACTAGGTGGTCTAGCTAGTCGATGAGGGCAAGTAAAATGGTGGCACGCGGCATAAGCTACAACAGTCAGCAAGTCAAGATTAAAGGTTAAAAGGCGGGTCCCAGAGGTGAGTCACGTCGCAGGTTAGGAGATGACATGGCAAATACAGGTGTCAAGAATTAATTGGAGCCTAGTGCTTTCTCTCGGCAAATAAAAAAGTGACATGTCAGCTCTGAAGATGACTGTACGCCAGGTGTTCAAAGTGAGTCAGAGGGCCCACCCCTCCCGAAGCTTATTCAGATGGTTAAAAGCTGATCAACTAAAAAATGATCTGACGACCTGCACTATTTTGCAAGGGTAAGATGCTTGTGCTTTATACCCTGCAAAATAGCGAAAGTGAATGAGAACCATCCATGTGTCATGATGGATGGCAACGTGTCCAGGGACACGTGGTCCTAGAAGAAAGTTGTGGGCCCGCCAAGGTGGAACCGGTGATATAAGAGAAAGACACATGGCCAGAGTTGAGTCAAATGCAAAAGGCATTTCAAGGTCAGTGGTTGAGTGCCACGTGGTAGCACATAGCCAATAGAGAAGCGGGACCCAGCATGGAGCCAAAGTTGTTAGTTAGTATAATGGTTGATCAAGTTTCTTTTGATTGGACGGTCGGCGCTATTTCACAGGACCAAGCTGCTCGATAGTTATTCTTCGCGAAGTTGCGAAAGAGCGAAAAGAAAGACTTGCAGGAACGTTGTGACCCGTTGGAGTGAAAAATATGAATTCTCCTATGAATTCAATTTTGAAGGGACGACCAAAGCATGCAGAATCAATGTTGTAGTTAAGACCCTGGGTACAATATATTATTTCCCATCAACTGGGTGAAGATATCTTTCAAAGAATTTTTGCAGAGGAGCGGATGTAGAGCTATCTTCTTCAGGTACAGAGCAAGTCAATTCAGTTGCAGAGCAAATTCCTTCAAGTTAAGAACAGGTTTTCTCATACTCTTGTGTAGCAATTTCTGTGTGGTGTGTTTCAGATAAGATATTGATTCGTCATAGAAGTATTTAGGAGCGGTATTCATTTCTTACGTTTTTTTTAAATGGCTCCTAAAAGAGAATTTTCTAGCAAAGTCAATTATTCATAAAGAAGTGTCTATGATGATTTTCTTTAACAGTTGATGTTGTCAACTAATTAGGCATCGAAGGCAAAAGAATTAGTGCCTAGAGCTCCCCATTTAAAGATAGGAGAAGGACTATATGACAAGGGTAACTGGTTGAGAGACCCACAGGTTGGATTGTCTAGGTTGGGGTTATTTAAGATTGGATTTGGAATGAGAAATTCTCCAGCCCCGCAAAACAGTATTTGGGAATTAGATGTTGGGAAATTGGTAGTCCCAGGGGTATTTATGGACATAGATTTGTTGACCCAAATTGCACTCAACTATGATCCAGTCACAAGAAGCATTCAGGATATAAATGGAAAAACCCTTATTGAGATTAATGCTGAAGAATTCAAGAATGCTTTTGGGCTTAATGAGTTCACCAATTTTCTAGAGCCCATAAATTTCAAGTCACTAGCTCAAATTTATAGTGCACAGAGGAATCATCTCAGGAATGGGCCACTCAAGGAATTTTTTGTAAAGATAGGTGGGTTGGCAGTTGTAGGACCCAACATAGAAGAGCCCTTTTCATTGAGTATGTTCACCCTTAGGGCTAAGGGAATGTATTGGGCACTTTGCCAAGTTTTGGGAGAAGCTATTGAAGCAAATATGCCCAATCACTACCTGTTAATGATTGCTCAGATTTTGAATCCTTCTCTTGCAATTATATTTGATTATGCTTCTTTCATTGCTGATGCTATCCATGGAGGGTTAACGGGAATAAAGAATGGAAAGGTGGATAGGCCTTTCAGATGGTACTCACTCCTGATGCATCTATTTCTTTTCAAAGGTGGTGATTACTTTGCCAGTGGATTGGACCTTGTCAAGGAGAAAGAAGGAGAAAAGATGCCAGTACAACTATGGAGTACTGTGTTGTCATGGGATAGGGAGGATGCCAGTTTCTTGAAGTTTGACAAATACTTTGCATCCAAGATCAGGACTCTCCTCTTCTTCGAGAACCCAAGAATCCCCAAGGTTCTTTTGGAATTCATAACACCAAAAGAATTCGCAGAGAACATAAAAATTATTCACAATTGGGGTGACATTTATTTGTATCCAGTCTTGATAGTTTTTAGAGTGTTTGGTTTTAGAGGCACCCCATTCTTGCTACCTTACCAGGTCCCTCTCAAAGTAGGAATTGCAGAGATCCTTAGACAAATTGGTGGTGTACAAGAGGCAAAGCTGACAAGCAGGGGTAAAGGGACTATTTTCCCTACAGTTACCATAGCCCACCAATTTGTAATAACAAAAGGGGGTTGGAATTGCTTTGAGGATTTTCTCAAGCCTTATCATTTGTCTATTGCAGTATCTAGGTGTGCTGATCCAGAAGACTTCTTCAACGACATGTTTAGAAAGAGAGCAACATGCAAAGGTAGGCCCCATCAATTTCAGTTTCCTGAAGACCTCATCAGAAATGAGTTTGATCTAGATGAGCAAGAGCTGAGGAAAGAGAAATGGGTGGCTTATAAGAAAGCCTTAGATTTCATGCATCAGTTTGATGCCAGCTATGACCCATTGTCTAGCTTTTTCCCTCTGGAGGAGAAAATAAAGTTTTTAATTGTTTGCTTTGAAGATGTGATGTAGACCCTAAAGGAGAAGAGGGGAACTATAATCAAAAGCAACCATGAAAAGGTGAGAATGGTCCTAAGTAGGTCAGCTTCCAGCAAAGCAATCCCTCCTGGTGATTATACACTGCACAAGAAATCTAGTTACAGTGTGCTGATGCCTACAACAGGGGAGCCCTCTACCTCTAAAGGAAAGAGGAAGATACAAGATGTCATTGACATCCAAGAGAGCCCAAAGAAGCAAAGGGTAGGGAAAGAAGTACAATTAGATGCACCTTTGTATTCTCCATCCCAATCCCCTATCCACATAGGAGATGAGCAAGCAGCAGCTAAGCAACTCCTATAGTTAGGCAGTCTAGGGGAAATTGCCTACACTTATGATGAAGTGGAAGAAGGAATGCCAGAAGAACCCCTTGCTGCTGAAATGGACATTACCACCACTGAACTCAAAGGCCAAGAGTGGGATCCTGAGATAAAGTAGGCAAGTAATGCCTTCTTGGCTGACAACAATTTTGTCACATCAAAAGCATTTATGCAGTTTATATGGAAACAAAACATAGGTAAATACAATGCTAGATGTGAAAAGAGAAAAGGTGAGTAGCCTAATAAAGATCCAGCCTTGGTAGAAGAGGAAATAAAGCAAGAGATGATGGAAGAGTTCAAAACCATCACCCCTAAGCAAGGGAGGGATATGGTGGCACAAGCTGGAGTGCTTATTTTACCCGAGTGGGATATAGCAGATGCCCTGGTACTAGACGCAGTGAGGAAGGAGACCAAACCCATGGAGGGAATTACTTTCAGTAAGGATAATGCTGCACTCGTCATGTGGTCTCTCAAGAGAAATGAGAGTAAGAAAAGAAAAGTTACCCCAGGGTCAAGTTACCTTGGTGGGATGATGGTGAACAGAGTGTAGAGTACAGGGGTAGTGGAAGCTGCTAGCATTGTGCTAGAGACTGCAAAATTTAGTGTTGCAGTAGCAGAAAAGGAAGCCAAAGAGAAAGAGATCCTCCAAGTCAAGTTGGAAACAATTTTGAAGGCCTATAACAGTGCTAAGGAGGAGGTAAGAGGTAAGGATAGCATCATTGCTAACCTGCAGAGCCAGTTGACTGGACAATACCATCAAGGTGACTCTTCAACATTGATGATCTCCTCTTCTCCTGCAAGACCTCCACCTACTAGCCCTATCATTGAGTTTCCACCATCTCTAGCACCCTCCAGCTCTCAAATGGTTGAGATTACTCCTCAAGAATTAGAAAATTTAAAATAGGCGCAGGCCTTATATGCAAAGAAGTATGAGGAGAGAGTAAAGGCTACCATTTCCAGTTTTGCAGATACAATGAATGCCTCATTGCTATATAATAATGTAGGTAAAATTTCAGATATATGGAATGAGCTCAGGGGAGATAAGGCCATTTTGACACCTATTTTTGACAAGTGGAGGCCTAGGGAGCAAGATTTAGAGTTTATATGTGCATCTTATGATGAAGCAGGGGCCGATCCTATCATTAAATCCACTTGTGACATCACTAAAGAGTTAGTACAATTAGCAGCAGAGGTGGATAATGTTGATAGGAAAGTTAATTTGTGCAAGAAGGAATATACTGATCAAGTTTTTGAGTTGCTCCCAGGAGTTTTTGCTAGCCTAGATCAATTAAAGGATAAACAAATGTGGCTTAAGGAGATAGAAGCCAAATTATCAGCAAGAGTTAAAGGAATTATTGATCTAGATGATGCTTCTTTCTTTGTTATAACAATATAGGAGATAGAGAAAATTAAGGCACATTATGGTTTTCTCAATTCAGAAGTCAACAAATTGAGAAACTCTTGGAAAAATTTGATCAAGGCTAAAGCTAAGGTGATTAATTTCTCATGGCTTACCAATGATGTGTATGATGAGTGGACCACAAAATATGCCACCCATGATCTGGAATAGTTGGAGACCGCCCCTGAAAAGGTAGAAGAAGTTACAACCGAACAGCCTATTGAAGAAACTGCAGAGGTCGAAAAGAGCTTGTAACTATTTTTGTGAAAAGCTTTTAACCTTTTTTGTTTTGAAAGAAATGATTGTAACAAACTCTCCTCGAGAAGTCCGAAGCTTTATGCATCCATGTTGTTATAAATGGATACCAGGACTAGAGGAAAGGGGATCGCAAAGAATTGTAAGAAAATGCTGCTGAAATTCATAGCTAAGCTTTTCTAAGTGTAATGGAGAAAATTCCAAAGTTTTGTAATACTTCTTTGAAGAATAATATCAATATGCAGACCATCGGCTTTTGAGTAAACTTTGTATTATCTTTGAGTATTCCTGCAATTTGTTTATTGCTTTCATTCTGAATAATCCAGGGTTATTTTGTTTGAATGGGGTTGCAAGGCAATTTTCAGTAGATGTGTTCACTAGCTTTTCTCTTTAGGAGGGAAATTAAAGATGCGGGGATCATTCCTACCGGTGAATTCTTTGTAGGGAACTTTGAATCTTGATGATCATGGTTTAATTTGATATGCATAAATTCTTATAAGTGTTAGGGACATATAAGGATTAATAGAAGTCGAGCCAAT
The DNA here is from genome assembly GCF_030272615.1 of Cryptomeria japonica. Taxonomy (NCBI): domain Eukaryota; kingdom Viridiplantae; phylum Streptophyta; class Pinopsida; order Cupressales; family Cupressaceae; genus Cryptomeria; species Cryptomeria japonica. Next base: position 443,923,154 of record NC_081406.1, on the reverse strand, counting down.
GGGATGTGTGAAGATATCTTGTTTTGGGGAGTATTGTCTAAATTTTAGATGACTCTGTGACCTTGGATATGGCACTGGTATTGATTGAAGTTGTCTATTACATGTTTTGTTGGTCACAATACTAAATATGAGTATAATTTGCATTCTTTTGTTTCAGTTGGTTTCAAGGTGATTAAATCCACTGGTTTTCTGGACTGGTTTGTTGTGGGTTTATGTTTGAAAGTGTGAATTTAGTTCACAAAGGTATACCCACCTGGACTCTGAGCAAGTCCAAAGTGTAGAAGGTTTGTTTAAACCTTGTCATATGTTGTCTTGAGAATTTTCTTATCTTTGATATCTCTTCTGCACTGAGTTCAATCATATTATATTAAGGATGTTAAAGAGAATCATATTTTAAAGACAACATTAAGAACAATGACAAACACTTTAGTCAACAAAGACATTCTGATTAGGAAATTATCTTCTTTTGAGCTTGAAGAATTTGGATCTTCTAGAGCTATAAAATCTAAACCTGCTTTTCATGCATCATCATCAACATCTATTGGAAAAAGTGATTGGAGAGCCCTATATGCAAAACTGGAAGACATGAGTAAAGAAGATGAAGAGCTTGAGCAACTTGAAGCCTTATTTTCTATAAGAGTACCTAATGGACCAACTAGAAGTAAGTATGATGGAAAAACACCTTTTAAATGTTTTGCATGTAATAAGATTGGTCATTTTGCATCTAGATATCCTAAAAGGAATGCAAGGTTTGAGGAAAGAGGTAAGCAATTTTTTAAGCCTAACCAGAACATATATAGATTCAAGAAGCATTGCTACATAGTTGATGAGGAAGGAGTAACTGATGACTTTGGAGATGAACCGACAAAAGACCTAGAATCGGCTATCAAAAATGAAGAAAAGACCAGGGCAGCAAAAGTTGAAGATAAAGATGAATGGGTAATTGATAGTGGATGCTCACATCATATGACTAAAGATAAAGGAAAATTTTTGTCCCTGCAAGAATACAATGGTGGTCAAGTTAGATTTGGAGATGACAAGGCATGTATGATCAAAGGTAGAGGTATTATTTCTTTGGATGGCAAGCATAATACTGATAATGTCTATTATGTAGAAGGTTTGAGGCATAATATTTTGAGTGTTGGTCAGTTAGTTGATAAGGGTTTTTAACTTTAGTTTAAAGATAAAAAATGCAAAATCATTAACAAGACTGGTTTGGAAATTGTAACCGGTATTCAGAGTGGAAGTAACAACTTTCACTTGAACACTAGTAATAAGACATGTTTGATTTCTCATATTGATGAGAGTTGGCTATGGCATAAGAGGTTGTGTCATGTTAATTTTGATTTTATTGTTAAGATCAGTTCAACTAAGGTAGTTAGAGATATACCTAAAATTATGAAGCCTCATAATCCAGCATGTAAGGAATGTCAATTGGGTAATCAAGTCAGAAGTTCTTTTAAGAGCATACATGATAAATCTAATGACGTACTTGATTTGATTCACACTGACTTATGTGGTCCAACAAGGACTAGAAGCTTTCAAGGTGATACGTATTTCATGCTGATTATTGATGACTATTCTAGAATGATGTGGGTGACTTTTTTGAGGGAGAAGTCTAAAGCTTTTCAAAAATTCAAGATCTTTAAAGTGAAGGTTGAAACAAAAAATGGATTGAAAATTAAATGTCTAAGATAAGATCATGGTGGTGAGTTCACTTCTCATGAATTTAATAGTTATTGTGAGACAAATGGAATCAAGAGACAACTATCTGCACATAGGACTCCTCAACAAAATGTAGTTGAAAGGAAGAACAAAACCATTTTGGATCCAGCTAGATCTATAATAATGGAAGCCAAATTACCTCATATCTACTGGAGAGAGGCAGTGAGTATGACAGTCTACACATTCAATAGAGTTCACATCAAAGGTGAAACCGGTAAGACCCCTTATGAACTATGGTTTGGACATACACCTACTATTAAGTATTTCATAATTTATGGAAGTAAATGGTATATCAAAAGAGATGATTCAATTGGAAGGTTTGATCTTAGAAGTGATGAAAGGATATTTCTTGCTTATTCAATTAAGAGAAAAGCATATAGATGTTATAACAAAAGATTGCAGAAAATTATGGAAAGTGCTATTGTGAAAGTGGATGAACAGTATAGAAATCATTCTATATCATATGACAGGGAACCAGAAGTAGAATGATCATAACTAAACTAACAATGCCTTGTACAAGAAGATGAAACAGTTACACCGACACAATCATAAAATTCAACTATGAATGATGATCAGAGAAGTGAACCTGAAGTTCAAATGACACCAAGGTATGTAAGATTAAATCATTCTGAAGATCAAATTATTGGAGATAAAAACAAGGGAGTTATGACAAGAAGAAAACTGGCAAATGAAGAGGCATGTCTTATTTCTCAAGTTGAACCGACAACTGTTATTGAAGCTTGTAAGGATAAACATTGGTTAAAGGCTATGGAAGATGAATTAGATCAGATAGAGAAGAATGAAACTTGGACTTTAGTTCCCCGACCTAAAAATAAGAATGTTATTGGAACTAATGGATTTTTAGAAATAAACTGAATGAGAATGGTCAAGTTATAAGAAACAAGGCTAGATTGGTTTGTAAAGGATATTCTCAAATGGAATGAATTGATTATGGTGAGAGATTTGCACTTGTAGCTAGAATTGAAGCTGTTAGAATATTTATTGCCTATGTAGCTTATAAGAACTATAAGGTTTATCAAATGGATGTTAAATGTGCATTTTTGAATGGTGAGCTTGAGGAAAAAGTTTGCATTGAGAAACCTAATGAATTTTCATTGATAGATGACAAAGATATGGTTTGTAGATTGAAGAAAGCTTTATATGGTTTGAAATAGGCTCCTAGAGCTTGTTATGCAAGGTTGGATAAATTTCTTTTGAAGCTTGGTTTTACTAAAGGAAGTATTGATAGTAATCTATACTATTCACTAATAATGATATCATTTTTGGAGGAGAAGATAAACTGTGCATGGAATTTGCTAACAACATGAAGAATGAATTTGAAATGTCCATGATTGGAGAGATGAAATTTTTCTTAGGTTTGCAAATTACTCAAACTGAAAAAGGCATTTTTATCTATTAAACTAAGTATCTGAGGGAATTGTTGAAAAAGTTTGGTATGGATAATTCCAAACCAGTAAGTACTCCTATGGCTACAAGTGAGAAACTATCTATCAAGGATACTTCTACATTGGTAAATTCGACAAGGTATTGTGTATGCCTTCTATATATCACATTTATAAATTAATGTGATGCTAGAAATGTGGTCTATAGAAGGCATACATATATAATGAGACAATAAAATGTAATTGAAAAGCTTAATTAAAAACTAGATTAGAAATGCAAACCATAAGCCTTCTTTGAAATGTCCCATTTTCCTCTATTTTTGAGGACCTTGAAGGTGTTGGATTTATTGGCTCTCAATGGAGCAATGACCTCCAAAGTGGCAAATCAAGAGTTGAGTAGCTATTTGATCATGATTTACTATGGAGATGATATGAAATGCATGATTTAAGAAACTAGATTAACATGCTATGATTAATCCAAAAGCTAATTGCTAGATAATTGATATGAAAATTGTGTATAGTAATGATGCTAAGAATATGAATGCAGGGGATCCTTATTGCTCCAAAATGGGGGATATTCATAGGATTTCCAAGGCAAAAGCTGAGGTGGCGGGAATCGATGGTCTAGATCTGATTTGAAGATATCAAGGGTTAAGATTGAGGAAGTTGGAGAAGATGTTGGAGGAAGGGACACTTGTCATCTCTATGGGGACAAGTGTCGAGGAGCCTTGCTCATGAGAGGGCAAGTGTCCAAGAGAGGAGACATGTGGCAAAAGTGCCATGTGTCTCAAGGGGAGAATATCCACACCATAGGAGGTTAGGATAAGGAGCTTAGGATGTGCAAGATAGGATAGGGTTAGTTAAACCCATGGTTAGATGGAATGGGTTAGGTTAGGTGGTTAAAAGTTAGGAGCTATGTGCTCATTTGAATTTAGAAATTCAAATAATTGGAAAATGATAATTAATCTCAACAAACTTGAGTTTGTTAATCTTGATTAGGGATTAGAAGAATTGATTTATATGGGGGGACATTAAATAATTTAGAATTAATTAATCAAAGGGGGATATGAAATGAACTATATAAATAAATCATGTAGATTTATTTACTAGTAGATGAATAGAGAAATTAATTAAATTGCTTGTGAATTCAATTAATTGGGAAGGGGGATTAATAAAATAACTACGTATTTAATTAACTATCTTCAAACCATTTTTAGGTGTATTCAGGTATAAATCTATGATTGGTGGTCTATTATATCTAACTCAGACTAGACCTAATATTATCAATGCAGTAAGTATTGTTTCAAGATATCAAAGTAATTCTAAAGAAAATCATGAATGTGCAGCAAAGAGAATATTTTAGTATTTGCAAGGAACAACAGAATATGGTTTATGGTATTCTAGAGATGATGATTTCAATTTATATGCATATACTGACTCGGATTGGGTAGGTGATACTGATGATAGGAAGAGAAATTTTGGTGGAGCTTTCTTTCTTGGAAAGAAACTAGTTTCATGGATAAGCAAAAAACAATCATGCATTTCTTTATCTACTACAGAAGCTGAGTATGTTGCAATAATAACTAATTGCACTCAAGTTTTGTGGATGAAGCAAATGTTGAAGGATATTAGGGAGTAAACTGGTAGTTATCTACAGTGATAACTCTTAAGCTATTGACATGTCTAAGAATCCAGTATTTCACTCTAAGACTAAGCATATTTCAATAAAGTATAACTTTCTAAAGGACAAGGTTGAAGCAAAGGAAGTCAAATTGGTTTATGTGAACACTAAAGAATAGATTGCAGACATATTCACTAAACCGTTATCTAAGGAATCATTTGAGCATTTAAGAGATAGGTTAGGGGTTTCTGCCCCTCCGGAAGAGATTTGATTGATGAAGTTTGTCACCAGTCTGACATGTATTATCAAAGACATTATTCATTCTGGCACTGATGAGTGGTGCTACTACTAAGGGGGAGTAGTCAGCTTTGAGATTCAAAGGTTTATATCATTTCTTTGATAGTTTTGTCAGGTTTATGGCATTGATGTCAAAGTAGGAGAGATATTAATGTAAAAAATCATTCGGAACCTTACAGAGATATCATTCATAGGGGGAGAGCTATTGATTGATTGGGTGTCTTCCACAGGGGGAGACTTGTTTCGCATTTCTTGGTAATTAGATGTTTTTTCACATCTAGTGTTGCCATCAATGCCAAAGGGGGAGATTGTTTGCATTATAATGGAAGGCAACTTGCCTCATATCTACTAGAGAGAAGCAGTGAGTACAACAGTCTACACATTCAACAAAGTTCACATCAAAGGTGAAACCAGTAAGACCCCTTATGAACTATGGTTTGGACATACACCTATTGTTAAGTATTTCAATTTTTTTTTGAAGTAAATGCTATATCAAAAGAGATGATTCAATTGGCAAATTTGATCCTAGATGTGATGAAGGGATATTTCTTGGTTATTCAATTCAGAGCAAAGCACAGAGATGTTATAACAAAAGTGCAGAAAATTATGGAAAGTGCTAATGTGAAAGTGGATGAATAGTACATAAATCATTCTATATCATATGACAAGGAACCGGTAGTGGAAATGATCATAATTGAACTGACAATGCTTCAACCGGTATAGGAAGCTGAAACAGTTACACTGACACAATCAAAAAATTCAACTGTGACTAATGATCAAAACGGTGAACCTGAAGTTCAAAAGACACCAAGGTATAAATCTATGATTGGTGGTGTATTATATCTAACTCGGACTAGACCTGATATTATGAATGCAGTAAGTATTGTTTCAAGATATCAAAGTAATCCTAAAGAAAATCATGAATGTGCAGTAAAGAGAATATTTTGGTATTTGCAAGGAACAACAGAATATCATTTATAACAACATAACTTTAAAAAAACATGGAGAGCTTACATGGGGGAGAAGGTCGCAATGGTAGAATTCAAATTTTGAATTCTCTACGAGGTGGGAACACTGGTTCCAATGGAGGAAGTGGCTAAATCGATGGAGTTGTCCATATGGGGGAGAAGGAAAAGCCTCCAGATATTTTGTAGGCTGACGGTACTTTGCCAGAGAATAATGTGGGTCTTGGAAATGTAGCTGGGGGGTCCAGCCCATGTGAAGCGGTTTGTGAGAGTGGACAAGAAATTAGAAAGTGGTTAACCCTCTTTGGAACTAGACCTACTGGGAAATCTTCCCTGCCTCCTGTCAAGAATATATTGGATCCGGATGGTTGTAAGTTTGCCATCTCTGTCCCTGACTTGGTAGTGGATCATAACATAAGTAGTATGTCAAACTCTCTGGTGGGTAAATTTATGGGACCACGTCCAATCATTGAGGTTGTTATGGCTTATGTTAAACAGAAATGGGCTTTGAAAGGTAATGTTGAAGTTTCGGCTCTGCCCAAAGGTCTTCTCACCTTTTCTTTTTTATGTGATGAAGACAAAATAAGGATCCTCTATGGTAGCCCTTGGTTGGTTGGAAAGATAGCTCTGGTCCTCCAGAAATGGCATCCAAATCTAAATATGAGTGATTCTCTTCTAGTGCAAGTCCCAATTTGGGTTAAGCTACCAGGTCTGCCTCTTAAGTATTGGGCAGAAAGTATTTTCTCAAGTATAGCAGGCTCTTTTGGTGAGCTCCTCTCAATAAATCCAGTCATAGCTTCAAGAAGGAGGCTCACTCATGCCATATTTTATGTAGGGATCAGCTATGATGCAGATATGCCTGAGCAGATAGATATTGTGTCAAAGTTGGGAGCTTGGAAACAACAGATTGAATATGAATCCATCCCCTTTGCTTGATTCCAATGCAAAAAATCAGGTCATTGGGCTAAACATTGTCCTCTCAAGCCCAAAGGGGAGAATAAGCAATCCAAAACTATAGTAGAAAGTAAAAAGGCTCCAGAGAAAAAGGTATGGCAAGTTAAAAATTCCAAAAATAAGAAAACTGACCTAGTTGATATCAACTGTTTTGGACCTCTGGGGAAGAATAAGGAAGTGGTCTCCTCAACCTATATCTCTAAACATCTCCCCCCCCAAGAAGCTCTAAGGAAGGAATGAATGAAAGCAGACAACCCCCTGGAAGGGCAAATCCGAAGAGAGGAAATAATAGATCAGAATGAATCTTCTAAAGAAAATACCCAGATGGTAATTGCTGACACCTTGGCTAGTAAGGAAGATTCCAATGAAGAGGATCAGAAGGATAAGAATATTAAGGAAGTGGAACAATCTGAGGAAGGGGAGATCACTGGCTCACAAGACATAGTCTAAGAATCCGGTATTGAACATAGTCTAAGAAATAGTCTAAGATATCAACTTAAATTATAGTGAACTGGTAGTTATCTACTATAATAACTCTGCAGCTATTGACATGTCTAAGAATCCGGTATTTTAGTCTAAGACTAATTATATTTCAATAAAGTATAACTTTTCGAAGGACAAGGTTGAAGCAAAGGAAGTCAAATTGGTTTATGTGAACACTAAAGAATAGATTGCAGACATATTCACTAAACTACTATCTAAGGAATCATTTGAGTATTTAAGAGACAAGTTAGGGGTTTCTGCCCCTCTGACAGAGATTTGATTGATGAAGTTTGTCATCAGTCTGACAAGTATTATCAGAGACATTATTCATTCTGGCACTGATGAGTGGTGCTACTACTCAGGGGGAGTAGTCAGCTTTGAGATTTAGAGGTTTATATCATTTCTTTGATATTTTTGTCAGGTTTCTGGCATTGATGTCAAAGGAGGAGAGATATTAATGTAAAAAATCATTCAGAACCTTACAAAGATATCATTCACAAGGTGAGAGCTATTAATTGATTGGGTGTCTTCCACAAGGGGAGACTTGTTTGGCATTTCTTGGTACTTATATGTTTTTCACGTCTAGTATTGCCATCATTGTTTTCATTATGGATGAATTGATTATGTGTTGCATTGATGTTTTGTCATTGATGTCAACACTAGCTGTTATGGATGGTTTCTGGCAGATAGGTTACTGGTAGAAGATCTAGTGTTACCCGCAAAAGAGATTATCTATTGGACATTTTTGGCCTTTTTGGATCAATGAAGTATATTGGATTTCATGAGTTATATGCTCCATGAGAATGTTTTGGTTAGTTGGTCTTGGCTTGGTAATTGGATGTTATCATAACCCTTACCGACACTGGTTTAAGGCTTTACTGTTAGAGCTTTCATTGAGGATATGTGACAGAATGCACAATTGGTGATGGTGCAGCTTCTTCATGGATTTCAGGATGTTGAAGATGTTCATTGATCATTCTTCAATTGCTTGAAGACTTTGCTTTGGCATGGTGGAACCAGAATAGGTCTGATACCTATCTAGGTTATGGACCAATATCATGATAGCATGTATTCTACATGTTACTAGGATACTTCAAGATGTTTTATGGATTTGTTATTATTATTTTTCTCTTAAGCCGACATGGAATATCATTGTAATAAGGAATTATGTAATGATATTATTGTAATATCTTTAGGTGGCCAACCTAATCAGTTTAGGCCTTAGGGTTTGTATAAATAAGAGGTAGAAACTCTTTGTAATGTATCATGGTTATTGGAAAGGTCATGGTCAAGGAATGTAATGTGGGAATATTTTAATATCACTCAGGTAGAGTTGATCGGTCATTGGTGATCAAATTGGATTCAAAAGAGGATTTAGTACTCCGACATTGAGCTTAACCGAGACTATAATCAGGCATGGTAGATGCTATTTCCAGTAGTTCACTCTATTGGATTGTTGTCCATTTATCTTGAGAAGGTTGTAGCCTTTCTATAGTCAGCGAGACTCTTTTGTAATGAGCAGTATGCTCTAGGAAGTGTGCCTTCCTGCAAGTGCAAACCCCTCATTATAACACATACTTTCTATAGAAGTATCATCTAATAGTGAGTAGGTTTCCCACCGTGGGTTTTCCCTTTCCGGGTTTTCCATGTACAAATCATGGTGTTATGTGGTATGGTTGCTTTGCATTGATTATCTGGTTAATTATTAAGGTGTATTGTTTAACGGTATTTGTTCCTGTTGGGACCTATAAAAATTTTGAGATTTTGAGTGACCCATTTTAAAAATTCTGCTTTGCACTTTCTAATGGCATTTGATGAATCCATTATCACTGTTTCAAATATGTTGAAAATCTTTCCTTTTAGTTGTTGGAGTCTGTTGAAATTCAGAATTTGACCATTGCCTATGAGTTTGTGGTTCTGAGGGTTTAGGGTTTTTACCTTTTCATGAAAACATTTAAAAAATTAAACCTTTGTAGCGCATTATTGTAATTCATTTTCAACTTGAACCAAATTGGTTCAAGGTTCAAGGTTCAAGGTTCAACCATTTCTTTTGCGTGAAGCCACGGCTTTGTAATGTTTTTTAATAAGCAAGTGTGAATGTGTTATGTCAGTTTTGAACCATTTACAAATCGGTTCAAGGTTCAAGATTCAAATTTCCCTTTCTTTTGTTAAATGTCTTTTCTTGTTACCTTTTTCACTTAAGTGGAAGGGTCTGTGCGTCATCAAGAGGGGGCCCCTTTTAAGTCTAGGCGTGGGCAGGTTTTGATTAAATTCTAATTTTTCCTAATTCCTATGTATTTTCTTATGTATCTGTCAGGGTTCCTAAAGATCGAGCAAGTTTCTTTAGATCTCACGGCTGTCACTATACCGCAACATAAAAGTGCTCGATGGTTATTCACCGTGACATGACGACAAACCACCAGTGGTGAACCATGGCCAATAGTTAATGCAAACAATTTAGGCAAATAAATATTCATAGGCATTTGGGGAGACATCAAAGTTTTATAAATAATGCAATGGCAGGTGTATAGTCTAGGGCCAAACCAGAACTATCCTCTCTGCATAGTCTGAGGAAGGCATTTTAGTTGCCAAGTGTGTAAACCATTTATCCCACATTGACCGCGGGGAAGACCATTTTTGTATTCAAATGAAAAGTCACACATATCCTTAGTGTCAAAGCTTACGAGCTTTTGATAAGGCACCGCTTAGCGATCCGGTGGGCCCCCCGCGTGCATCTCAAAGAGCACAAATTTTGTAGCAGAAGGACAAAAAAACCAGTGAGCAAGTCAGACAGATCAATGGTGATCAAAGAAGATCCAATGACTGTCTTTATGTCATGACATAAAGATGCTTGCTAGATATCACCCTGACTTGGCAACAAAGCACATGCTGAAAAGGGGTGAGTGGTTCAGGTTAAGGATTGAGCAGGTTTGAGCCAATCGAATGACTATCGCTATACCTCCATGTGAAAGTGCTCGACTGTTAATAGCCACGACTTGGCAACTGATGAGGTGGAAGACAAGTGGAGGACACATGGTGACACCATGGCATAAGAGAGAGCCACATAGAGAGGCTAAGGGTCTAGAAGTTCAGGGAAGATCAACCGCGGGGTGAAATGATCCAGCGGTTGTCGACATGTTGTGATGGAAAGATGATCACCGAGTATCACCTGTGACTTGGTGACAAACCACTAGCGGTGAGCTATGGTCGATAGTTAATACAAGCGGTTAAGGCAGAAGGTTACAAGGTGGTTCATTTTGGCGATTAGTGGAGGTCATGCTAAGGTGTCAAGATGGAGACCCCAGAACCAATCGAGGGGTGCCACATGGCAGACAGGTGGCGCTGAGGTAAACTCTTAGCTAATCATGAGGTGCCATGTGGTGACATCCAGGTGATGAGGTGGAAGGTCCAGTGGTAACATGAGGAAGATAGGTGGCATGTCATTAAAATGAACATCAAGTAGACCTTGGCTTCGATGGACCTCTAAATGGACTCACTGAAGGCATCAGTTTCATCGACATGAAAGGTGTCGATGAAACTACGGTTTTGATAAAACATGAAAGCGGCTTGCCGAAGGGGAGGTTTGGCTAAAAGACTGGGGCCTAACAAACCAGAACAAGTGGTGGGTCTAGCGGTGTTGGGGTGGCGAATGAGGTCATTCTCAGGTGGATCCGGTGATTGGTCATAGACTAACACGTAGCATAGATAGATGAAGAGGTAAAGACCAAGCAGGTTTGTGCCAATCTAACGGTTGTCGCTATACCCCTATACAAAGGTGCCCGATGGTTATCCCTTGAGACATGGTGATTGATGATGTGGCAGTTGTAGTGGGAGTCCAGAGGGACTTATGAGCAAACCAAGAAGTGACACATGGTGGGCCCGCCAGAGGAGAGAGTAGCTCAGGTGAATTAACCGGTGGGCATGTCAAGAGGGATTTGACGGTTGGATGGATGATCTGACGGTGGTCACCATGTTGCAATGGAAAGATTCTTGATGGCTAAGAGGTGTGACTTGGTGACTAAGCGGTGGGACCCATAGGAAGAACAGTTTGGAGGAAGTAAAGAATAAGAAAGTTCAAGGAAGATCTGCAGTTGTCGCCATACCGCAAGATGGAGGTGCTCGAATGTTAATGGTCATGAATTGGAAACTGGTGAAGTGGCGAATAGGTGGAGTCTAGAGGGACTCATGGCCAATCCAGAGGAAGAAACATGGAAGAGATCTGCACGGGAGATTCAAAGGCTTAAAATATAGTTTCTCACTGTGGTGAAAGGGCAGAAAATTAAATGACCGACCTGAGGAAAGATTGGTGGCTGAGGGATTTATTTTTTGCTCAATATATAAGTATTATATATCATTGGAAAGCTCTCGATCTGAGGAATCCATTCCTGTAGTCAAGTGCAACCCATGATAGATATTTTTGGGGCAGTTACCTCAGGATCTCAAAATTTATGTTTCAGTCAGAGGGATTGGATTTTTTGCAGGCCAAGTTGTGCGAAACAGTTAATGTTGAATGATAGGGTGGTTGCCATGGTCAGATAATGAAATCTGATTTTGTCCCCTCCTCTTTCTTATTCTCTTTGTCTTCTCATTTGTAGGGGTCCAGATTTTTTTGAGCAAGGCTCCATAATCTTGGTTTCCAATTCTGAGCTTTTTTTAAGTTTGTAATATAATATCTTCTTTCAAGTAAAGGAGTACATCTTCTTGCTGTAGGTGTTTCTTGTTGCAGGTTCTTATGTATGTAAGACATGCATAAATTCACACAAATTTGTATCTAAATGTATATTTCTTTGTTACAAATTAATTCCTCAAGGAGGTCAGAGTTTGTCATCTCAAGGAGACTATTGTGATTGTTTGCAGGTATTCTTCAAGGAAGAATTGAAACTCTATAATCAATCATAGATAATGGGATATATTTTCAAGATTTGATGATTTTGTGAGTGAGCTGAGTAATGCATTTTTGTAAGGCATCAATGCAGGGATATTTAATGATGAAGGTGGACCTGCAATGGAAGTTTTCATTTACAGTTTGATGTATGACTCTATGCCCTTGCATTAGGCACTGGTCTTGTAGACTCTGGTGATTCTCAAAGATTTTTTAAATTCAAATATCCATTTACTTTTATGTTTGTAGATTTAGTTTGTTCCACCTATCTTATACTTCAACTTAGTTGAGATGTCAATGCAGATTTAGCCCATCTACAATAACCTTCTAGTTGTTAAGCCTTATGAGATCTATCTTCTTTGGTTGATGTTGTCATGTGTGTAATGGGTCTGATTCAATGCATCAAAGGTATACCCACCTAGGTTTGGCAGAGCCCGAAGAGCAGAAGGATTGTTATCCTTGTTATGTTGTGCAAGCCCTGAATATTTTCATTGATTGAGATTGGCTATTTCATAGATGGATTGTAGGTGAACTTGAGTTTCTCTTTTTGAGAACAACAGTTCCTTCCGGCATCTATCTGTTCTTTACCGGTACTTGATTTTCTTAAGGTTATACTATGGATTAAAATTTATAATTTGTTAACAACTGATTCACCCCCCTCTCAGTTGTTCACCAGTTATCCTAACAGTTTAATCATTTGGCTTGTAATTTTTGCTTGTACGAGTTGCTGATACAAACCTATCAACAAAGGGTGATGAATCCTTTGGAGAAGAGCTACCCAAATCCCCTATCTTCCTCCTTCAAGACTTAGCCAAAATCCTCTACCAAAAACTTACCATAAATTACTCAAGAATCTCCAAAAAAGGAGAGTGAGTGATCAAACTTCTCCCTCCCAAACTATTCCCTATGAAGACACTCCTCACTCTTTCCAACCCACTTGGGAAGTGTAATGCCCTGCCAGGAAACCCCTAAGGGTTTAAGTTAAAAACACTCGAGTAGAGTTTAAATATTTTTTTTTTTTAAAATAATACTAAGAGTAGTTAATTATAAGTTACAACATTAAGATAATTTGGAGTTATCTGATAACTTAGATACCACAGCAGAAGGCTAAATGAACCTAAAGAACCTAAGGAGTTTCCCAACGTGATTACATAACCTTACACCTAACTCAACTTGCGTCAATTAATCCAATAAGCTGGATAACTTAATTACGAGAAAAAGCATTAGACTTGATTAAATGTATGTTCAAAGATTTGACATCTTATAATTTTAGGAAGCGTTCATTTACCTTGGGTGGTTAGAAGGCCATTGAGGGGTTATTTATTCAATGCACTTAAATTCATAATTTCATTTAGAGGCCCCAAAAAGGTTCAAAGCATTTAATATAATGAAGTTCATTCATTGGGTTTAAGGTACCCATCCACACTGGTCATCATCCTTTAATATTAAAAATATGCCTAATGAGATTCATTCATTTAGGATTAAACTGCAATTAATAAAACGAGGATTCCTTCATTTGATTTTAAGATAATCACCCACATTCGATATCTTTCTTAAATATTAAAGGTATGGTTAATAAGAAAAATCCGTTCATTAAGGATTAAACTTCCATTAGTAGAGTGTGGTTCCCTCATTAAGGTTTGAGCATAACTGAACTAAAGATTTATAGTTCCTTTATGGAGGATACAATGTGAGTAGCCATAGAATTCATTGAAGTTTTAATAATGCTAATAAATGGCTAAATTCATTAGGATGAAAATGTATTAGGATACATGAGGGCATCCCTTAAATTAAAATATAGTTAGCAAGATGATATCCATCATTTCAAGATTAGAATATAAGTTCATAGTGACGTTCTTCCATTAGGATTAAAATACAATTATCTTTTTGCATATCACTCTTTTTGGTTATATGAAGTTAATATGAAGAGGTACATTTATTAAGATTAAGATTTAAACAACTATACCAATTCTTCCCATTTTAGTTCCATTTTAGCAATCATAAGAGATTCTTTTATTAGGGTTATAATTATGGTGAACCAGTTGAGTTCACCCATTTGTAAAATTAACTTGATATGGATGATTTGTTGAGCTTAAAGCTTGCAATAATGAAGCAAATTCATCCAATGTAGGGAAGTATGATTAACATGGCGATACTCATTAAGAGGATAAAAAGTAAATAACTACATGATGTTCATCCATTAGATTTCAATCTAGGGATTATAACATTAATTCTAACTTTGTTTTCCATTCACATTTGTTCAATTTACATGCTTAATAACAAGTTAATCCAATGATGTAATCTAGCAAGATTCTTTCCACTATTACAATTTTTAATTCATATTATCAAAATACTTTCCATAATCTCATTTACAATCTTTCATGAACCTGATTACTACATTTGTCAAGATGAATAATTTTATGCACTTAGATTTAAATTCATTAAATTCACACCATGCACTTATACAAGATATCCACCATACATAATAACTTAAAGCATGAAACAACGGAAACTAAAACATCGCATAACACAGATATGATCTCGGAGTTCACCCCTAAAGGGCTACATCTCCGGGTCTGCGCAACTGCAAGACCCGTTTGGTATTATATCGTTAGGAATACATAATTTATAAGTCTTTTACATCTTTGCCACTTAGGCGAACACAACCAATATACAACTGACACCTCGGTAGGAATTTACATAATGATCCCTTTTGAAGTGGATCCAATTGAACACTTTAAGGCAATTACAAGTACTAATGACTGAAGATACTCTGACTAGGGATGTAATCGGCTATGACCAACACAAGTAACTAGATGGCAGGGTCCGAAACAAATACATCAAGGTTTTCCGCCACTCTAACAAGGCAAATACGGAACTTAAACTTACAACACTTTGCTTTAAAACGATACGATTTCAAAATCTACATGCATCCTACTAGCATGTCGTTGAAGAAATAACAAACTATACGAAGATAAATTTAGATTCAAATTTCATACTCTCCTATACTTTAGTTTTCATTTCTAAAATTTTTGGAAGATCATAATTCATTCAAATCGAAAGACAATGCTTATTTAAAAGAAATACAACGTCTTATTAAAATATATTTCATAACGTTAGCAATGGTGTTTTATTTTAAAGGTCTCCAAATACAGACAATATTTGATCTCTTCTCCAAGGATTACCTTTCCTATTAAACAAAGTTCCAAATTTAAACGTTTGTTAATATCAATTTAATAATCCAAGATTATTAAATTTTAATTAATCTACAATAATAAAAGAATATGCAATCTCCATTATTTAATACATATATATATATATATATATTAAGCAACTAAATTCTAAATATATAAAACAAAATAGATTTTTTTCTACAAATTTATTTCAACTCTTTTATATTTTCCATTTGTTTCTTTCATTTTATAATTGTCAATATCATATATTTTTTTTTTTAACAACAAAAAAATGAAATTGAAACAAACTTTATGCTTTCCCTTTTTTTTTTCTTATTGCAAACCCTAGTCCTTAACGTAGGACCCTGCGACCCACACTGTGGACGCAGGCCTTGCGGCCCACACTGTGGATGCAGCCTGCGGCCCACAATGTGGTCGCAGTCCCTGCGGCCCACATTGTGGTCGAAACCTGTGGCCCACAATGTGGTTGCAGTCCCTGCGACCCACATTGTGGTCGCAGGGAGACTGCTAAATACGTCGGCGCCGCGGGGAAGAAATGGGGGAGGGGGCGGTGGCGCGAGCCGAGCTTCGGCTCCTCCACCCGCCAAACCCTAGCCCCAAACACATACAAATTTTTTTTTTGTTTATTATTTTTTTTAAATAGTTTTCAGGCATATACAATTTGGTAATAAAAAAATAAATAGCCAATCCCTAAATACACGTCCCACAGTCTTATAGACAAGGATTTCAAGCATTTTCCAGCAACCTCTCTTATTTTGAAAGGAAAACACAGTCCATTTAATTTCCAACTTGCTCATAATAAACAACCAACTGGGAGACCATTTTTTTTTTTTGACATAAACATGAACAAAACAATCCAAAACAAAACATAAAACCCCAATCCAAAACAATGTTTGCATTCCATTTTCCACACAAGATCCAACAAATAAACAAGAGGGTGGGTTGGAATCCTACTTCCAAACGCATTCCGGGAAGAGATTTTGACGAAGAGCTCCACCTGCAACTCCCAGCAAATTCCCCATCTTTTTCCAAAAAAACAAGCTCCCCAAAAAAAGAACCCCCAAAACATTTTGAAACTAGGTTAAAATGAGAAACCCTATTTTTGCCCTAATTTTCAATTTCGAATTTAGGCATTTATATTTTTTTTTTTAAATAAAAGAAAATCCAAAATGGAAATCATTCTTTCCACTATTCAATACATCTTATTTGTTTTTCTAATTAAAATTAAAAAGCTTCCATTTCTTATTTAATTCTAATTTTAATCTCTCAATATCAATTTAGGCCTACATTTATGTTTTGAACTGTTAACAAGGATGATGTATTTAAATAAATTTAAATTTCAAAAATCAATCCTTTATACCATATCAACTTTACAAGCAAAAAGGAAATAATTTCTTTTAAATAATAAAATTTACCCCTTTTTCTTCCAAAATGCGAAAATGAGTAATTTATTTCTATCTCCCAAATGACTTTAAATCTTTCCTTTCTAAAACGCATAACTCATTAAATTCGTTATTATTAAAATTAACTATTAAATTAACTCGCTATAACCTAATAAAGCGACCTTTTTAAATAAATGACTAATCTAATGCAAGAGTCTTATTTATTCTAATTTCTCAACTACAAATGCGTAAATGAGCACACTAATCCAAGTTAAATACCTTAAGCTTGCTACAATTATGATTAAAGCGATGTCTTTAAATTAACGATTAAACATATAAAAGAAAACTACCTATTTTAAATTTCCTACATTACTAATGCATACATCCACACATTAAATTGAATTGAATATTTAGGTTAACAAACTCCACTTACCCCGCGCAAGGCACGCAAATCGAGGAAGTCCACCAAATCACATGACACGCAATCCAATGAAAAGAAAGCCCCATGAATCCACACACGATGCTCACCTGACCATGGCTAAGGCAAGACGAGAGTTTAATGACCACCAAATCTGAATTCTAAGGATGAAGGAAGCATACTCGACCTTGCAAATCCCAAAGGAGATGAACCTCGCCCTAAGCGGTGTTGTACCTGAAATCTCCTGCACCCATGAATTCATACAAGCATACATATACATACACATATTTAATGAGGGCGTTAGCTCAAGATTTATCACAAGAGTTAGGAAACAATTACATTTACACAAGAATCGATGCAAAAGCACAATAATAAATATGCACAATTATTTACATTATCTAAACTACACATTGCATCACGGTTAACCTACCATTCAAGAATGCCACATAGGAAGTCAACCAAGGTCAAACGGGTTTTACAAGTCCGACTAGGGTAGGGGCATTACAGGAAGGGTGAAGGATGTTCATTGGTTGGTCTTCTCAATACTTTACACACTCCCTAACCAAGGCACCTCAAAAAGTGTAAAAGGAATGGGGAAGAACAATGCTACTCATGAGGAGGGTTATCTAACCAAGGAAGGCTCTTCTAAAGATGAAATTCGGCCAACTTGGGAAACTCAATTTTTGGGGAGGTTAAACAGGCCCTAGGGAGTGGACACATGGCTAAATTTGGCCTTCATCCATAGGTACATTATATGGCCCACTAAAAATACTCCTAAACTGGTTGTAGGAGTTGGTTTAACCCCTTGAAATCCCACCCAAAGTTTACCTACGGGTCAACCCTAAGTTGACCTTACTTATGGCACCCTAACCAAGACATTCTTGGGACCATTATAGGATAATTGAAAATATATGCATTGGTAAAATAAATTTTCTCAAAAGAGACATGTCAATGCCAACTCATCCTACAACACATGTGTCAAGTGACACTACAAAAAGAATTACACAATACTAAAACACACATGGCAAATGTCCCCTTTTTTTTGGGGATTTATAAATTAAACAATTTCCAAATTATACACACATCCAAGCATAACATTTACAAATTAAAACACATTTACAAATGAGGGATTGTCTCTCCAAATAGACAACCCTTGGCTTCACAATGGCACATAAGCCTAGGCTTGATTCTCTGAATAATTTCCATGGTCACATGGAATAATTTTCCTGCACATATCACTTACACATTAGTAATTCCAAAAATCACATATAATATTATAAAAAATAATACAATTCAGACATCACATAAAATTTCAATAATAAAAATCAAGTATCCAATTATTTGATAACATCCACATACAACAATCTACTAAATGGCATCATCATCATAAACATGGAATTAAATCATTTATAGAGCATGCATCCATAATTTCAAGCATCAAAATAAATTATTGCAAATCAAAGTAAATGACATAATCATATCAATGTTATCCAAACAATGGATCATATAAAATCTATGTCCATAATGCATCATAATATGCACCGCAAGGTAAAATGATATCATAACCTGGTTCAATTTCTTTTCCCACTAATTTATCCATCTATCATAGCCCATCCTATTGAATTATAACATTTAATAATATGGTCAACCATGGTCAGCTAAGTTAACCAGAGCTTGATTGGGGTGGGGCTCTACAGATGCACAATCACAAGAATAGGTACCAGGTCAGGTACAGGGATGAGGGCAGGTATAGAGATAGAGAGCAGATGTACCTAGATGGGAAGGAGGTGATCATGGTTCTAGTAGCAGGAGGGCAGCAGCGGGAGGTCGACAACAATAGAGAGGGGAGGGTGGATCCTTAGGAGTTGTTGGGGTAGAGCCTGGTCGTTCTAGGGTAGCAAAGGCTGGAGGTGAGGAGCTGAGAGAAGCTCTTAGGAAGGTTAGGCAACAAAGAGATGAGCAGGGAGGTGGAGAGTAGAGTGAGATGCTCTTCAACAAGAGGTTTTGTATCATACGAGTCATTCAACTTATTACATTGCAGCTTATAGTGTAGCGGTCCTAGTAGTGAAACAAATTGTTCCATATTCTCAGCATATGGATTGATCTGAGGGAGATAGGGCACCTAGAAAAGACATCGGTCAGCAGACACCACCTCCTCCACCTGGTGATGAGGGAGAGGTAAAGAGATAGATTTGTTATATCTCCTAGATTTTGCTATATATCCCATTTTTGTAGTCGATACGATTCTTGCTCCGATGAGACATTGTATTTGATAGTTGATATCATTTGTACTCCTAGACACTGAGATTATGATGAGATATATGAGCTCTTTATTTGATTTCATCATACTTGTGTTGATTCATTATGAAATGTCTTTGTATATGCTTTATTCTATATGTATGGATGAATGTAATGGGGATGAATATGGATGTGGTTTTTTTATTTCTTTTTCATATGTAAATAAATGATGAAAATGAGTAACTAGTAATGCAAATGAATTTATAATGAAATGTATGGATCTATATAAGATGTTTATGTATGTAGCTAGCATCTCAATACACAAGTACTTGATTAGAGAAACGACGATGAAAAAGAGACTACTTAGCTGAGAAATGATGATTGCTTTAGATTCTCATTCAAAAGATAAAGAGATCATTGTTATCACACCAAAATCACATGAAATGCATAAAATTTAGAATGAATGCAACCTAAACCTAGTCACTAGATTTGGTTTTCTTAATTTTCATCACTGAGCAATTTACAAACAAAGCAAGAAAAATAGAGTTCATTCCTTTTCATATACAATATTAATTATCTTGTCCACAATGACCCTTTTTTCATTCATATACTTGGATAGATTACACATGCATCCAGATTGCACATTAAAGAAATTCCCTCAAAACAGACAAAGAAATGACTCCAACCTCCCTGTAGCATACAAATAAGCAAAGTCGAGGTATGTGTTGTGATTTCACCTTGATGTGAAGGCACTTATCACAGACACCCAACTTAATAGATGTTTCCAGATTATCAAAATCACTCTTACAATGAGAAAACAAAGAAAAGTATTATGTCCCCAATCCTTGCTCCTCTTAGTCAAGATAGACATCCTTGAGTTACTCAGAGGGAATAATAATCGAAAACCAATGTAAAAGACAACACACAAAGAAAATTTCATGCATATCTCAAAAAATTTAGTGATTGCTTTTAGTAGTCTTGTTTTGCTTGTTTACTCAGTGATAAAACTTTGTAGTGGATAGGAGACAGGTGACTGACTAAGAATGGATGACCTGGTACTACTGACATAATGATGACTTGGTTGATACTACTTAAGACATGTAAATTGATTAGTCAATTACCCTAAGACTATGACATCGATCAGTTTCTAGCCATGAGGGTTCCAAAAGAACCAAGATATCACAAAAGCAACTAAAAGATATGTACAAGAGAAAGCATAGATGCAAGAAAGCGGGAATGAAAATGGGAAATGCCAAATTTGTATTGATAGATGGAGCGCTTGAGTACAAGAGGTGCTTCTTTACCAGGTTTTCACCTACTTGGCAAATAATTTTTTTTCTTTTTTTTTACCAAGGTGCCTATTTACCAGGTTTTCACCAAGGCATTTGATTTTCTCTTTTCTTTTTTTTTTCTTTTTTTTTTTTTAATTTTTTTCAAGACTTTTTAGTTGTACAGGTTATTGGAGCAAAGAATACTAAGTGAAGAATTTCTTCAAGTGGATGGTGTTGATCAGTTCACGGATTTTTTCTCCTTTCAATGTTTAGAGTTAATAGAGAATAAAGCCAAAGACTGCAGTAACGATGTAGGGATCCAGCGAATTGAATTCAAACTTCCCTTTGTTGTCTTGAAACTATTGATTTTTAGGATTCTCTCTTAAAAGAAGGTTACCAACCTAAAATTCTCTTTGTCAAACTTTCTTGTTATAACCTCTAGGCATTCTCTTTTGGTAGGCTCTTAGATGATCAAACTCCACTTGCCAATGTTCATCCAGCAACTCGAGTTCTTGCAATCTAGATATTTTGTAGTCTTCATCAATAATAAGACCTTGCAAAGAAACTATCAAAGAAGGTATTTCCACCACAACAAGCAAGACTGATTTAGATCCATACACAAAATAAAAAGGTGTAGCCCCAGTAGGCATTCTGATACTTGTTCTATAAGACCATAGTGCAGGATTGAGCTACAGATGCCAATCCTTTCTAGATTTGTTTACCATTCTATGCAAGATAGTCAACAGATTTTTGTTAGACGCTTTAGCTTGTCCATTACCTTGAGGGTAGTATATGGATGACCAGTGTTGTTTGATTTTGAACTTTTCATAGAGCTTATCTAGATCTTTGTTTTCAAACTATCCTCTATTATCAGTCACAATGGAAGAAGGTATCCCATACCAATAGATAATATAGTTAAGAATGAACAGAGCTACTTGTTTACCTATTTCTTTGATTACCATAACTACTTCAATCCACTTAGTGAAGTAATTAGTGGCAGTTATGATAAATGTGTGTCTGTTAGATGATGTAGGATAGATTTGGCCAATGAGATCAAACACACATTGTTGAAAAGGCCAATGTGTGATGAAAGGTATTAGATCCTTTGCTAGAGAATGTATGAGATTCTCATGTACCTAACACTTCTCACAAGTTTTAGGAAATTTTATAGCATCTTTTTTCATATCTAGCCAATAGTAGCCAACCCTTAGTAGTTTTTGAGCTAAAGTTAGATCGTTTAAATGAGATCCACAAATACCTTCACACACTGAAAATAATGCATGTTGAGACTCTTTAGTTTCTAGACACCTAACCAAAGTACTATCCAAACCTCGCCTATACAAATCGTTAGCGATGGTGACATACCATGAAGCACTTTGAATAAGGTTTCTTTTCTCATTATGGGTAAGATTAGTAGGAGTAATTTGGTCACACAAGTAAGAGTAAATGTGGCTATAGTGAGATGAATCATATCCAATAATAGAACAGACCATCTGGGACTCAAGGGAATCATAAGAAGGATAATGTAAATCTTCCACCAGGAATTCATAGTGGAACTTAGATTCTTGTAGTTGTGGTATAGATGCCAAGGTATCCATAGCATATGCTGCTCTGTTTGCTAATTTGGGAATCTGTTGAAATGATACAAAGGTAAAGTATTTCTTGAGATAATCAACCATTTTTTTTATAGGGAATTAGTTTCTCATCCTGATTCTGATATATATCATTGATTTGGTTGATAATTAGCTGAGAGTCTCCATAGATGTGTAACTCAACAACCTTCCATTCAATAGCTAGCTTGATTCCATTGACCAAGGCTTCATATTATACAATATTGTTGGTACAAGGAAAAAAAATCCTGTAAGCCTTTGGGATTGAATAACTTTGAGAAGTGCTAAAAAGTATTCCAACACCAAAACCTTGTTGAGTGAAAGAGCCATCAAAGAACATTTTCCAAGATCATTAAGTAAGGTCTATGATGGATTCATCTAGAAATTCTATGAGCAAAGGTTGATTGTCTCCAAGCGGAGCATCAACAAGTTGATCTGCAATGACCCGTCCTTTGATAGCTTTGCATTTTATATATTTAATATCAAATTTTGTAAGAACCATGACCCATTTAGCTAATCTCCCTGCAATGGTTTCTTTGTTGATAAGATATTTGAGCGGATCAATCTTAGCCACAAGTTTGATAGAATTTGATAGCATGTAGTGTCTTAATTTCTGTGATGCAAAGACCAATGCCAAACAAGCATTTTCTATGATAGTATAGTTCATCTTATAGGACACCAATGTCCCATTGATATAATATATAGCTATTTCCTTTTTATTCTCATCTCGTTGTGCCAAAAGTGCCCCCAGTGATTTATTAGTAGATGATATGTAAAGGATCAATGGCTTGCCTTGAATTGGATGCATCAATATAGGTGGATTAGAAAGATATTCCTTGATTTGCTTTACATGTTGTTCACAATATTTATCCTATTTGTATTTGACTCCTTTTCATAATGCCTTTGTGAATGGTTGAGCCTTATCTACTAGCTGAGAAAAAAAAAGTATTATTGATTGGATTCACCCTTGTAAACTTCTCATTAGACCGACAATCTTTGGAGGTGACATTTCCATGATAGCCTTAACTTTTTCTAGATCCACTTCAATTTCTTTCACTGAAACAATGTATCCTAGGAGATTAACAAATGTAACCCCAAATGCACATTTCTTAGGATTTAATCTGTTTGAATTTTTCTATCCTATCTAATATTGGACTTGTTAGGATAACTGGTGAACAAATGAGAGGGGGGGGGTGAATCAGTTGTTAACAGATTATAACTTTTAATCCACTATATAACCTTAAATAGATCAAGTACTGGTAAAGCACAAACAGATGCTGGTAGAAATAGATACTGGTAAACAATACAACTTAGCAATTAACCATATAATCAATGTACAATAATCATACCATATAACACCATGATTTGTACATGGAAAACCCAAAAAGGGAAAAACTAGGGTGGGAAACCTACCCACAATCAGATGATACTTCAGCAGAAAGTATGTGTTATAATGAGGGGCTTGCACTTGCAGGAAGGCACATTGCCTAGAGCGTATTGCTGATTACAAAAGAGTCTCACTGACTACAGAGAGGCTACAACCTTCTCAAGATAAATGGACAACAATCCAATAAAGTGAACTGCTGGAAATAGCATCTACCATGCCTGATTACAGTCTCAGTTAAGCTCAATACTAGAGGACTAAATCCTCTTCTGAATCCAATTTGATCACCAATGGTCAATCAACTCCTTAGCCTAAGTGATATTACAATATATTCACATTACATTCCTTGGCCATGACCTTTCCTATAACCATAATACATTACAAAGAGTTTTTCATCTTATTTATATAAACCCTAAGGCCTAAACCAATTAGGTTGGCCACCTAAAGATATTACATAAAGATCATTAAATAATCCCTTTTTATAATGATATGCCATGTCATCTTAAGATCAAAACAATAATATCAAATCCATAAAACATCTCAAAACATCTAGGTAACATGTAGAGTACATGCTAGCATGATACCGATCCATAACCTAGATAGGTACTGGAACTATATTGGGTCCACCATGCCAAAGAAACAACTTCAAGCAATTGAAACATGAACAACAAACATCTTCAACATCTTGGAATGCATCTAGAAGTTGCACCAACACCACTTATGCATCCTGTCATAATTCCTCATTGAAATTTTTGTCAATAAATCCTTAAACTAGTGCTGGTAAGGGTTTATAATGTGTATGATAACATCCAATTACCAAGACAATACCAACTGACCAAAACATGCTTATGAAGCATATAACACATGAAATCCAATATACTTTACTAATCCAAACATGTTGGAAGTGCCAACTAGATAATCTCTTTTGTCAGTAACACTAGATCTTATACTGGTAACCTGTCTATAGGTAACCATCCATATCAACCGGTGTAAATTTGTTTGCCAGTAACAACTAGTGTTAACATCAATGACAAAACATCAATGCCACACATAATCAATTCATCCATAATGCCAACAATCTCCCCCTTTGGCATTGATGGCAACACTAGATGTGAAAACCATCTAAGTACCAAGAAATACCAAACAAGTCTCCCCCTGTGGAAGACAACCAACAACCAATAGCTCTCCCCCAGTGAATGATATCTCTGTAAGGCTTTGAAGAAATCTCTCTCCCTAATGTATACAACTTTTCTTTTATTTTCACATCAATATCTCTCCCCCTTTGACATCAATGCCAGAAACCTGAAAAAAATATCGAAGCAATGATATAAACCTCTAAATCTCATAGCTGACTACTCTCCCTGAGTAGTAGCACCATTCATCAGAGCTAGAATGGATGATGTTCCTGATAATGCATACCAGATTAATGACAAACTTCACCAATCAAGTCTCTATCAGAGGGGAAGAAACCCCTAACCTATCTCTCAAGTACTCAAATGATTCCTTAGACAGTGGTTTAGTGAATATGTCTGCAATCTATTCTTTAGTGTTCACATAAGCCAATTCGACTTCCTTTTCTTCTACCTTGTCCTTCAGAAAGTTATACTTTATTTAAATATGCTTAGTCTTAGAGTGAAATACCGGATTTTTAGACATGTCAATAGTTGCAGAGTTATCACAATAGATAACTACCGATTCACTACAATTTACCTTGATATCCTTCAACATTTGCTTCATCCACAAAACTTGAGTGCAATTAGTTCTTGCTACAACATGCTCAACTTCTACAGTAGATAAAGAAATGCATGACTATTTTTTTCTTATCGATGAAACCAATTTCTTTCCAAGAAAGAGAAAGCTCCACCATAAGTGCTCTTCATGTCATTAGTATCACCTGCCCAATCTGAGCCAGTATACGCACATAAAGTGAAATCATCATTTCTGGAATACCATAAACCATATTATGTTGTTCCTTGCAAATACCAGAATATTCTCTTTACTGCACATTCATGATTTTCTTTAGGAGTACTTTGATATCTTGGAACAATACTTACTGGATTCTTAATATCAGGTCTAGTCTGAGTTAGATATATCAGACCACCAATCATAGACTTATATCTTGTCGGATTTACTGGTGTAGAAGTATCCTTGATAGATAATTTCACTTGTAGCCATAGGAGTACTTACCGGTTTAGAGTTCTCCATACCAAACTTTTTAACAATTCCCTCAGATACTTAGTTTGATAGATAAAAATCCCTTTGTCAGGTTGAGTAATCTACAAACCTAAGGAAAAATTCATTTCACCAATCATGGACATTTCAAATTCATTTTCCATGTTGTTAGCAAATTCCATGCACAATTTATCTTCTCCTCCAAAAATGATATCATCAAAAAAAACTTCAATAATCAGAATATCATTATCAGTGATTTTATAGTATAGATTACTATCAGCACTACCTTTATAAAATGAAGTTTCAAAAGATATTTATCCAACCTTGTATACCAAGCTCTAGGAGCCTGTTTCAAACCATATAAAGCTTTCTTCAATCTGTAAACCATATCTTTATCATCTATTAATGAAAATCCATCAGGTTTCTCAATGTAAACTTCTTACTCAATCTCACCATTCAGAAATGCACATTTGACATCCATTTGATAAACCTTATAGTTCTTATAAGCTGCATAGGCAAGAAATAGTCTAACAACTTCAATTCTAGCTACAGGTACAAATGTCTCACCATAATCAATTCCTTCCATTTGAGAATATCCTTTACAAACCAATCTAGCTTTGTTTCTTATAACTTAACCATCCTCATTTAGTTTATTCCTAAAAACCCATTTAGTTCCAATAACATTCTTATTTTTAGGTCGGGGAACTAAAGATCAAGTTTCATTCTTTTCTATCTGATCTAATTCATCTTCCATAGCTTTTAACCAATGTTTATCCTTACAAGCTTCAGTAAAAGTTGTTGGTTCAACTAGAAAAATAAGACATACCTCTTCATTTGCCAGTTTTCTCCTTGTCATAAATCCCTTGTTTCTATCTCCAATAATTTGATCTTCAGAATGATTTAATCTTACATACCTAGGTGTCTTCTGAATTTCAAGCTCACTTTTTTGATCATCAGTCATAGTTTTCATGAATAATTATGAACAACTAATACCCTAACCGGTACTGAGTGGGGGGGGGGGGGGGGTGAATCAGTACACACAAAAACTTGCTTCAATATTTTAACACTCTCTGAACATAGATAACCGGTTGTCTATACCACTATACTTAACCATAGCAATACCAGTTAAATAGAAATACTTCAGACAGCTAAACTGGTTAACCAAAAGTACTTCAAACTATAGTCAATGGATCTTAGATCTTGATAGCTACTTTACCAGTTTAGTCAAGCATGAGTTGTATCAATAATACCATAAACATTTAGCACTGCATGCATATTCAACTTAATCAAAACTACTCAATCATCACATGAAAAATCACAACCCATAACACACATATTTTTCATGTGGAAACCCAAATGAGAAAAACCACGGTGGGGATGAATACCCACAAGCTTGTTTTTAAACTCTTTTGAAGTCTGCTCTGTTAGGAGCCTAGTCCAGTTAAAGACTTTACAATAAGGTTCTGTTATGAAACGATCCTGTTAGGGATCACCCGGTTAAGGGATGGCTATAAACCTCGTTAAAGGTTGAAACCCTGTTAAAGGTTACCTCACTAGAGGATTTAAAGAACTCAATGAGCTTGAGTCACCTGGTTAGAGGATTAGCAACAAGATTGTTAAAGCTACCCGGTCAAGGGATTTTCCTTTTGTTGAAATGGTTAGAAGACAACATGTAAGACTCTGATTTGATAACAACACTCCTTGCTAAGGCAGATCCTTTTTAGTTCCTCTCTTCTATAAGGTTGAAACCCTGTTAAAGGTTACCTTGCTAGAGGATTTAAAGAACTCAATGAGCTTGAGTCACCTGGTTAGAGGATTTGCAACAAGCTTGTTAAAGCTACCTAGTCAAGGGATTTTCCTTCTATTGAAATGGTTAGAAGACAACATGTAAGACTCTGATTTGATAACAACACTCCTTGCTAAGGTAGATCCTTTTCAGTTCCTCTCTTCTACAATCAAACTCTACAGATTCCTTACTCTGGTTTGGCAAGTATCAAAACATGCGAGCACACACACCACTTTTTCCAACAACAAACAATAACAAACATCATCGACCTTATAGACAACAATTAGGTTGGTAGCATAAACTCTAAACCCTAAACATTTAGGTTTTCAGTTACAAGTGGTTTGATCCTGACTGTTAAAATGCATTGCATAGAATAAAACAATCTGAGAAAGATCTCAAGTTATTCTGCATCGTCCAATCTTCACCACACCTGGAAATCAGTAACCCATCATGCATTCTTCACACACCACTAAGAGAAACGTACATTCTTGAGGTAGACATTCAATGCATTCACTCTTCATGCGCAAGATCCTCAGAGATATTCTTCAAGCGCGATATAGTTGACATGTCATATTGATCTCATCCTTATCTCTTAACAAACTCATCATAGAATGTCATCGGTTGCACCACACAAGTCAGATCACCAAACTAGAAACCCTTGAACTGAACTAAGACTACAAACCAGTAGTCAAACTATGAATCCCGACACCGGTTCACTCCATCCCGATTGACTATAGCCACTTTCAGTCTTCACACTGGTTTATACCAGTTCACTTGCTTGAGGACCATATACCGGTTCACTTATTGACATCAATGACAACATACATTATCACTGCTTCATCATATGCCAACAATCTCCCCCTTTAGCATTGATGGCAATACTCAGTGAATCATTACATAGTAAAATGCATACACTGGTTGACACTATACCTGTGCAAATTAAAAGATCATCGTCACCTGGACTGATCAGTGTGTACATGCTCAACATATCTTTGCCCCAAACAATATATCTTCTCCCTCTTTGACAACAATGTGAAAGTCGAGACATAAGCTTCCAAACTCCACCATGTTGCTCCCCCTATGGAGTAGCATCCTTCAACACATCAATTATGTAAGATTGGTCACTTCAGTACCTGACTGATGTGGAACACACATCTTTAATGTATTTCATGAAGGGGCAAAACCCCTAATTCACCTCTCAAATAGGTAAATGTAGTCTTTGGTAAGGGCTTAGTGAATATATCTGCTAGTTGCTCCTTACTGGAGACATGTTTTAATACCACCTCTTTATTCTAAACCTCTCTCTCAAGAAATGATACTTGAGCTCAAAATGTTTGGTCCTAGCATGCAATACTAGATTTTTGGAAATATTGATTGCACTAGTATTATCACAAAAAATACTCACCGGTTCAGATGCAGTCACTTTCAAGCCATTAAGTACATGCTTCATCCAAATCATCTGAGTGCAGTTCATGAATGCTGCCACATACTTTTCTTCAACTGTAGACTGGGAGATACAACTTTGCTTCTTACTTGCCACAAGAGTAGTCTTCCACTGAGGAAGAACACTCCATCGGTTGTGCTCTTCTGGTCATCCACATTACCTGCCCAATCTACATCAGTAAACACTTTGAGATCAAAGTCACCATTATATGGATACCACAATCCATAATCAACTGTTCCCTTTAGATATCTAAGAATCCTCTTTACCGCTACCAAGTGGGATTCTCTAGGATTCTTCTGAAAATGAGCAACTATTCCTATTGCATGAGCAATATCTGGTTTGTTGTGCACCACATAGTACAGTTTACTGATCATTAACTGGTACTCCTTCTCATTCACCAACACTGAATTATCCTCCTTATTCAGTTTGTAGCCGGTCACCATGGGTGTTCCAACCGGTTTGCTCTCCTCCATGCCAAAGGTCTTCAATACCTCTTTGATATACTTGAACTATGTAATGAAGATACCCTCCTTCATCTGCTAAATCTATAGACCAATGAATAACTTTATCTCTCCAATCAAAGACATCTCAAACTCTTTCTTCATTTCATCTGCAAATGCATGACTCATTTCATCATCTCCTCCAAAGATTATGTCACCTACAAATAATTCACAAATTAGTATCTGATCACCTTCAGATTTCAGGTAGATGTTGTAGTCCTCACTTGTTCTCTGAAATCCTATCTTCACAAGATGAGAGTGTAACCATTCATACCATGCCCTTGGTGCTTGTTGCGATCCATACAGGGCCTTGTGTAATCTACACAACATGTCACTATCTTCTAACAAAGAAAACCCATCCGGTTGCTCAATATACACTTCTTCTTCTAGGATTCCATTCAAGAATGTAGACTTCACATCCATCTGGTATACCTTGAATCCCTTGAATGCTGCAAATACAAGTAGCATTTAGACACCTTCCAGTCTAGCCACTAGGGCAAAGGTTTCTCCATAGTCTTCTCCTTCTTCCTGAGCATATCCTTTGCATACAAGTCTTGCCTTGTTTCTTATCATCGTGCCTTCTTCATTCGACTTATTTTTGAAGACCCATTTGGTACCTATGACATTCTTGTGTTCTGATCTGGGTACTAAGGACCATGTTGCATTCTTCTCTATCTGGTCCAGCTCCTCTTCCATTGCCTTTATCCAGTCTTCATCGGTAAGTGCCTCTCTAGTGTTCTTAGGCTCAAATTCTGAAATCATGTAGGAGTTTTCTTTCACCTTTCTCCTTGTTTGTATCCTTGCATCTTTGTCTCTGATGATCTACTTCAGATCATGATACAGTTTAACATACCTAGGAATAACCCTAGCTGGTTCCTCTTGCTTTTCTTCTTCTTCTTCCACTTCATCTTCTTCTTCTCCTACTACAACTTCTACTGGTATAGAAACACTAAGGTCTTTGTAGTGTTTGCCACTTGTTTCTTTCTTAACCAGTTCCTAGAGGGCTAAACCCAGTTCATCTTCTATTTGATTGTTTTCTATTTCCTTAGGCTTCTCAAGGGATTCATCAACCCTGACATTGATACTCTCAACAATTTTCTGAGTCCTGTTGTTGTAGCACTTGAGAGATTTTCTTTTAGTGGAATATCCTAGAAATATTCCTTCATAACACTTACCATCAAACTTGCTCAGATGTTTACCTCTCCTAATATAGCACTTGCTACCAAATACTTTGAAATAAATTACATTAGGAGTTCTCCTATTCTAGTACTCATAGGGCATTTTGTCTTTACCTTTCTTGATGAGTACCTGGTTCATAGTATAGACTGCAGTGCTTATCGTGTCATGCCCAAACTTTTGGGCAAAAACACAAACAACAAATTTTTTTTGAACACTTAATTATATGCATCCTATGCTTAATTAGTTGTGACAAGTTAACAAGTTGTTCCAACAAAACCTTAATTGTTATTAAAATGGGTTTCTAAAGAGAGTGACGAAATAAAATTTAACTAGAAGCCTTAGGTTTCGATAAAACTCCTCGATGATAGAATTAGATTATTACTTACGTAACAATTATGATAACTCCTATTATCAAGCATAACAAATTAATTTTATAAGGACAATAATAAATTCACTCAAATGTCCCTTTTATTTCGATTGTGTTTTATAATATTTAATTAGATCAACTTATACTAAATAGATATTAATACAATTACTTGATTCAATATCAATTATTTATCTAATAACAAGTTTCCTCCATCCGAGTTATTACATCCTTCCTCAATAACTTGGTTAAATATTGCGTCTATTAATTAATTATTAATACAATTTTAACGTAACAATATTAATTAATCAAGCAATTAAAAATTGGAGTGCCAAACGTTAAAATGTTAATTGCTTTATTTAATATAAGGTTTCATCTAGGTTAAATAAGTTTGCAAGA
Organism: Cryptomeria japonica; assembly: GCF_030272615.1. NCBI lineage: Eukaryota > Viridiplantae > Streptophyta > Pinopsida > Cupressales > Cupressaceae > Cryptomeria > Cryptomeria japonica. The sequence continues at coordinate 443,891,483 of NC_081406.1, read as the reverse complement.
TCAAGGTCATTGATTTATTTTAGAAATATATATAATTCCACCACGATATCCTCTTCCAAATAAACATTTAGAAACCTATATGAAACTCTTCCATTTAATTATAAATACCATGAAACTTTCTAAAAAGTATCTATACAACTTAACTCAAGTTGTAATATGTTAACCCTCCAAACATTAATAAAAATATTTAATATTTAAGACATACATTGCCTCTAGGTTTAAATTAAATCATTAAACTTAATGAAATTTCCACCCATAACCCTTTTAACAAATCTACTCGAAAAGAGTATGTTACTACTCTATAACTAAACAATTCCCAAATTTACTAATTATTAATTTTCAATGATAGACATTAAAATTTACCTCTTAGACTAAATTTTAATCTTCATACTATTTAAACTTTTCACTAAAAACATTAATAAACTCTTCAAATATATGTACCCCAAATATAAAATAGTTTATCACAATTCCATTAAATTTTCAAACTAGCCTTCTAAACTAAACAATAACTAAAGCCAAGTGAATAATTTCATTTCAAATTCTTAGAGGGACATTTTCCCTCCTCTATTCTCATTATTTTAAAATTATACATTCTTAAAACCCTAACTAGGGTTTATTTTTCTTTTACTTAAACTTATCCCTTATCTCATATTTTTCAATAACTAACCCTAACCCGTATATGAGTAAGGGCTTCTTTTTTTTCATATATATATATATATATATTTTATGTCAGTATGTGTAGGTGTGAAAGTGGTGAAGGAGGTCGAAACCAGCTGAAGGGGCAACCATGGTTGAACATGGAGGGTCAAAGTTCCTTAACATTCAGGGAGGGGGTGAGAAGGCAACAATGGTTTGGAGGGAGTGGCCCCTGTGGTACCCCATAGGGAGCGGCCACCATCGACTGTGGCTCGCCACAGTGGCGGCCACCACTACTGGGGGTCGCCCACAGTGGTGGGTTTCGCCCTGCCCACTACAGACGGCCCACAATGAGCGACATCCGCTCACTGTGGCACCTACAGGGGGAATAAAGGCCCCAATCCGACGGGGGTAGGGTTTCTTGGCCCTCCCCCATCGGTCTGCCAAAAAAAAGGTTTCTCCCCTTTTTTTATTTTTTTATTTTAATATATATATATATATTTATTCTAATATGTAAAGCAATATATATATGTATATTAATGTATGTATATATATATATATATATATATATATATATATATTCCTTTAATAGATCAAACGTGTATAAAAATCTATTGAGCATATACTTGATATTTTTTTATTTTTCTTATTACAAGGCAATATGCACTAACTAGATTTCTTTGATTTAAAAATGACAAACCTCAGATTCTTTTACTTTCCACTAGCATACTTTTACATAGTGAAAAATAATGACAATATTATCTTTACTCACAACTGCAAATACATTTTTTTAAAACTCATTTAAACAACAAACAGATATAATGTATTTTCAAAAATAACTCTTGAAATATCTATTTATGCTTTCTTTGAGTTTAAACTATAAATGTAATTCAATATTTCATTTCTCATTTTATAAGACTACTTTATTGACATTTAGATTTACACTTCTTTTTGCACAACAACACTACCAGCTTTTAACTATTTCCATTTCTTTTCAAAACTTATAAGGCATAAATAATTTTCCTTCCTATTATATTGCAACAAGAAAGTATCAATGAAAACTATCTCAAAAACTATAAGGAAATAACTCCATGTCTTTATTCCTTTCTTTGCAAGAATATGCTCAAGTAAATTTACATCTTTATTTCATAATAAAACTACAATAAATAAGTACATTTAATACATTTGATAACTTTTTCAATAGGTAGATCTCAACCCTAGCCTCTCATTTCTACTAAATGAGGGCTTCCCAATTATATACATTTTGCAATTAAATATAAATGAAATTAGGATCAACTCATAGCCTTCTTTTCTTTTCTTCTCTTCCAAGCAAACCTGCATTACAAGTCTTAAGGTTGCGACCATGGAGAGCTCACCTCCCAGCCTAGACTTACTATAAGCCACCCCCAAGCTTGGAGAACCAAGACCTAGATGGGTTACACTCAAATAATATGAAAACAAGCAAAGAAAATCTCATAGCAAACACATTCCCATCCCAAGGCTAAACTTCATCACATAATGTGATGCCTATATGGGTGGAAGTGGACCAATTACCTTGAGGAGATCTGCAAGATAGTAGATCACAAGCCATCTCATGGCAACCAAGAACACATCACAAGTCCTGCAAGATAGTAGATTACAAGCCAACTCATGGCAACCAAGAACACAACATAAGTCCATCTTAACCCAACATCCTTATGACCCCCAAGGCATACATTCCATAATTTCTCCCCTTATGACCCCCAAATGCATAAACAAAACTATGCAACAAGGGTCACATAAACAAACCCTTGAGATCACTCTCTTAAAGAGAGCCTCTCACTCTAAGGTTGTCAAACACCTTCCATCGCCAAGACCATTTTACTCTCCCAAGGGTAAGATGGCCTTGGATACTCCCAAAACACAATAAAATGCATACAAAAACATAAGAGAAAGATCACATAAATATTTTCACAAAGGAAATACAAGGAAAGCAAACAATTACATGGAAGCAATCTTACAAACAGATTTCCAACATACAAGGTAAGAAAATGCACCAACCTTGAATCTACCAAGGGTTTACTAGGGATATCTTGGAGAAGAGAACCCCAATTCCACACTTCTTTTCTTCAACACTTACCAAAAATTCCATTCTAAAACTGGTTTTCCAAAATTGCAATATCTCATCTCCAAAGATGGAGAGTGGGTGATTTCCTCACTAAGTCTCAATCTATTGCCTAAGAAGGCTTCTCCCACTCTTTCCAACCTCTTGGATAGAGTGAGAGGCTCCCATTGGTTGGTCTTCCCTAGGTCTTGCACACTCTCTAACCTAGGCACCTCAAGAAGAGGAATGTAATGTGGAAGAGGAATGACACATACCAAGAAGATTATCTACCCAAGGATGGCACTCCTAAAGATGAAATTCGGCCATCTAGGAAAACCCACTTTTTTGGGAGGTTAAACAAGTCCTAGGGGAAGGACACATGGCCAAATTTGGCCTTCACCCATAGGTACCCCATGAGGACCAATAAAAATGCTCCAAAACTGACTCTAGGAGTTGGTTTAACCCTTTGAAAGTCCACCTAAAGTTTACCTACGGGTCAACTCTGAGTTGACCCTCCTAATAGCTCACTATCCTAGATTTCTTGGAACCTTCAAGGATAATTTGGAAATATAACAATAAAACAAAAATTAAATCTCTCAAAAAAAAGTGGCATGGTAATGCCAACACAACATACAACATATGTATCAAGTGACACTACAAAAGAATTCCACATCACTAATACACACATGGCAATTGTCTCTTGTATGATTTAAACCAATTAATAAATAAAATTTACACACATGAAAATACTTACGTTTATGAATAAAATACGATACATACGGGGTGTTGTCTCTCCAAATAGACAACCCTTGGTTTTACAAATGTACATAGGTCTAGGTTTGATTCTTCATAATGTTTCCATGGTCACATGGATAAATTTCGCGTGCATCTCAGTTACACATTAGTAATTCCCAAATAGCCTCATATAATTTTAAACACATAAATAAGAATACAAATCAATCACTTTGCATACAATGGGCATCATATAAATCAATTTACCATAAAACAATGCAATCCATATAAAGCAATTATCATAATCCACTTAAATTCCAACCATTCATAAGGCATGCATCATAATTTCTAACATCATAATAAAGTCCTACAAATTCAGATATAGTTGGCATACGTCATATCAAGATTATCAAATTAGTGGATCCAATAGGATCTAAATGCATAACACATCAAAATGTGCATCACAAGGTAAAATGCTTCATAACCTAGTTTAATTACTCCTCTCTCTAATCTATCCATCTAACATAGCTCATCCTATTGAATTTTTGCATTTATTAATATGGTCAACCTTGGTCAACTAAGTTATCTAGAGCTTGATTGGGGAGGGGCTCTACATACCGCTTCTCTCCAAAATGTGTGAGCTACCTTTCCTTGGATCAACATAGTTCTGGCCGCTTCCACTACAGTCCTCTTATTCCTCTTTGCTATGACATTTTGTTGTGGTGTCCTTGGGGTAGACAACTGCCTCTTGATGTCTATTACCGTGTCATTTATTCCTCATGGAAAGAGTGGGTACTCTTTTCTTTTTATGTTGGAATCCTAATTTGTGCTATATTACCTTGGTTCAAGTCTTTAATGTGTCTTCAAATCCTTTCTCTAGTCATTTAAGTCAAGTTCAGACAATTGATTGAAATCTTTGAACACGTCGAACCGTTTTGAACTGGGTTCAACAGGTTCATTAGGTTCCATAGGTTCCAAGGTGTTCAGGAAATTTTTTTTCATACTAACATTTTCTCTAAGTATTTTGCAGCGGCTCTTCCAAAAGTTCCTCCTGTTCGGTGATATAGCATTTGATTTGAACTTATTGAACTGAGTTCAAAGGGTTCAAATATGTTCAATGTGTTCAACATAGCAAGTGGTCAATAGTTTGACGTGGCATACATCTTGAACTACTTGAACACTCAAGAAGTCGGTTCAAGATGTTCATGTGGGTTCAATATTGGTGGGTCTTGCAGTTTCTAATGTTTTGGGAAGTGCATTCATTGCTAAATACGGAGAGGCAGAACCATATCTTAAAGTGATGTCATTCTTTGGTTTTTTTTTTCGAAGTAAGTAAACATTTCGAGAACTGGCAGTTTCTTAAAGCATGCCACCATGCATTTAATGTATGCGTGCGAGGTCTAATCCACCAACTTGCCACATCCAGACTAAAATTGTGAAATCATTGCATTTAATGTATCTGTATAATTACCTTTCCCGGTAAGGTATGAAAATTATTTGTGTTCTGCATTTGTTACTTTCTGCTGGATCTTTGTATATGTTATCCCTGGATAGGAGTCTTTCTTGCTGCTAGCTGTCGTCCAATTGTACAACTGTGAAGGTGAGTCTTTCCTTATTTTCTCCAGTGTTTTCCCTTGTATTTTCTCTCATACAGAAGGTTTCACTGCAATCAAATTTAGGTTTCTTGTTTTGAAGTTATGAAGTCCACTCTGCATTTGTTTGGAAATGTCTTTAGCTTGGCATCCACAGAAGCCATAGTTAGTGATACTGACCTGAAAGGAGAGAGCCTTGAAGAGTTGAAAGAAAGGGTGTTCAAGGGTATTGATAAGTCTTTTTGTATAGAGATTTTGAGTAGTGGACTTTTAGAAGCCGCAGCCTTTCCTCCAGCAATTCCTTGCCCAGAGTTAGTTCAAGAATGTATTGCTAGATACGACCCAATATCTGAAACTATTAAGAGAGATAATGGTGAAACCCTTCTTTCCATTAACCGTGAGGTGATTGCTTATGTTTTTAGGATACTGGATTACCAGTTTTCTAATTTTTCTCCTGCCCAGTCAATCAGTGAGTTCAATGCAGACAAAGCCAGACACCGAAATAATGTGGCAAAATTCTGGTTGAAGGTCCCTTAGAGAGGTGGTTCTAGGTTACCCAAAAATCCTAACAAGAACCACATGTTGCCACATATCCATGATGTGATGCTTCTGTTGCATCGAGCCAGAGGTTTTGCCGAAGCTTACAGTTTTGATGATTGGGTTTATTGCTATGTGCAATTAGTTCTGGAAGGAAAACAATATTTGGATTGGGCAGAGTTAATTGCTGATTCAATGAGAGAGCAGTTGAGTCTAGCCAAACAGTTTCAACAAAACTTCTTCATGTCCTCATATCTCTTGTATTGTCTAGCTTGTGTTAAGGAGTTAACGAGTGTACCAGAGCAGCTCATGAGGAAGATGTTCCCGTGTATGAGTTTTATCCTATGCTGCAAAAAGACAACGCCCTACAAGATTTCAGAAGGATACACAATGCATTCTTGGGTGATATGTGTCATGAACTGAAGAGTACAAAGGCTAAATGGATTTCAGATGATGCACAGACCTTGATTAAGAAGTTGGGTAGTTTTTACATCCAGTTCCCACGCTTTTGCTATATACGGGTAGGAGGCTTTGAAGAGGAACCCTTCAAGCTCCCCCACTTCTATTTTGATTGTTTTGTTCTAGCAGAAGTATGCAGGCAACTGACCTTTGTGATCAAGAAGGCATAGCCTAAGGACAAGTGGGAAGGTCATTTTCCCATATAATTGGGAGTGTTGTCTTGTAATTCAATGTCTGATGCACTAAGTATAGGAGCAGAGCTTAGGAATTTTAATTTCTCTCTGTATTCTAAAAGGAAAGGGTTTGACAATAAGGGATTTTCTGAGAGCCTTAGCCTAATGCCTTATCTTCCCATGCCACAGTTAGAAGATTTCTGGGAAGATTGTACAGATGAACTTGAAGTTTTCAAAAGGGAAAACATGAGATTGGTGCTAGAACAGGTTGTCTCTTTGCAAATAAAGTTAGACATTAAAGGGCTTGAAGAGGAGTATCTTGAATTGTTTGAACCAGGATATTTAGCTCATGCATAGACTAAAATGCTCCCAATTAATTGGGATGAGGAAGAAAATGATGACATACAATTGAGGACCAAACGAGTTCTAGAAAGAACCATGGCATGGGTGGCTAAAAAGAAAGCAATAAAGTTAGGTGCTGAGTCCCTTTCTGCAAGAAATAATAAGGATCCTCTATCTTCACCAAAACTTCATTCTAACTGTGCTCTTGTTCGTGCAGGTAAGGATACAAAGTTGTCTCAGCCTAGATGCAAGTCTAGTCCAACTATGGATTTTAGTACCCCTCGGCATACTCGATCACGTATTGTCGCCTAGAGGAAGATGGACCAGGTCAAGGATATGGGAGTAAAAGATGTCATGCTTGAGGCTCAGATTTTTGAAATTGAAGATTTGGATGGTGAAGTTGCTTGTGCTCTGGACTCCCAAGCAGTGACTATGGCAATGACGCCACCACCAAAGATGATCGAAGGAACTACTCATTCCACTGTGACCCCTAAATAGTTAACAACCTCAGTGAACAAGAAAAGGAGCTTTCTTCCTGTGACCATTCTGATTCAGGAAATGGTTGCTAAGTACACAAAGAAGAATCCAAAGCTGAAAAGGTTCAAGATGACCGCTCACCTAAACAATGATGAAGAAACTGGAAAATGGATGGCCGAAATTGCCTCATACAAACCGAAAGATGAAAATAGAGAGGCTGGTCCTGATGATTTTGAGATCACAAAGGTAGAGTTGGGAAAATTGAGTAGAGATACGGACAACCATTTTTTCCAAGTGTCAGCAAAGAAAATGCTTACCAGGTTAGAGAAGGATAGACAGGAGAAAAGAGAACTAAAATGACACATAAGTGTTTTGGCTCAGTTCATCGATAGTATCGGTTGCCTTGGAGCAATTCCAATATCTCATGCCGTTGAGAACTTGGACCCAACTTCTCCGGAAAACAAGAAGTTGATGAACCAAGTTCAACGGGCTAAGAGCATTGCTGAACTGGTTGAGAAGTGGATTGAACAAATAATCAAAGATGGTGAGAAGTACATTACTGACTCACGGAGATTGTGTGATGAAATACAGAGCCTTATTTCTGAAATTCAAAACTAGCTTGTGTCGTGGGAGAAAGAAGAGCACAAATGGTAGAATGTCCTACCTCTGTTTGCCAAAATAGAAGAATATGGGACTACCAGGTTTCTGACAGAACATTCAATTAAGCTGGTGGCTGATGAATGTCATCTTTTTGTGCTGAAGAAAACTATCATGTGGCAAGTGCTTACCTTTCAATCAGTGATTATGGATGCAAGAACCTCTGTTTATGAACTCCAGGATTTGCAAAGTAGTATAGTCAAGGATAATAAGGTGGTTAATCCCAATCATGACTGGGAGTTAGGAATATATAGTTCAGGAACATAGGAAGCAATCAAATCTTTCTGGTTGAACATGGAGAAGATCAGAGTCAAGAGTAACTTCACACCAGAGGATATAACCAAGGTGGCTAGGATCGAATCTATGATTTTCTTTGGGAATGATCAGCTACCGAAACACTTAGAGAAGATGGTGCAGCATAAGTGGAATAAAGAGGTGGCAAAGGCGAAACTCAATGTAATGAAAGTCCCGAGCCAATCCATGGTTCAAGAACTTACAACTACTCATGACGCCCGCGAAGACAGAGAAGATGACAATGATGGAATATGACATAATGCATCAATTTAGGACTAGTTTCCTTTATTTTTAAAACATTTCTCATAGTTATGCAAAAACTTTGAGACATCTATCCTAAAATACTTCTTGTTGGTTTTGTAACTATTTTACTGGGAAGTGGTCGAGTTTTCAGGGAGACCTCCCTCGTTTAGACTATAAATTAAGTAAAACAGATGGTAGAAGGGTTAGATTTTAGTAACTAATTTTGTGAGCTTCGACTCAAATTTTTGGCTTTGGCATTTTCTATTTTTAATCAAAGGAAGAATCAGATGGTTGAGATCTGTTATGGAAAAGATTGGCAAATGTATTTTTTGGGTCTTTGTTTCATAAAGATATATATATGAAATTTGATCATATTGTTTTTTTGGGGGAGAAGGAAGATCTGTGTATTTTGAATCCGAATAGATAACATATCTTTGCATATGTTCATCTGATCAAGAAACAATAATTGCGTTGTTTACTTTAGAAAAGACTCTTGATATAGAGTGGATTTATTCTCCTTGAATCTATTCATCTTTTATTAGTTTACATGGAGAAAGTATATTGAACTTTGTTTCAGTTGCTGTAGTTACATGCATTGGAAATTAAGGAAAATAGCTTTTCATTATTTATGAGACATGTGCAAAGTTGCAGCCTTTCATCCAAGAATGAAATAGGTGGCCTCATACACTTTCAGGTTAAAAGCTTTCATTCAGATATAAATAAAAACAAAACACATTTCATGAAAAACCAAGATAGGGAGTTGTACCTATGCAAAAATTCAGAGGGAAGTGATTTGAACAACACTTACCCAACTGTTCAATGAATCATTTGTTCTTAGAATAAGGTAATAGAGTTTAAAATTAATCATTTAAAAACAAAGAGCAAATCTATTAAATAACAGATTTTTGGCGACTCTGCTGGGGAGAGAAACAAAGAGAAAACCAATTTTTCAGTAGACCAGTATGTCATAGACGTAACAAAAGTGAACTCAAATTGGCAAAATTGCTCTGAGTTCAGGAAGACTATTGAGATTGAGTCTCGTTTGAAGTAGTTTAGTTTTCCTATGAGTAATCACCTTGGATTCTCATCCATATACTAGAGCACAGAGAAGAGAAGGACTGGTTGATAACTATTTTGAAGAATTACAAAATCTGTCATTTGCCCCAAGTTTTACTCCTAGAAGGAAGGCCAAAAGAAGACCTTCATCTCCTGTCAAAGTTACCCCTATATCTTCTTCTTCCCCTTGGCAAGCACTAACACTTACTGGAATTCAAGCCCCTCCTCTTGTGACCATTCATCCAGTGTTCATTATGGCTCAACCCTGGGGTGCGATTGTTGGACCTCTTGCTCTCGCAGCCCATAATCCACTACCAAAAGGAGAAAAGGATGTTTTACCCAAATATAAAGGTGATGGGAAAGTTTCAGTTGAAGAGCATTTGAACTCTTTTAATGTAGCAACTGGAATCCTAGCAGTCCAATATGAGGACGTGGCTGTTAGGCTTTTTGTCCAAACTCTCACCAAAGGGGCAGCAGAATGGTTTAGCCAGCTATAAGCAGGATCCATAACTGACTGGCAAATGATGAAAACCACTTTTGAAAAAAGATTCCAAAGCACTGATGATGAACACATGTTACTGGCTCAACTCACACAAATGAAGAAGGAAATTCATGAGCCGATGAGGGATTATGTAGCAAGATATAATAAGATTATTCACAAAATTCCTCAAGCCAAAAGACCAACTGCAGATAATCAGTGATGTTTCTTTGTAAATTCCATGCCACTTGACGTAGGATTTCACCTTAGAAGAAGTAGGTCGACGGATCTAGAGACTGCACAAAATGAGGCTATACAGCTTGAAGATGATCTGATAACAGCTGGCAAATGGAGGAAAGATATACAAACTCCTCAGGGACAATCTCAGGCTTCTATGTCATCTACTAATCCGGTTGTTCAGCGGCTTGTCAATGATATGATTGCTTTAAAGAGGTAGATACCTAAGCCTAGAAACTCTTATCCACAACCTTATCAGGATATAAGCAAGAGAACTTCAAATCAGTATAACTATGGACAACCGTTGCAACTTCTTGCAGTTCCACAAAGATTACAGATAGAGGCACCTCCTGACAAAGGTGTCATGTGTTCATTTCATCTTACCACTGATCATGATGGAGTTTCATGTCCCGATATGATAAGGCACATTCAGATGCAAAACACAAAGGATGAATTAGGAGAGTTCACTGAAGCAGAAAGAATTCAAGAGGTACCTAGCGACTCTGGAACATTCTACCTCGAGTATGAGTCAAATTCAGAAAAAGGTAGTAACATTTTGGCAACTCTTGAAGGTTCTTCATGTGCAATTCTAACAAGGAATCAACGAACCTCCCAGCCTTCTTCCTTTGAGAACCCTTCTGGAAGCAATTTCAAAGGCAAAGATCTCCTAGGTAGTAGTTTTTCAAAGGTTCCTGAGGTTAAGATTTTGCAAAGGAACCATGAAGATCATAAGAGCCTTTCCTCTTCTTCCTCCTTTGATATCATCAAGTTTTGTAAGGTCTCTACCGTTCAACTTCCTACCACTGAGTATTTAAAGCTTAACCCAAAAGAGTTGGATAAAATGGTCAAATATGTTAAAGGAGATTCCTTTTCGAAGTCCCAAGTACATGGATGCATGGAAAATAATGATTTAGCTACTGCAGAAGGGTTTTCATCTGTCCCCTGCTCATTAGCCAATCTGGCAGATCCCTGTGCTTTTCATGATACAAAGTCTGGGCTTGAGGCTGAGATTCCAAAACCTGAACCTTTCTATATTTCCCTTCTCCTGAATGGCTAGAAGTTAAGTAATTGCATAATTGATTCAGGGGCTTCAAACAATATAATGCCTTCTCCTATGGCTAAATCTCTAGGTTTGACCCTCACTAAAATGTTTGGGAGATGTTTTTCAATGGATGGAAAATAGGTTCCTCTTATTGGTCAGGTAAAGGATGTCCAGGCAGTGCTGGCAGCGTGCCCAAACAAAAGAGTAAGATTAACTATACTGGTTGTTGATATTTTGGCAAGTTATGGAATGCTTCTGAGTAGGACATTTTGCAAAGATCTTGGAGGCGAAATCAAAATGGACTGGTCTGAAGCCGTCATTCCCCTTGGAAATCAGAAAATTAAGCTTGAACCTGGGCCCAAAAATAACTACATTGTTTTTCCCTCAAATAACCCCAAAGCCTAGATTTTGTTTCAATAGTGTGAGTTTGGAAACTATCTTGTTCTTGCACCTAGTGAAAAGAAAACAGACGAGGCAGTTGATGAACTTGACGGGCTATGGCAGATGGAGTTTGATGGAAGCTGCACTAACTTCGGTTCTGGAGCAGGGGTGGTTTTGCTGTCACCAACTGGTAATATTTTCCCCTTTTCCTTCAAGTTGGATTTTAAGAACACTAATAATACTGCTGAATATGAGGCACTATTATTAGGATTAAGTGAGGCCAAATGTAAAGGAATCAAGTTGCTTAAAGTCAAAGGTGATGTAGAGTTAATTGTTAGGTAGGTGAGAAACGTCTATACGATTAAGAATGACAGGTTGAGGCATTACAAGAATAGAGTTTGGGATGAGTTAGAATTCTTTGATGCCTTCTCGATTGAAGCAATTCCAAGGGAGCAAAATAGTAGGGCAGATTCATTGGCCGTGTCAGCTTCACTTTTGTTACCACATCCGAATTTTAAAGATAACTCATATAGGATTGAAATGATTTATAAGCCTAGTGTTCCCGATAATGTAGATCATTGGCAGATTTTTGATGCGGATGCACAGATCAAAGATTTCCTAGAATGTGCTCAGTCATTTTCTCAGTCATATTTTGAAGGCTCTGAGAATGTTTGCAAAGAGTTTAGTCCAGACCCAGAGGTAGATCCTACAAATAGCTTTATTCAGCTCAAAGGTAACAAAATTCCAAAGGGATTAGTGACACTGGAGAGATTTTTCACCAGAGATGATGCATTCATAAGTAACAAAATTCCCAAGGATGACGGGAAAGGAAATTGTGAGAAAATAAATTTGGGAGATGAATCTGATCCAAAAGAAGTGACAATTGGTAGGTGTTGTTCTGTGGAGGAAAAGAGAGCACTTGGCACACTGCTTAAGGAATACATTGATGTTTTTGCTTGGTCTTATGATGATCTAAAGGAGTTTAGAAATGGACATTTTCAACATCAGATTCCGCTAAAGCCAGGTGCCTCTCCTTTTAGGCAAAAATTGAGGAATTTTAACCCCATCATGGTGGATGCAATTTCTAAGGAAGTTGAAAAAATGCTTAAGGCCCGAATCATATATCCAATCCACCATTCCACCTGGGTAGCTAACATTGTGCCCATAAGAAAGAAAAATGGGGAAATTCGTATCTGTGTTGATTTTCGAAATTTGAATCAAGCGAGCCTGAAAGACAACTATGCTTTACCAAATATGGATCACATTTTGCAGACAATGTCCGGGTCAGAGATGATGTCGATGTTGGATGGTTTTTCTGGTTACAACAAGATTACTATAGCAGAGCATGAGCAGCACAAGATAGCGTTCATCACTCCATGGGGAACATTTGCATACAACCGCATGCCTTTTGGTTTAATAAATGCCGGAGCCACTTTTCAAAGGGCTATGGATTCCTCTTTCAAGGATTTCTGAGACAAAATAATTGTAGTTTATCTGGATGACCTCATGGTGTTTTCAAAAAAAAGGATAGATCATTTTCGGGATTTGAGTGCAGTATTGCAGCATTGTCGTGAGCACGGGATTTCTTTGAATCCTAAGAAATCAGTTTTTTGTGTCACGGAGGGCAAATTGTTAGGACATATTGTCTCGAAAGAGGGAGTCAAGATTGATCCCAAGAGAGTTAATGCAATTCAATGTCTCAGTTTACCCTCAAGCCGGACTGGAGTAAGATCGTTCTTTGGTCAAGTGAATTTCTTAAGAAGATTTGTTCCAGAATTTGCTAAGACCACCAAACACATTGTTGGCTTGCTAAGTGAGCAACATCCTTTCAAGTGGACCGAAGAGGCCAGAAATGCTTTTGAAAGAATTAAGGGATCGGTTGCAAATGCACCCACTCTTGTTAATCCAGATTTCACAAAGGATTTCATTTTGTATTGTTATGCATTAGACCATACTATGTTTGGGATTCTGTTACAGTTGGATGAAAATGGGGATGAATTGCCCATAGCATTCATGAGTACTCCACTCAAGAAGCATGAGCTTAAGTATTCACCTATGGAGAAGCATGCATTTGCTATTGTAAAGGCCATGAAATAGTTTCGATACTATATTTTGCATTCTCACTCTATAGTTTTTGTCCCAGATTCAGCCGTAAAAAGCATTTTGACTCAGCAGGAGGTTGGACTAAATAAGAGAGCAACTTGGGTGACGAAAATCTAGGAGTATGACTTAGACATTCACCCTATGAGGACAATTAAAGGATAGGGCTTATGCAGGTTGATAGCGGAAAATGAGGTGGAAACTGAAGCGGAGTTACCATTAACTCTTTTTGTTGGATTGCAGGATACTTGGTTCTCTAATGTGGCCTATTATTTAACTTATGGTAGCTGCCCAAACCATCTGTCGGCTAAAGAACAAAGGAATTTGAAGTTAAAAGCTGCAAAGTATGTAATTTCGTAGGATGTTTTATACAAAAAGGGTTTAGATGGAACATATCTAAGGTGTGTAGATAAACCTCAACAACAAAAGCTCCTGGAGGCCTATCATGGAGAGGTTTGTGGGGGACACTTCTCATCATCTGTTACTGCTTTCAAAATTCTGAGGAATTGTTTTTATTGGCCCGGCATGTTTCAGGATGCCTATATTTATGTTAAGGAATGTGAGAAATGTCAATTGTTTTCTGGAAAGCCACATTTGGTAGCTCTGCCTCTAAGGCCTATAGTGATAGAGGAACCTTTCAAGCAGTGGGGCATTGATTTCATAGGCCCAATAAACCCTCATTCCAGTGCGGGTCACATGTATATTTTGACAGCAACTGACTACTTTACTAAGTGGGTAGAGGCCATTCCCACCAAAAAGTCGAACTCAGAGATTGTGTGTAGTTTTCTCAAAGATTACATCCTAGTTCATTTTGGGGTACCCCAGAAAATCATGATGGATAATGTATCATATTTCTCCTCTGAAGAGTTGACTATTTTTTGCTATCATCATCAGATTTCCCTCTCGCATTCTTCTGATTATTTCCCACAGGGCAATGGTTTGGCAGAATCTAGCAATAAGAATTTGATAGCCATCATGAAGAAGTTAGTTGACAAGAGTGCTCGGAATTGGCATAAGAAGATATATGAGGCTTTGTGGGCAGATAGAACCACACCCAAGAGGGCCATTGGAATGGCACCTTTTGAACTTGTGTATGGCGTAGGAGTGAAACTTTCTTTGCCACTGGAGTTATCAGCAACCAAGCTGCAAACAGTAGTGGAAGATTCCTTCTTTCAAAATGCTTTGGAGAAAAGAATTATGTATCTAACAAAGTTAGAAGAAGAGAGAGAATTGCTAGTGGACAGAATTTCAGAGCATCAAAATTGAGTGAAGAGGATTTTTGACATGCGAGCTTGACCAAGAGGTTTCCTAGTAGGAGATGAGGTGTTGCTATGGGACAAAAGGAGAGAGTCTAAAGGTGCTCACGACAAGTTTGATTCATTGTGGAAAGCCCCTTTCAAAATCTATGAAGCAGTAGGACAAAATGCATTCAGACTCAGCTATGCTGACGGAATGATCATGCCTTATACCTACAACGGGCAAGATCTCAAGCTCTATAAATTGTAAATCCTGTGATTGAGATGCTTGTACATAGTAGTATAGGTGTTTTTGGTTGTGCCCCTAATCCTTTCCCCTTTTGTTTTATGTTCTACGAAACCAGAGTCCATGAGTTCTTTGCATTTTCCTTTGAAAAATACAATCCCTAGTCAGAGCCAATGTTACCACGTCATTTATTCCTCATGGAAAGAGTGGGTCATTTTTTCTTTTTATGTTGCAATCCTAATTCGTGCTATATTACCTTGGTTCAAGTCTTTAATGCATCTTCAAATCCTTTTTCTAGTCATTTAAGTCAAGTTCAGACAATTGATTGAACTCTTTGAACATGTCAAACCATTTTGAACTGGGTTCAACTAGTTCATTAGGTTCCATAGGTTCCAAGGTGTTCAGGAAAAAGTTTTTCGTACTAACATTTTCTCTAAGTGTTTTGCAGCGGCTCTTCCAAAAGTTCTTCCTGTTCGGTGATATAGCATTTGATTTGAACTTATTGAACTGAGTTCAAAGGGCTCAAATATGTTCAACGTGTTCAACACAGCAAGTGGTCAATAGTTTCATGTGGCATACATCTTGAACTACTTGAACACTCAAGAAGTCAGTTCAAGATGTTCATGTGGGTTCAATATTGGTGGGTCCCACAATTTCTAATGTTTTGGGAAGTGCATTCATTGCTAAATACGGAGAGGCAGAACCATATATTAAAGTGATGTCATTCTTTGGTTTTTTTTTTTGAAGTAAGTAAACATTTCAGGAACTGGTAGTTTCTTAAAGCACGCCACCATGCATTCAATGCATGTGTGCGACGTCTAATCCACCAACTTGCCTCGTCTAGACTGAAATTGTGAAATCATTGCATTTAATGTATCTGTATCATTACCTTTCCTGATAAGGTATGAAAATTATTTGTGTTCCGCATTTGTTACTTGCTGCGAGATCTTTGTATATGTTATCCCTAGATAGGAGTCTTTCTTACTACTAGTTGTCGTCTGATTGTACAACTGTGAAGGTGAGTCTTTCCTTATTTTCTCCAGTGTTTTCCCTTGTATTTTCTCTCATACAGAAGGTTTCACTGCAATCAAATTTAGGTTTCTTGTTTTGAAGTTATGAAGTCCACTCTGCATTTGTTTGGAAACGTCCTTAGCTTGGCATCCACAGAAGCCATAGTTAGTGATACTGACTTGAAAAGAGAGAGCCTTGAAGAGTTGAAAGAAAGGGTGTTCAAGGGTATTGATAAGTCTTTTTGTATAGAGATTTTGAGTAGTGGACTTTTAGAAGCCACAGCCTTTCCTCCAGCAATTCCTTGCCCAAAGTTAGTTTGGGAATGTATTGCTAGATACAACCTAGTATCTGAAACTATTAAGAGAGATAATGGTGAAACCCTTCTTACCATTAACCGTGAGGTGATTGCTTCAGTTTTTAAGATACCGGATTACCAGTTTTCTAATTTTTCTCCTACCCAGTCAATCAGTGACTTCAATGCAGATAGAGTCAGACACCGAAATAATGTGGCGAAATTCTGGTTGAAGGTCCCTCAGAGAGGTGGTTCTAGGTTACCCAAAAATCCTAACAAGAACCACACGTTGCCACATATCCATGATGTGATGCTTCTATTGCATCGAGCCAGAGGTTTTGCCGAAGCTTATAGTTTTGATGATTGGGTTTATTGCTATGTGCAATTAGTTTTGGAAGGAAAACAATATTTGGATTGGGTAGAGTTAATTGCTGATTCAATGAGAGAGCAGTTGAGTCTAGCCAAGTAGTTTCAACAAAACTTCTTCATGTCCTCATATCTCTTGTATTGTCTAGCTTGTGTTAAGGAGTTAACGGGTCTACCAAAGCAGCTCACCGAGGAAGATGTTCCCATGTATGAGTTTTATCCTATGCTGCAAAAAGACAATGCCCTACAAGATTTCAGAAGGATACACAATGCATTCCTAGGTGATATGTGTCATGAATTGAAGGGTACAAAGGCTAATGGATTTCAGATGATGCACAGACCTTAATTAAGTAGTTCAGTAGTTTTTACATCCAGTTCCCACACTTTTGCTATATACGGGTAGGAGGCTTTGAAGAGGAACCCTTCAAGCTCCCCCACTTCTGTTCTAATTGTTTTGTTCTAGCAGAAGTATGCAGGCAACTGACCTCTATGATCAAGAAGGAATATCCTAAGGACAAGTGGGAAGGTCATTTTCCCATACAATTGGGAGTGTTGTCTTGTAATTCAATGTCTGATGCACTAAGTATAGGAGCAGACCTTAGGAATTTTAATTTCTCTCTGTATTCTGAAAGGAAAGGGTTTGACAATAAGGGATTTTCTCGGAGCCTTTGCGTAATGCCTTATCTTCCCACGCCACAGTTAGAAGATTTCTAGGAAGACTGTATAGATGAACTTGAAGTTTTCAAAAGGGAAAACATGAGATTGGTGCTAGAACAGGTTGTCTCTTTGCAAATAAAATTAGACATTAAATGGCTTGAAGAGGATTATCTTGAATTGTTTGAACCAGGATATTTAGCTCATGCAGAGACTAAAATGCTCCCAATTAATTGGGATGAGGAAGAAAATGATGACATACAATTGAGGACCAAATGAGTTCTAGAAAGAACTGTGGCATGGGTGGCTAAAAAGAAAGCAATAAAGTCAGGTGCTGAGTCCCTTTTTGGAAGAAATAATAAGGATCCTCTATCTTCACCAAAACGTCCTTCTAACAGTGCTCCTGTTCATGCAGGTAATGATACCAGGTCATCTCAGCCTAGACGCAGGTCTAGTCCAACTCTAGATTTTAGTACCCCTTGGCATACTCGATCACATAGTGTCACCCAGAGGAAGATGGACCAGGTCAAGGATATGGGAGTAAAAGATGTCATGCTTGGGGCTCATATTTTTGAAATTGAAGATTTGGATGGTGAAGTTGCTTGTGCTCTGGACTCCCAAACAGTGACTGTGGCAATGACGCCACCGCCAAAGATGATCGAAGGAACTACTCATTCCGCTATGACCCCTAAATGGTTAACAACCTCAGTGAACAAGAAAAGGAGTTTTCTTCCTGTGACCATTCCAATTCAGGAAATGGTTGCTAAGTACACAAAGAAGAATCCAAAGATGAAAAGATTCAAGACCACCGCTCACCTAAACAATGATGAAGAAACTAGAAAATGGATGGCCAAAATTGCCTCATACAAACCAAAAGATGAAAATAGAGAGGCTGGTCTTGATGATTTTGACATCACAAAGGTAGAGTTGAGAAAAATGAGTAGAGATATGGACAACCATTTTTTCCAAGTGTCAGCAAAGAAAATGCTTACCAGGTCAGAGAAGGATGGATGGGAGAAAAGAGAACTAAAACAACACATAAGTGTTTTGGCTCAGTTCATCGATAGTATCGATTGCCTTGGAGCAATTCCAATATCTCATGCCACTGAGAAATTCGACCCAACTTCTCCGGAAAACAAGAAGTTGATGAACCAAGTTCAATGGGCTAAGAGCATTGCTAAAGCGGTTGAGAAGTGGATTGAACAAATAATCAAAGATGGTGAGAAGTACATTACTGACTCACGAAGATTGTGTGATGAAATACAGAGCCTTATTTCTGAAATTCAAAACTAGCTTGTGTCATGGGAGAAAGAAGAGCACAAATGGCAGAATGTCCTCCCTCTGTTTGCCAAAATAGAAGAATATGGGACTACCAGGTTTCTGATAGAACATTCAATTAAGCTGGTGGCTGATGAATGTCATCTTTTTGTGCTGAAGAAAACTATCATGTGGTGAGTGCTTACCTTTCAGTCGGTGATTACGGATGCAAGAACCTCTGTTTATGAACTCCAAGATTTGCAAAGTAGTATAGTCAAGGATAATAAGGTGGTTAATCCCAATCATGACTGGGAGTTAGGAATCTATGGTTCAAGCACATAGGAAGCAATCAAATCTTTCTGGTTGAACATGGAGAAGATTAGAGTCAAGAGTAGCTTCACGCCGGAGGATATAACCAAGGTGGCTAGGATTGAATCTATGATTTTCATTGGGAATGATCAGCTGCTGAAACACTCAGAGAAGATGGTGTAGCATAAGTGGAATAAAGAGGTGGCAAAGGCAAAACTCAATGCAATGAAAGTCTCGAGCCAATCCATGGTTCAAGAACTTACAACTGCTCATGATGCCCACGAAGACGAAGAAGATGACAATGATGGAAAATGACATAATGCATCAATTTAGGACTAGTTTCCTTTATTTTTAAAACATTTCTTATAGTTATGCAAAAACTTCGGGACATCTATCCCGAAATACTTCTTGTTGGTTTCGTAACTATTTTACCATGGAGTGGTCGAGTTTTCAGGGAGACCTCCCTTGTTTAGACTATAAATTAAGTAAAACAGGTGGTAGAAGGGTTAGATTTTTGTAACTAATTTTTTGAGCTTCGACTCAAATTTTTGGCTTTGGCATTTTCTATTTTTAATCAAAGGAAGAATCAGATGGTTGAGATCTATTATGGAAAAGATTGGCAGATGTATTTTTTGGGTCTTTGTTGCATAAAGATATATATATGAAATCTGATCATATTGTTTTTTTTGGGGAGAAGGAAGATCTGTGTATTTTGAATCCGAATAGATAACATATCTTTGCATATGTTCATCTGATCAAGAAACAATAATTGGTCATTCCATTACAGTATTTCATTTTTCCTCTAATGTTCTTTCCTTTGAATGCATTGTTTACTTTAGAAAAGACTCATGATTGGGAGCAGATTTATTCTCCTTGAATCTATTCATCTTTTATTAGTTTACGTGGAGAAAGTATATTGAACTTTGTTTCAGTTGTTGTAGTTACATGCATTGGAAATTAAGCAAAATAGCTTTTCATTGTTTATGAGACATGTGCAAAGTTGTAGCCTTTCATCCAAGAATGAAATAGGTGGCCTTATATGCTTTTGGGTTAAAAGCTTTCATTCAGATATAAATAAAAACAAAACACATTTCATGAAAAACCAAGATAGGGAGCTGTACCTATGCAAAAATTCAGAGGGAAGTTATTTGAACAACACTTACCCAACTATTCAGTGAATCATTTGTTCTTAGAATAAGGTAACAGAGTTTAAAATTAATCATTTAAAAACAAAGAGCAAATCTGTTCACTAACAATGTCGTTCTCTTCACAGTACTTGTTGAATTCATCAGAAGTGAATTCACCTCCCTGATTGGTTCTAAGACATTTTTTTCTGCCGCTCTCCTTCTCAACCAAAGCTCTAAAGGCTTTGAACCTTCCAAATGCCTCAGACTTGTCTTTCAAGAATGTGACCCATATCATTCTTAAGCAGTCATCAATAAGAATCATGAAATACTGATCTCCCTGAATACTTATAGTTTTCATCAGACCACATAGATCGGTATGCACAAGATCAAGTAAGTTCTTTGCTGAAAATGACTTGCCTTTGAATGTTGAGGAAGACATCTTCCCAAGTTGACATTCTCTGCACAAAGCATTCTCTGGTTTGTTTAGCAAAGGCAATCCTCTTACTGCCTTGATCTTACTTGCCTTTACAATATTGTCAAAATTCATATGACAAAGTATCCCACGCCATATCCAACTGTCATCAAATTTCTCCATCAGGCACTGACTAATTTTGGCATAAGCTAAAATAGGTTCCCTCTAGTCTGCTTACTAGTGGCAATAAGTTCACCATTCTTTCCAATTATTTTGCAGACTCCACCTTTGAAGTCTAAAATGAGTCCTTTGTTGTTCAGCTGAGAAACACTCAAAAAGGTTTTGTTGAAGGCCTTCCACCCAATAGACATCGTCCGCACTGCTCTTTCCATTTATTGAGATGGATTCTTTTCCTTTCACCATGCAAGGTGCATTGTTGCCAAACTGGACAACACCTCCATCATATTCTTCCAAAGTCAGAAAATTTCTCTAGTCACCAATCATGTGGTGAGAGAACCCGCTATCAATAATCCACTCATTAGAGTTGGCAATGTGAGAGACAAGGGCTTTCTGGTCAGACACCTCTTCCTTGATAGATACAAACACTATGTCCCCACTCTCTTCATCATCAGATTCTTCATCGGTAACACCTTCATCCACTGCAACAAGAAAATTTCTCCTACCTCCTCCTTTATACTTTCTAAACCTTTCCGGTTTATCCTTATTGTCATTGTTAGGATAGTTAATAGCTATATGTCCTATCTTATTGCAGGAAAAACACTTTAGAGGAATCTTACCTCTGTATTTATTGGTGTCTTTTGGAAGTCTCTTGGCAAGAAGAGCTTCAAACTCCATCATAATCTCCTCATCATCCATATCTCTACTTGGCTTGGATTCATAACTAGTAGTGACCTCTTTTCCTTTCTTGGTTGGTGTAGAGGAAACAAATTCTCTAAAAGATGACTCGGTCTTCTAAAAACTACCATCATAGCTATTCAATTCATATAAAATTAATTTAACAATAATAGAGTCTAAGGATACCTTTTTTTTGTTGAAAGACCTTAGCTCTTGGATAGCAGCAACCCTAATTGCATAGACCAGTAACAATGATCTCAGAACATTACTGACAATGGTGGCATCATCAATTGTTCCACTAGTGCTTTTGATCTCTCCAACCACTGTCTTTATTCTCATGCCATACTATTGAATGGTCTCTCCTTCAACCATCCTCATATCTTCAAACTTTCCTCTAAGGCTTTCTTCCTTAGCCTGCTTGACATGTTCATCACTGCCATAAATGGATTCCATTTTTTCCCACACATCTTTTGGATTATCCTTATCTTGTACATCAATGAACTCTATATTGGACAAGTTGCTAATGAGGGCTTCCATGACATGCCCATTTTCTTGTATCTCTCTTTTCTGATCATCAGTTAGAGTGCCAGTGGGGATCACATAGACATTCTCAACATAGCTCCAGTGTTGTGCACCCAAACTCCTGATATATTTCTTCATCCTATCCTTCCATATTGTAAAGTTGTCCCTATTGAACTTAGGACCTTCCCTCTTCATCATTAAAAAAAGATCTTTTGCCTCAAGCAGTTAAGCTTATATCATCGAGGACTTGGAGGAGCTCTGATACCAATTGATGAATAATGATGAACAACTAGTACCCTAGTGTTGGCATTATGTGAACCAGTATGAGGACATGATGACATTGTATGTTGTCATTGATGTCAATATGCTGAAGAGGAGAGAACCAGTATATGTGAGAACCGGTATGTTACCAAGAACCGGTATAACATGGTGAACTGGCATGTGGTTATGGGAATCGACATATGGAAGCTTTGTATGACTATCGGTTGGTAGTCTCAACTTTAGGGTTTCCGGTTGAAGTGCTTCAAGCCTGTGTGGCTCAACCAATGACTTTATGTGATGAGTTAGCATTGTAACAAAGAACAGATCATGTTGCCACATCATCCTTGTGCACGTGAAGGATCTTGCATGAAGGAGATTGTTCCCATCTACTTCGGGAATGTGCAAAGTCTATAAATGGTGATAACACATGTTGGGTTATCAGCCACCATGAAATTGGTGGAAAACAAATGATGGAGAACGTCTTGAGATTGGATCAAGACTGTTGCATTTAATGCAATGTGCTCAACGGTCAGGATTGAACCGTTTGAATTGCTTAACCTAACAGGTTTAGGGTTTAGGGTTTAGGATACCGACCTATATGTTTCCTATAAGGTTGATGTTGTGTTTCTTTCTAAGGTTGTTGGAAAAAGTTGTGTGTGTGTATCCAAGAGAAGTGATATGTGATTCTTGCCAGACCAGAGGAGAGAAGTGATACCTGCAGAGTGTAAGTGCAGAAGGTGAAGAGGAGCTAAAGTGGATCTGCATTGGCATTGAGTGCTCTTACCAGATCATTGTAATACCTGTTGATCTCTAACCACTTCAACAATTGGGAAATCCCTTAACAGGGTAGATTTAACTGGCTTGTTGTAAATCCTTTAATAGGGTGACTCAAAACCATTGAGTTCTTGAAATCCTCTAACAAGGTAACCTTTAACAGGGTTTAACCCTTAACCAGGTATTCTATCCATCCCTTAACCGAGTGATCCCTAATAGGATCAGTTCCTAACAGAATCTATTGTATCAGTCTTTAACCAGACAATGCTCCTAACAGAGTGGACTTCTAAAGAGTTCAAAAATAGCTTGTGGGTATTCATCCCCATCGTGGTTTTTCCCAGTTGGGTTTCCATGTGAAAAATCTATGTGTCATGTGTGGTGTTATTCATGTGATGGTTTGAGTAATTTGTGTCTGAAGGTAAATCATGTTGATCTAGCTATTTATATATATATCTTTGATGATAGATTACCTGCTCATGCACTAGGGTGAAATGGAATGATGTATTAGACTGTATGAAAAGATAAGTGTCAACCGGTTTATGCTTGTCTCAGTTATTCTAGGTTTTGCCGGTTGTACTCTGCTTAAGACTGGTGTTACTATTTATCTATTAAAGCACAGTGTCTGCTAACAAACTAGTTTAGGATTGTGTTTTTCTCTGTACTGATTCACCCCCCCCTCTCAGTACCAGTTTGGTACTATTCATTCATCATTGAGTTATCACCTAGCCGGTACTGAGAGGGGGGGGGTGAATTAGTACACACAAAAAAAATCTTGAATATTTTGACACTCTCTGAACATAGATAACCGGTTGTCTATACCACTGTACTTAACCATAGCAATACAGGTTAAATAGAAGTACTTCAGATAGCTAAACCAGTTAACCAAAAGTACTTCAAACAACAATCAATAGATCTCTGATCTTGATAGCTACTTTACCAGTTTAGTCAATCATGAGTTGTATCAATAATACCACAATCATTTAGCACTGCATGCATATTCAACTTAATCAAAACTAATCAATCATCACATAAAAACTCACAACCCATAATACACATATTTTTCACATGGAAACCCAAATGGGAAAAACCATGATGGGGATGAATACCCACAAGCTTTTTTTTGAACTCTATTGAAGTCTGCTCTCTTAGGAGCCTAGTCTGGTTAAAGACTTTACAATAAGGTTCTGTTATGAACTAATCCTATTAGGGATCACCCAGTTAATGGATGGCTATAAAACCTGTTAAAGGTTACCTCGCTAGAGGATTTAAAGAAATCAATGAGCTTGAGTCACTTGGTTAGAGGATTTGCAACAAATCTATTAAAGCTATCTGGTCAAGGGATTTTCCTTCTGTTGAAATGGTTAGAAGACAACAGGTAAGACTCAGATCTGATAACAACACTCCTTTCTAAGGTAGATCCTTTTCAGTTCCTCTCTTTTGCAATCACACTCTTCAAATTCCTTACTTTGGTTTGGCAAGTATCAAAACATGCGGACACACACAACTTTTTCCAACAACAAACAATAACAAACATCATCGACCTTATAGACAACAATTAGGTCAGTAGCATAAACTCTAAACCCTAAACATTTAGGTTTTCAGTTACAAGTGGTTTGATCCTGACTGTTAAAATGCATTGCATAGAATAAAACAATCTGAGAAAGATCTCAAGTTATTCTGCATCATCCAATCTTCATTGCACCTAGAAATCAGTATCCCATCACGCATTCTTCACACACTGATAAGAGAAATGCACATTCCTGAGGTAGACATTCAATGGATTCACTCTTCATGTGCAAGATCCTCAATGAGATTCTTCACATGCACATAGTTGACATGGCATCTCGATCTCATCCTTACCTCTTAATAAACTCATCACAAAATGTCATCGGTTGCACCGCACAAGTCAGATCGTCAAACCTGAAACCCTCAAACTGGATTGAGACTACAAACTAGTAGTCAAAATGTGAATCCTGATACTGGTTCACTCCATCTTGGTTGACTATAGCCGCTTCCAGTCTTCACACCGGTTCATACTGGTTCACCTGCTTGAGCACCATATACCGGTTCACTTATTGACATAAATGACAACATATATTATCATCGCTTCATCATATGCCAACAAGTTGAATGTTCAGATTGTGTCGGTGTAACTGTTTCAACTTCCTATACGAGTTGAGGCATTGCTGGTTCTGTTATGATCATTTTCACTATCAGTTCCATGTCATATGATATAGACTAATTTATGTACTGTTCATCCACTTTCACATTACAACAATTTTCTGGACTATTTTGTTATAACATCTATATGCTTTGCTTTGAATTGAATAACCAAGAAATATTCCTTCATCACATCTAGGATCAAACTTTCTAATTGAATCATCTCTTTTGATATAACATTTAATTCTAAAAATTCTGAAATACTTAACAATGGGTGTATGTCCAAACCATAATTCATAAGGGGTCTTACCGGTTTCACCTTTAATGTGAACTCTGTTCAGTGTGTAGATTGTTGTATTCAATGCTTCTCTCCAGTAGATATGAGGTAATTTGGCTTCCATCATCATAGATCTATCTCCATCCAAAATAGTTATGTTTTTCCTTTCAACTACTCTATTTTTTCTGAGGAGTCCTAGGTGCAGATAGTTGTCTCTGGATTCCATTTGTCTCACAATAGCTGTTAAATTCATGAGAAGTGAACTCACCGCCATGATCTGATCTTAGACATTAAATTTTCAATCCATTTTTTGTTTCAACCTTTGCTTTAAAGATCTTGAATTTCTCAAAAGCTTCATACTTCTCCCTTAGAAAAGTCACCCACATCATTCTAGATTAGTCATCAATAATCAACATGAAATACCTGTCACCTTGAAATCTTCTAGTCCTTACTCAACCACATAAGTTAGTGTGAATCAAATCAAGTACATCATTAGATTTATCATGTATGCTCTTAAAAGAACTTCTAATTTTCTTACCCAATTGACATTCCCTACATACTAGATTATGAGGCTTCAAAATCTTAGGTATATCTCTATCTGCCTTAGTTGAACTGATCTTAACAGTGCAACAAAAATTTACATGACACAACCTCTTCTGCCATAGCCAACTCTCATCAATATGAGAAATCAAACATGTCCTATTACCAATGTTCAAGTGAAAGATATTACTTCCTATCTTATTATTGGTTGCAATTTCCAAACCAGCCTTGTTAATGATTTTGCATTTTCTATCCTTAAACTGAAGTTGAAAACCCTTATCAACTAATTGTCCAACAATAAAGAGATTATGCTTCAAACCTTCTACATAATAGACATTATCAGTATTATACTTTCCATCCAAAGAAATAATACCTCTACCTTTGATCATGCATGCTTGGTCATCTCCAAATTTGACTTGACCACCATTGTATTCTTGCAGGGACAAAATTTCCTTTTATCTCCTGTCATATGATGTGAGCATCCACTATAAATTACCCATTCATCTTTATCTTCAACTTTTACTGCCAAGGCTTTTTCTTCATTTTTGATAGCCGGTTCTGGTTCATCTTCCTTTAAAGCATAGAACACCCATTCTTTACAATTTTTAGATCCACTACCAGAATCTTCTACTGGTTCATTGCCAGAGTAATCTGTTGCTCCTTCCTCATCTGCTATGTAGCATTGTTTTCTTTTCTTGAATCTATATCTGTTCGGTTAGGCTTAAAAGTTTTCTTTACTCTTTCCTCAAACCTAGCATTCCTTTCAAGACATCTAGATGCAAAATGACCAATCTTATTACATGCAAAACATTTAAAAGGTGCTTTTCCTTCATACTTACTTCCAGTAGGTTCTTTAGGTACTCTTCTAGAAAATAAGGCTTCAAGTTGCTCAAGCTCTTCATCTTCTTTCCTCATGTCTTCTAGTTATTTTGCATATAAGGATCTCCAATCACTCTTGCAGGTAGATGTTGATGATGCATGCATGAAAAGAAGGTTCAAACTTCACAACTCTAGAAGATCCAAATTCTTCAAGCTCAAAAGCAGATAATTTCCCAATCAGAATATCTTTGTTAACTGAAGTGCTTGCCATTGTTCTCAACTCATTAATTGCAGTTGCCTTCATCTTGTAAGTCAGTGGAAGGGCTCTCAAGAATTTGGAAACTATTTCATCTTCACTTATAAATACTCTACAACATTGAATTCCCATAACAATCTCATTTACTCTTTCCATAAACACAACAATTCTTTCATTTGCTTCCATTTTTAAGTTTTCATATCTTACCCAGTAACCATCAAGTTTAGCAATTTTGATAGTAGGGTCACCTTCATTTAGAGTTTGAAATTTGTCCCATATAAACTTAGCGGATGATTTGTTAGTTAATCCCATGATTTATTGATCAGTAAGTGCACATAGGAGGGCTTCTCTAGCTCTGTAATCATTTTTAATATTCTTATCCAAGTCTGCATGAGCAAGGTTGCTAGATGCTGGATCATAAGGTGTGTATCCTTTCTTAGTGACCTCCCAAATATCCATGCCAAGACATCTAAGATGAGTCTCCATTCAAATTTTCCATATCCCATAATTTGTTCTATCAAGCTTAGGGATTTCTCTTCTAAAAATAGTTGTCAGTGGATTAGTTGTGTTTGTTCCCATGAGATCTACCTCAAGCAGTTAAGCTTTTGCAAAAGAGGACCAAAGCTCTAATACCAATTGTTAGGATAACTGGTGAACAACTAAGAGGGGGGTTTGAATCAGTTGTTAACAGATTATAACATTCAATCCACAATATAACCTTAAACATATCAAGTATTGGTAAAGCACAAATAGATGCCGATAGAAACAAATACGGTAAACAATACAAGTTAGAAATTAACCAGATAATCAATGTAAAGAAATAATACCATATAACACCATGATTTGTACATGGAAAACCCAAAAAGGGAAAAACCACGGTAGGAAACCTACCCACAATTAGATGATACTTCTGCAGAAAGTATGTGTTACAATGAGGGGCCTACACTTGTAGGAAGGCACACTGCCTAGAGCATACTTCTCATTACAAAAGAGTCTCACTGACTACAAAGAGGCTACAACCTTCTCAAGATAAATGGACAACAATCCAATAGAGTGAAATTCTGGAAATAGTATCTACCATGCCTGATTACAATCCTGGTTAAACTCAATACTAGAAGAATAAATCCTCTTTTGAATCCAATTTGATCACCAATGATCGATCAACTCCAAAGCCTAAGTGATATTACAATATTCGCACATTACATTCCTTTACCATGACCTTTCCTATTGTAGCGTCGTAAATTGTACGCACTTGCTAGGGTGGTACAATTTCACACCTAGTTTAGCACCCGCCTTGGCGCATTTTGCATTTTGCATTGCATTTCCCCTTTAGCACTTAATTAATCAAATTAATTAGGTCTCAGGTCCTATTTCATCATCTTCCACATTATAAAGTTGGGCCCTTTCATTAAAGTGTGCCCCTTTCATTTTATTCTTCCAATACATCATTTAATCAAAAACCCTAATTAGGTCCTATTTTGAACTTGGGGGCTTGATTTCGGGGGTCAAAACATCTCAAAATCAGTTGTAACTTTGGGATTCTCTCTAAAATCATCATATCTGACGGCCCTGAAAATTTGGTGAAAAGTTGTCAGGACCATGGCGCTCGGAGTGCAACATGGTCCCGGACATTTTTCCCGAAATTTTAGGAGCGTGATCCAATCATAAAATAAAGCTTAACCCCAAGAAATTGGTAGGATATTCAATCTCTAGGTTAGCCAAAAGTTGGAATTAAGACCTAGGGTTTCATATATAAGAGCTCTCTTTCTTCATTTGAAGGGATCAGAATTTTGGCTTTCGAGGGGACCTTCTATGTAGCGAAAGAGCAGATCTTTGAAGACTTCAACAACATTCAACATCCATCTATCAAGCATCCATCAATTTCATTCATACATTTAGGGCTTTGAAGGCATTGAAGAACAATAGGAGATTACCGACTGAAGATTGGCTTGTACTCCTCCCTTGAGGGTTGGGTATGATTTCATGTTGTTTTCATGTCTTTGCATAAGCTTCAATATATCCTTTATTCATGCTTTAGATCACTTTGCATCTTGATTTAGAGCATTTACATTATCATTTACAAGCAATTAGGGTTTACTTTCTAGGTTGCTCTAGTTTGCTTTCTTGCATTTAAGGACCTTGCACACACACTAGGTCTGCACACACAATACATTTTACAATACAACTTGGCTATTCGTGGAGGTGGAAATCACCGAAGCGGGGGTTTGACTAAGGCAAAACCCTATATAGCCGCCCAAAACACCTTTTCAGATATAAGTGCAGATTTCGGGATTCAGACGACGCCGCAAGTTACAGATCCGGAAGAAGCAGACTGAGACCGACCTTCCCACCAAATCTCAGAGCAAAAGACCAGGACAGGGGCGTGGGGCGCCCTGGTCCTGCCAGGACAGGGGTGCTGGGCGCCTTGGTCCCTGGGACAGGGGCGCTGGGCGCCCTGGTCCTCCTGACAGACAGCATTTTCAGCATTTTTGACAGCTTTTTCCAGAGTGCAAAACAACAATTTCCGGAGCAGTTTCAGGGGCAGAATTAGGACAGTGGCGCCCGCGCCCCTGTCCCGAACATTTTCACTCAGATTTTGACTCCGGGTATGCATTTACATTCTTGTCTTGTCCTTGTGTTTATAGCTTTCCATTGTTTAAGTTCAATTCTGCAATCTTGTCATTAGTTCATACTTGCATTTTAGGGTTAGGGATTGAACTTGCATCATTTCATCTTTCAATTACAACAAAGGAATAGAAATCCTAATAGGTAGCCCATGGCTCTCTCTTCCACAAGAAGAAGTAGCCAATTGTGTGATACCTCTAGGCTCTTTCGTATTCCACAAGTGTGTGGTTGAAAGTGAGATTAGGGCATGTTTGCTTAGTGTCACTTTTTCTCCCACACATTTTGGTGAACCCGACGTGAATCTATCATTGCTTCCTCTTGCATTGCATTTTTTAGATCTAGATCTAGATTTAGTGTGTTTTCATTTCATTTTCATTAAAAAGAGAAAAAAAAAAAAAGTGTGTTTCTTTGCATTGTGTGTTTAAATTTTGTGCAATTTCAAAATGTCAGATTTTTATTTGCAAGATGTTCATATTTGTGATGATTATGAGTTAGATGAAGCTTTAGATGAATTTTTGAAACCTAAATATACCAAACCTTCATTTTACCAAAAACTCATAAACATTGTTACTATGCCATTTCGTTGTGATGAGAAAGATAAGTCGAATGATTCCTCTCAAGGGTACATTCCTATCAGCTCTTCCACTAAATCTAGTAACATGGTTGTTTTCAATGATCCCCTCTATGAAGAGATATCTCCTTTTGAATCAAAAGATAAACCTTTTAATAGATATGATCATACTTTGCTGGATGATGCCCTTGATGACTTTGTGGCTCCTAAAAAATGCTCCCTTCATGAGGATCCTTTTGTGCAAGAAGATGACATTATCCCTACATTTCCTAGTGATGGCATTTTCTTTTCCAACAAAATTCCCACTAGAGATGATGAATTGATGATGAATTAATGATAAATGCTTACCCTTCTCCTAAAGTTTGTCTTACCCATAAGCATCCCTTAGAGAAAGAAGATGAAATAATAAGCAGTTTCCTTAATTCTCTCTCCCCTAAAGATCATATTGAACATATTTTGAGGAAAGAGGATGAGTTTAACACATCTATTGATTCTCTCCCTCCTAAGGATGAGGAATTAATAAACAATGTTATCTCCTCTCCCGAAATTGACAATACTTCAAACATTTCTTTTAACAACTTCACTATTTGGGATGAACCATTAGAAGAAGGTGTAGATTATTCTCTACCCTGTGAGAGAACCCTAGCCAAAGGGGATGAAATCAAGATTGGAAACCCCCTTGATAGTTTCTCTCCTTCCTTGAATCTCAATTATTCTCCCTCTAAAAATAAAGCATCTCCCTCTCCTCAACTTGGTTCTACTCATAAGGAAACCCTAGTTCAAAGCAAGATGGTTAACATTTCTTTCAAAGATCTCCCTCTCAAAAGTGAGACTTTAGAGAGTAGTGTTGATCCTTCTCCTAGAGAGTTTATTCCCCATGTAGATCCTTTGATAGAGGATGATATGACCTTTCCTAGTATTACTCTTCCTACTAGAACATCAATGCCTATCCCTTGTCTCTCTCCTAAAATTGATCTAATCTGTGATAAGATTTTAGTGCAAGAGAAGACTATCAATAATTCTTCCAACACTTTTGTTCATTCCTCTAAACCATCCTCAATCAATTTGATACATGTGAATGAGACACCTAACAAACCTCTCTTCACTGTCCAAGGTGCTTGTCCTTCTCAAAATTCTCAACCTTTAAATAAGCTTATCTTAGTGGTTCAAGGGAGTTATGCTAATGATTCTTTTTGCACTCCTAAGAAACCTATTATTACTGTGCAAGGAGGTTATTCTACTAAGAGCCCTTATGAGTATGCTAAGAAAATGACTAGAGAGAGTTATCATGCGGTTGCCCATACTTATAATACTAGAAATAATACGCAACCTAATCCTCCTCCAGTTATCCCCACTTCGCTTCCTCCTTCCCAACCTATTCTTCCTCAAGCTCCTCGTATTTCACAAATTCTTAGTAAGGACTATGATCTCATAGAACAACTTAAAGCTACCCCTGCTAAGATATCCCTTTGGGATTTGATCCGAACTTCTTCCGCTCATCATGGAATGTTACAAGATGCCTTGAAAGATTTGAATGTTCCTCCACCTAATACATCTAGTAATATAGTGTCTTTGGTTAACTCTGTGATGAATCCTAAAGCTCAAATTGTGTTTACTCAAGATGAGTTGCCTACTAGCGAAATTCAACATCAATATGATCCCTTGATGATTGTGGTTATCATAAATGACACTGCTATAAGACGAACACTGATAGATAATGGTTCTGGCCTTAATGTGTGTAGCATTAATCTATTGCATAAGATGAATGTGGATACATCCCTTATTGAGCCTGACTCTCATCCCATTCGAGGCTTTGATAATGTGGCTAAGTCTTCATTAGGTATTATCACCTTACCCATCACAGTGGGACCTGTTACTTTACCTACCCCTATCCATGTTATGTCAGGAAATCTAACATACAACTTGTTATTAGGGAGGCCTTGGATTCATAGTATGCAAGTTGTCCCCTCTACATTGCATAGACAAGTTAAATTCATTTACAACAATAAGACATATACCTTGATAGGTGACACTAATCTCCAAGCTTGTTTGCAAACATCTAAGCCTTCCTCTTCTAGTAATGACTCTTTGAACAAGATACCTATGGATGAATCCTTACCCTCTGATAATCAAAATTCTTTGGATGAGTCTGAAGCTCCTGAAGAAGATCCTTCTCGACTTGAATATACGCATAAAAAGGCTTTTGATCCTGAGAAGGTTCTCGCAGAAGACGATTGGGGATCTCTTGACTTTAATCCCACCTTTGTAGGTGAGTATAGGGTTCCTCCTAGAGAGTTTAAAATTAAAAAGAGGGAAGAAACTAAAAATCAATCAATCTTACTTGAACCTATGAGCAATAATTTTGTGGCCGCTTCTCAAACTTCTTCTCCTCACACCTCTTATTATGAAGAGTTTGATTCTTTGTCTTATGAAAAACCACCTTCTCTTCCTGAAATGGCTGATCGTTATGGTCGTGGCTTTCACATTTTTGCTAAGCATGGGTATCATGGAAATGGTTGTGGTGCTCATGAATAAGGGATAAAAGTTCCTCTAGAGACTAATTTTCACAATTATGCCTTTGGACTCGGCTATAATCCCTGCAAACATACCAAAGCATCTAAAAGACCATCTCTTAATGTGAATGCTATATTTAGTAGTGATGATGATCTCACTTCAACTAAATCATCTTCTACTTCTATCAACTCTCATTCCCCTCATAAGGAAATCTTGGCAATGAACAAATCTCTTTATGACTCCCCTCAGATTTCTAAACCCACTTATGAATCTTTATCTCCTATTCATCATAAAATCCTTTCCTCTAGGGATAAGGCTCTAATAGATTACACTCATCCCTCTTCTAAGATTTCTTGTGACTTTTCTTCTTCAATTTTTGTCATTTTATACATGTTTTTGATCTCACTTATAGTTGAGCATTTAGCATGTCATATTCAAATACCTCATTTAGTCTATCATGTCTTTAAATAACATTAATGGCTATTATGTTGCTCATCATTATGTGACAGTGGTAGCTCATTTACTGGGGGCTCATTGTCATTCATGATGGTACAATTTCAAGTGCAATCATATTTTTTGAAGCAACATAATAGCCTAATTTTCTTGTTCCTATGGGGACAAGAGTGATTTCATACATCTCTTCTTTTGCTTATGTCCAAATCTCTCCCTAGAAGATTGTGTAAGTCCTTCTCATTGTCCTTATCCTTGGGAGGCAATGATCTTTCCTTATTTTTATCTAAGGATCCACTTTTTCCTATTTCGTGGATGGTGTGAACTTTATTACTTGATGTTATTCCTTGTATGCATTTGTTGTTGTTTGTTCAAGGATTCTCTCTTACAAGAGGTGTAAGTCCTTGACTACAACCTCTTTTGCACTTGGTAAAATACATCCATAATGAATTCACTCTCCCAATGGGGTTAAAAAGAGTGTCATCCTTCATTAAGAATCACTTTCACCTCGCAAAAGAAGGAAGTATTGCATTCTTATTCTCTTCTTTGTCTTACTCTAGAAGATGTTATATTTTTCCTCTCGGGGATAGGTGTCTTTTGTACAAAGATCTCTTCTCTTCTAAGGATCTCCTTTACACATACTACAAGATATCCCTTTTCAACTATCTTATCCTTGCTTAAAACTCTCTTGCTTGGATCTATGACATTTTTGGGGTATCTTCTTTTGTGATGAAGGTAGGTATCCTTGTTCTACTTTGCTTATGACATAAACATTACACTTTTTGAGCAATGGGTCATTCTCGGAACCAGAGCACAGACTCTTAAAGCGAGATGTCTCCATTTTTCTTTTATGCAAGGTGATTATTCTCGGAACCAGAGCACAGACTCTTAGAGCGAGATGTCACGCTTTTGTACTATACATATACAGGTTGTAGCATACTCAGGCATAGACTCCTATGAGGTGCTCCTAACCTCCCTTACACACACATGCACGAGGTTGAGTGGAACTAGCGGCATAAGGCTAGACTTTCTCACTCTCCTCCCTTACATGGATCACCTAGACAGACTCTAGGGGCTAGTTTTCCATGTCCTTTTCCCATGGATCACCTAGACAAGATCTAGGGGCGAGAAGTCCATGTTTTCTCTCTCACTATTCTTCTCATGGATCACCAATGTGTGTATTCATGTTTTTTTCCTTTCTTTTCTTCTCTTTGCATTTTGTTTCCATTTACATCCTTCATCTTGTGTTAGAGAACTCTCAAATCCTCACACTCTTTGTTGTGTTGGAATTGAGATTTAGTCCTCTTTCTTACCAAATGATTCTCCATTAGTTTTTGATCTCATATCAAATCTTCTTGTGAGAATTTGTCATCAATATTCTTTAACAATTCGAAGTGGTAAACATGATACCCTGTTTCAACTCACTAAAATTAGCAAGCCGAAACAGGGGGGGCATATAGCTACCCTCGAATTTTCATCACCTTCCTTAGTAAGCATTAGGTGATTTTGTGATCTAACGTGTGTTTTGTAGGGTGTGGTTCCTAACTGTGTACTGCAGATACCACTGGGGGCTTCGTTCAACAGACTTATGGATATATCCTTTTTCAAATAATGTTTACTTTTCTGTACTTTAGCTTGCATATGCACGTAGTGTTCATATGACCGCTAAAGTGGGGGCTAAATGTAGCATCGTAAATTGTACGCACTTGCTAGGGTGGTACAATTTCACACCTAGTTTAGCACCCGCCTTGGCGCATTTTGCATTTTGCATTGCATTTCCCCTTTAGCACTTAATTAATCAAATTAATTAGGTCTCAGGTCCTATTTCATCATCTTCCACATTATAAAGTTGGGCCCTTTCATTAAAGTGTGCCCCTTTCATTTTATTCTTCCAATACATCATTTAATCAAAAACCCTAATTAGGTCCTATTTTGAACTTGGGGGCTTGATTTCGGGGGTCAAAACATCTCGAAATCAGCTGTAACTTTGGGATTCTCTCTAAAATCATAATATCTGACGGCCCTGAAAATTTGGTGAAAAGTTGTCAGGACCATGGCGCCCGGAGTGCAACATGGTCCCGGACATTTTTCCCGAAATTTTAGGAGCACAATCCAATCATAAAATAAAGCTTAACCCCAAGAAATTGGTGGGATATTCAATCTCTAGGTCGGCCAAAAGTTGGAATTAAGACCTAGGGTTTCATATATAAGAGCTCTCTTTCTTCATTTGAAGGGATCGGAATTTTGGCTTTCGAGGGGACCTTCTATGTAGCGAAAGAGCAGATCTTTGAAGACTTCAACAACATTCAACATCCATCCATCAAGCATCCATCAATTTCATTCATACATTTAGGGCTTTGAAGGCATTGAAGAACAATAGGAGATTACCGACTGAAGATTGGCTTGTACTCCTCCCTTGAGGGTTGGGTATGATTTCATGTTGTTTTCATGTCTTTGCATAAGCTTCAATATATCCTTTATTCATGCTTTAGATCACTTTGCATCTTGATTTAGAGCATTTACATTATCATTTACAAGCAATTAGGGTTTACTTTCTAGGTTGCTCTAGTTTGCTTTCTTGCATTTAAGGACCTTGCACACACACTAGGTCTGCACACACAATACATTTTACAATACAACTTGGCTATTCGTGGAGGTGGAAATCACCGAAGCGGGGGTTTGACTAAGGCAAAACCCTATATAGCTACCCAAAACACCTTTTCAGATATAAGTGCAGATTTCGGGATTCAGACGACGCCGCAAGTTACAGATCCGGAAGAAGTAGACTGAGACTGACCTTCCCACCAAATCTCAGAGCAAAAGACCAGGACAGGGGCGTGGGGTGCCCTGGTCCTGCCAGGATAGGGGCGCTGGGCGCCCTGGTCCTCCTGACAGACAGCATTTTCAGCATTTTTGACAGCTTTTTCCAGAGTGCAAAACAGCAGTTTCCGGAGCAGTTTCGGGTGCAGAATCAGGACAGTGGCGCCCGCGCCTCCGTCCTGAACATTTCCACTCAGATTTTGACTCCGGGTATGCATTTACATTCTTGTCTTATCTTTGTACTTACAGCTTTCCATTGTTTAAGTTCAATTCTGCAATCTTGTCATTAGTTCATACTTGCATTTTGGGGTTAGGGATTGAACTTGCATCATTTCATCTTTCAATTACAACAAAGGAATAGAAATCCTAATAGGTAGCCCGTGGCTCTCTCTTCCACAAGAAGAAGTAGCCAATTGTGTGATACCTCTAGGCTCTTTCGTATTCCACAAGTGTCTGGTTGAAAGTGAGATTAGGGCATGTTTGCTTAGTGTCACTTTTTCTCCCACACACCTATAACCATGATACATTACAACAATTTTTTCATCTTATTTATACAAACTGTAAGGCCTAAACCATTTAGGTCAGTGACCTAAAGATATTACATAAAGATCATTAAATAATTCCTTTTTATAATGATATGCCATGTCAGCTTAAGATAAAAAAAATAATATCAAATCCATAAAACATCTCGAAACATCCAGTTTGTTGGCATTATACACTTAGATGAGAATGGTGGGTGTTGTCATTGATGGCAACAAGGTTCTACAGGTTCAACCAGCAATAGACTTCACCTACTAGCATCGATAGATACAACAAGGTTTATTCACACCGGCATCTAGTTTACATCGGCATCAGATCATACCGGCCTGGAAAGCCGACTTGGCAATAGTGTTGTTTATGCGAAATGAATTGTAATGTAAATTGTAATTATTCGGCCACCATGTTGTATTGTAAAGACTCATATATCTATGAGATCTTGTAGGTCATTTGAAATGTATGTATGTAGGTATGAATGTAAGTAGTAATGTGAGATAAGATAGGATATGATAGTGAATAGTTGTATATTCATTTTTATGTGTTTATTCTAGAGCGAATAAGAAGTAGAGTAGAGTGAAGACTATTATGTATGAGAAAAATCATTTGACAACATACCAGCTAGGGTTTTTGGTAGAGGTAGAACCGGTATAAGACAGAGCATAACAACGAACTCATCCAACATTTTGATGCAAGTTGTAAGAGTTCATTTTTGTGTTTACATCAGTGTTGTAGTTAGGGTGACTCCATTTTTGTTGAGCAGTGAGCTCTAGGTAGTTGGCCTTCTTGCATGTGCAGGTCCCTTTTGTACTAAGTAATATTTATTCATATTGGTCAGTGAGTAAATATTGTGGGTCACAAATCCCACAGAGGTTTTTCCCTTACTGGGTTTCCTCGCCAAAATATTTGTCTTATGGTGTGCATTGTTGTTGATTCCTTTGTTTCTCTTTATTGCATTAATATTTTCTTACCGGTATATTAATTTCAGTTACAAAATTCCATATAAGTTTAAATATTTCATTTACCAGTCAGACACTGATTCACCCCCCCTTCTCAGTGTCTTTGGGATTAACCAAGTATCTAACAATTGGTATCAGAGCCTGGTCCTCTATTTGTAGAAGCCTAACATCTTGAGGAAGATTCTGAGACCGATGTCGATGGAAAGTTTGAGACAACAGTTGGAAGGGGCTCTTGAAGATTTTGATGTAGAAAAATTAAAGAATATCAAACTGGAAGAAGAACTCAGATCTTCTCAAGAATTCATGAAAGCACTTCAAGAAAACCTGGTCATGGCACAGAATAAGAGAAAATAATTGTGTGGGAAACTACAAAAACAAGATGATTAAGAAAAAGAAACTCTCAGAGATATTGCAGGGAAACTGAGACAAGAGAACAGTAACATGAAGAATGAGATGCAAGATTTAACCATCAGACTATGTAAGGATATTGAAGATAGAAAGAGGAATGAGGAAGATTTGATCAGATGACTTAATGAAAGATCAGATGAATCTCTAAGGCTTAGTCATGAAAATGATATTCTTAAAACAGAGTTGATTCACATGAAACATGATAAAGAGTAACTTATGAGACAGGTTAGAACTTTGGAAAATGAGTTGGTCGCTGCAAATGAATACAAAGACAAATTTAGAAAAAGCTCAGACAAGCTTGATGATATGCTGAAAAGTAAAAAACCTGATGGAGAAATTGTTGGACTTGGATTTGAACATGGAGAAAGTTTTGGAAATGCAAATAATCATGATCACAACAAACCGGTAAGGAAACCCAATGCTTATAAACTCAATGGCAAATGTTTTAATTGCAACAAATTTGGTCATAGAGCAAATCAATGCAGATATAGGAATAATCAGAATACAAACTCAACTACCAGTCAATGTTCCAAATGCAATAAATATGATCATAACTCAAATAATTGTAGAATGAATTTAAAATGCTATGTTTGTGGTAGATTTGGACATCTATCTAATCAATGCAGAACTCAAACCGGGCAAGGTTATGGAAAATCTATTCAAAGAAAGAATGTAACTTGTTATGGATGCAACAAGATTGGGCATATTGCAAAATTTTGTAGAAGAAATAATGTATAGGCAAACAACAGAAGATATAATGACAAAGGCAAGGAAAAGGTGAATGAAGTCAAGCAAGAATTCTCTAAACAATGGGTCAAGAAGAGAGATCAGAGAAATGATGAATCTGGCTCTGCACCGACAGAACAAAGAAATCCTGCACCGGTAGGAGATTCTTCATCTAACTAAGAAATAATCCTTAGGGTTAAGGCAACTAATTGAAGATCGTTCATTTTACCTTCAGATGATGGTAAGAAGTCATAATCCTTCTTTACCGACATATATGTTGAGTTACAATGAAAATTCACTAAACCAATGAAGCATTTAATGTGGTTGTTAGTTAACTTTTTGGTTATAAAGAATTGAAATTTCTCATTTCGATTCACCAAGAATTCAAGTATTTGAAGAGTGCAGAAGTAGAGCACTGACATTCAAGAAGCGAAGAAGCAAAGATTTTCTAGGGCATGCAAGGTTTTCACTTGCATTCGACAGAAAAAGGTATTTATTTTGCCACATGGCTTCTTCATCTTCCATTCTTGAATTCATAGCAAACCCTACTGTTATGGATAATATCAAACGTCCTAGACCAGTTTTTAAGATAATTCCTAAGATAGCTAAGATGGACGACTTTATTGGAGCATTTTCAAAAATTCCAAAGGGAGTCACATTTGTAGAAGACCCTAGGGCATACATTCATTGTAATATTGAATATTTAGGGTTTGAGGATATAAAGAACATGTTTGTGAATGTCATCACAAACAAACACTGTGTAATAAAACCCGAACATAAGATTGTGGAAGATTTAGGGTTTGTAGACAGTCTTGATATGTCTGAATTCAAAGATGGAACTATCCAATATGTTCTTAGTAAAGTTCACAGTGAATTCTTATGGTTAGACTCAGTTTTCAAAATCACCAAGGAAGCTATTAGGGTTGTTACAGGTTTACCTTCTACCGGCACAAGGTCTGAGAAGAAGAAGAAAATTCCAAACAAAGATGTTATGAACTTAACCGACGCTGCATCTGATAATAGATCACTAAGGGTAAGCGACATAATTGATGACAATGTTAAATATGCTAGCACGGTTATTGGTTATAAGGTTTCACATACAAATAGGCTGAATTTTGTTTTTAGTCTATGCATTCATAGTGCTTATGAAATGGTAAATAAAAATGCAAAAATTGATCTTTGTGAGTGGTTAAAAGATGAAATAATAGAAAACTTGGACAAAATCAAAGGTGGTAAAAAGGGAACTTTCAAATTTGGGAATTTACTTGTATGTTTAATGCTATATTTATCAAAGGAGATTCCCAGCATAGGGCACAAAGACTTTGCCTATGATATTTATGTTGGAAAATAGATTAAGGAGGCAATTACTAGCATGGGTTCAGAAGGAGACAAGCAGGTAAAGGATTACTTCAAAAACTTTCAAGCAAAAATGAAGCAAAGGGAAAGAATCCTCATAGCATTATTGATAAATATGACAAACAGATATGCTTTGTTATAAAACGAGATGAAATATGGATGGAGGTTGTCCCACCTAGACTGTTTGGGTAACTGAAATGTGCTATGAAGTGGACACAAACATTATGGAATCTTATGCCAAGATACTTCTAGATGCCCCACAGAAACCTACTAAAAAGATCTTTGGCACTGCAAAAACCACAGAAAAAGATGTTGCTATTTAGAAGCAAAGGAAGAAAAGAGATAAAATATTGAAAGATGCTTCGAAATTTGTTGAAGATGTTACTAAGGGATTATTGAACCTTGATCAGTTGAGTGGTGTTGCTGCAAGCATGAAAGAAAGAAAATCTGACCAGCAATTGGTAACACATGTTTCCCCTATTGTTACCTCATCTAAATCTGATAGTGACAAGGCTGCAAAATTTAAAAGGGTGGATAGGAAGAAGAGAAAATCCTCACCGGCACCTACTCCATCACCTAAGAAGACAAGGACTCTAAGAAAGAAAGAACAGGCTATGAGAGAGCCTAGCGGTCTGAAGAAGAATATTGCACAGAAGAAACCAGAACCAATGGTATCTGATACTATTTCCCCAGAGGAGCTTGTTAATGAAATAACTTAGGATGGACATCTCAGCAATTTTAGTAAGTTTTATCATTCTTTTAAAGATTCTGATAAAGACACCATTGAAGAGAGCATAATTTTGTACTTATATATATATATATAAGAAAGTTATTATTGAAGACATTGATATTCTCCCCAATGACTTATATCTAAGACTTGAAGCTAAAAGAATGTCTATTATGGAATTGGATAAGAAATTAATAGTTGAAGCACTGTTGGTTGTTCATCTACTTAAATCTAGACAAGAAATAGATGAATTGATATCTGAAGCTAACATAACTATTTTTTTAAAGTGGTCATCAACAAGTAAGCCTCATGGCCAGAAAAATAAAGAAATCACAGATGAGACAACAGATAAATTGGACATTTTCTTTGTAGAGAAAGAGAAAAGAGAAGAAAAACAAAAATAAAAAGTTGATAAATCTTTTACTAAGGTATATCAAAAAGGAGATAAAGGGAAGAATAAGGTTGGCAGTGTTCCTGACTTCACAATAAAAGATAGCTTACCCCCATTAGCTCAAGATACCCCAGTGATAGTAGCAGAGGCCTAGGCAGGTAGAATTAGCACACAGAAAAGATATCAGAGGAAGAAAAAGGAACAAATGCAGTTGATCCTGAGTCAAACATTCTATTTGAAATGAAGGTTGACACTCAAGACATCAATATTGTAATGAATAATACCTCTTTTTCTAAAATAGCTATTGATAAAGAAAGTTTTGAGGAGAAGAAATAAGAATACATCTCTAACTCACCAGTTAAGACAGTTGACACTCAATAGGATGTTGAGATATTGGCAGAAAAAGAAAAAGAACAAACAACATCTGAACTGGTAGAGAATAAGGACGAGAATAAGGAAGAGGTTAAGGTAGCTGAACAGAAAACAAGAGAAGAGAAGAAAGCTAATGCAGAACCCATCACTTCTCGTACTTTAACTGTGGATTTCAGACCAACAACTGTCACTGAAGTACTTTTGGATTCCATAAAAAAAATAACAAAATGTAATGCCTTAGAATTTAAGGCTATAGATGATTCTCTACCAATTTTGTAGATGATTGCACCAGAGTGCAAGGTAGATCATATTGTTGACTCGATAGGTAAATTGGACACTTTGTCTAAATTCATTTCTATTAACATTTAGACATTAGACAAAATAAATGAGAAGACTATTCAAGAAAGAGTTAATAAGGAAAAGGAAGAATTATTTGGTAAAACAATAAAGGATTGTACTCAGCAGATTGATTCACTGCTACTGGCATTGAATTCCACTATTTTGGAGTATAAGGAATTATATCGGGAAGCTTGCAAACCTTATCATTTAACAGAAGATATTGATGATCAAATCAGAAAAAACTCAAAAGGAAATTGATGATATTGTAGATAACATTATTGGTTCTTCGGAACTAACATCAGTCTTAGATCAGGAAATGGCTATATATGAGGAAAATATTGAAAATTTGGAAAAAGAAAAGGTAAGATTGAAAATGAAAACCAGGGAGTTGAAGAATAAGCTTGGTCCAAGATTGGACAATCTACTCATTCACCGAAATAAACTATCCAAGGATACAATTCAAGGAGACAGATCACCAGAACAACAAATGTACTATCTTACCAAGATTATCAGGCAGATAGAGACAATAATTACCAATAGTACAAAGTTATTGCAAGGTCTTAACTTAGTTCTAGCAGATATTTTTTAAATTGTACACAACTGGCTTTAGGTATCTAAGTAATTTTTGAATTTTTGGAAAACTTTTGACATCCTTTATCATTAATGTCAAAGGGGGAGTGGTATAATGAGAAAAATGTATAGAGTAAGGCATGGTGAAAAGTGAACAGAAGGAGATGATTTTCTCAGGGGGATCACTCACAATTTTGGATTTTAGTTTTTGATTTTTCTCATGAGTGTTGCCATCAATGCCAAAGGGGGAGATTGCTAGGATTATACACTCAAAGGAGAATGGTGGATGTTTTCATTGATGGAAACAAGGTTCAACAAGGTTCAACAAGGTTTAACAAGGTTCAACAAGGTTCTATAGGTTCAACCGGCAATAGACTTCACCTACCAGCACCGACAGATAAAACAAGGTTTATTCACACCGGCATCCAGTTTACACCAGCAACAGATCATACCGGCCTGGAAAGCCAACTTGGCAATAGTATTGTCTATGCAAAATGAATTGTAATGTAAATTATAATTTAATGGCTGACATATTGTATTGTAAAGACTCATATATCTATGAGATCTTGTAGGTCATTTGAAATGTATGTATGTAGGTATGAATGTAAGCGGTAATGTGAGATAAGATAGGATATGATAGTGGATAGTTGTATATTCATTTTTGTGTTTATTCTGGAGCAAATAAGAAGAAGAGAAGAGAAAAGACTATTCTTTATGAGCAGAATCATTTGACAACATACCGGCTAGGGTTTTTGGAAGAGGCAAAACTGGTATAAGACAAAGCATAACAGTGAACTCATCTAGCATTTTGATGCAAGTTGTAAGAGGTCATTTTTGTGTTTACATCAGTGTTGTAGTTAGTGTGACTCCATTTTTGTTGAGCAGTGAGCTCTAGGTAGTTGGCCATCCTGCATGTGTAGGCCCCTTTTGTACTAAGTAATATTTATTCATATTGGCCAGTGAGTAAATATTGTGGGTTACAAATCCCACCAAGGGTTTTCCCTTACCAGGTTTCCTCGCCAAAATATTTGTGTTATGGTGTGCATTGATACTGATTCCTTTGTTTCTCTTTACTGCATTATTGTTTGCTTACCGCTATATTAATTTTAGTTACGAAATTGTAAATAAGTTTAAATCTTTCATTTACCGGTCAGACACTGATTCACCCACCCCTCTCAGTGTCTTTGGGATTAACCAAGTATCTAACATAGGTAATGTGTAGAGTACATGCTAGCATGA
Source organism: Cryptomeria japonica (assembly GCF_030272615.1). Classification (NCBI taxonomy): domain Eukaryota; kingdom Viridiplantae; phylum Streptophyta; class Pinopsida; order Cupressales; family Cupressaceae; genus Cryptomeria; species Cryptomeria japonica. The sequence goes on along the minus strand of NC_081406.1, from coordinate 443,847,989 downwards.
TACCAGTCCATAACCTAGATAGGTATCGGACCTATTTTGGGTCCACCATGCCAAAGCAACAACTTCAAGCAATTGAAACATGAACAACGAACATCTTCAACATCTTGGAATCCATCTAGAAGTTACACCAACACCACTTATGCATCCTGTCATAATTCCTCATTGAAAGCTCTATCGATAAAGCCTTAAACTAGTGCTGGGAAGGGTTTACTAGTGTGTATGATAACATCCAATTACCAAGCCAATACCAACTAACGAAAATATTCTTATGGAGCATATAACACATGAAATCCAATATATTTTACTAATCCAAACATGTCGGAAGTGCCAACCAGATAATCTCTTATGTTGGTAACACTAGATCTTATACCAATAATCGGCTTGTCGGTAACCATCCATATCAGCCAGTGTAAATATGTCTATCAGTAATAGCTAGTGTTGACATTAATGACAAAACATCAATGCCACACCATAATCAATTCATCCATAATGCCAACAAGACCTAGTTCTTATAGGTGTGTTGATCTTTTCATAGATTTAACTAGAGTATCATCAACATAATCCTCCATGTTTTTGTGCATCATATCATGAAAAGTTGTTGCTACAGCTCTTTGATAAGTAGCACCTACGTTTTTTAAGCCGAAGGGCATTACATTCCAGCAGAAGGTTCCCCATGTACAGGGGAATGTTGTTTTCTCTTGATCCTTAGGTACAATTTTGATTTGATTGTATCCAAAAAACCCATCCGTAAAAGAGTACATTTCATAGTCACCAGTCATGTCCATGATCATATCTATGTTGGGTAGTGGAAAATCATCTTTTGGACAAGCTTTGTTTAAATCTCTAAAATCTATGCAAACACGTATTGATTTGTCAGGTTTAGAAACAGGTGCAAAATTAGATATCCACTCGGCATAATCAATTGCTCTCATGAATCCAGATTTTAGTAATTTTTCTAGTTCAGCCTTAACAAATAATGCAACATGAGGATGCATTTTTTCAGAGTTTTTTCTTAATAGGTTTAACTTCGGGAATGATAGAGAGATGATTCATTATGAGGTCAGGATCCAGACCTGATATATCAGCATATGTCCATGCAAAATTGATCTTCTTTTCTGTGAAGAAATTAACAAATTATTTTAGTTCTTTGGCTGACAAGGATTGAGCTACATGTATGGTGTGCTGAGCTTCTTTTGTTCCAATGTTTACTAGTTGTGTAGGTTCTATCAACACTTATGATCGCTCTTGAAAGTGATCAAGCAAAATGTCAATTATCTCACCTTGTGGCACCTCAGAGAGGTTTTCACCTTTAGGTACATTCTTATTTTTACTATTTTTTATTCTAATACCGCCATAGTGTGGTTTTCACCATTAGAATATTTATATTTTCTTTCATTTTTGTGACTAAGATACTTGACATCTGTTGTTGCCATGTTCTCACTTTGTTCACTTGTGGAAGAGTCCCTTTGTTCAACTACATTAAGATAACAACCTAATGTATAGTCATTGGCAAAGGTAGGTATATTCAAAGGTTGATCTTGAAGAGTACAATCAGTAAGCTTAGGATGTACCGGGGATAAATATTTAACAGGTTCAAGGGAATTCACGGTATTATCATCACAACCTCAGACCGACAAGTCAAATTCCAGAAGACTACCTTGCGTAAGCATCTCAAGACCATGAAGAGTTAGAACATGATTATCGAAGTTTACGTTAGTATTTAGGGGACCTAATCCAACAGACTTACCACTAGCATCATCTTCTACTTTAGGATGGACTACATATCATGGTTGATGATAATAGGGTTAGCAAATGGAGTCTCGACATACATGATAGAGTAGTCATAGTTTGGTGTGGAATAGGTAATGTCATAAATAGAGCTTATTTTAGAGTGATCAGAGTCAGAAGATGAAGCCTCTGACTCTTCTTCAAGTGGCTTAGTGAAAGTATGTATATTATCAATATCTACATCTTTGATGTTGCATGTTACTTCATGATTTGGTTCAATGATCACTTGTAGTTGACATACCTATTGACATATCCTTGATGACTCTATTAGTATCTATCGTCTTTTCCATTCAGCTTCCTTTGGACTAATGACCAACCCTATTTTTGTAGCCTCCAATTCTTCATTTGTAGTCCCATACCTGATTTACTCTATCTCATTAGAGGAAGATATAGTAGGTGAAGATTTTTCTTGTGCTCTTTCTTCTTTGAACTTTTGTTCATAGTCTTATTGTATTTTTAGTCTGATTTTCTCTATTTCCTTTTTTAGTTTTAAGTGCACTATCTCTTGTGCTTCATCTATGATATCAATAGGTTCTTTAGGAGTTTCTTAAGTTGGTGCATCTAATAGAGGCTCTAGACCCTATTCATACTCATTTTGAGTCAATTTCTAAATCATCTGCTTGCATTCTTCCCATGTATATGACTAGAATGTTTAGTGGTGCAAACAATTCTTTAATTCCTTCCATTTCTTCTCCCATATCTTTTGGGAATTCCATTCCTTGTAGTGTTACTATTGATATAGTTGGAACTTGATTATAAGTTGCTTCTTCTCTCTTGATTTTCAATTCATCTTGTTCTTTTTCATATTCTTCCTGAGTTTGCTGAGCATTTATTTCCTGTGATGTTGAAGGAGTATCATTTTCCTCCATTTAGACTCATGATGAGAATCATGTTTTTGATCTGATGACTCCTCTAGATGGTATCCAAGACCAGCTTTATCATTTGTAGACTTAGTTTGTAGCTTAATAGGTTCAACAATACCTTCTTGATGCTTGCCCAGGGGACCAATACCTAAATATCCCATGCGTTGAATCATCTTATAGCCTAGACCATATTGTTCAGGGGAAATCTCACAGTGTTGTGGCTTCATAACCTCAGATGGTTTTCTAGACTGTCTTGGTGATGGAGGAAGAGACATTAGTGAAAGTACAGGTTCTATCTTGTATCCATCTATGCCAATACCCGTGATTTTCAATTTCTTTTCTAAGTCTTTCATCAAATTTTTTAAACTTTCAGCTACAGAGGTTGCTCTATTATGAGAAACAAAGGTATCAGTAGACTGCTTTAATGTATTGTAGGTGTAGCTTGTATCAGTAGGAATACTGACTTCAACTCCATTATAAGGAAATTTTAAGCACTGACGATAGGTAGATGGTACTGCTTGCATTTCGTGAATCCATGGCCTACCCAGCAAGATATTGTAGGAAAGAGGAAGGTCAAGCACCTGAAAAATAAAATCTCTTTCCACAGGTCCTACCCTGATCGGTAATAGTACTAGACCTTTAGAGGTTCTCTCTTCTTCATCATAAGCCTTGATTGTTATTTTCTTTGTTGGATCAATGACATGTTCAGAAAAATCCCAACTATGTTAGTAGATTGTAGCTACAAATATTCAACCCAGCGCCTCCATCTATCCAAACATGTTTGACTCGATGTTTATGGATCATAGCTTCAATGTGCAATGGCTGATTATGTGGGTGATTCATTGAATTGTCATCTTCTTCAGTGAAGGTGAGGTAACGAGGTGAAGTCAGGTGACCCACCATAGATTAAAACTGATCTACATCTAAATATTTGGGGATATTAGTAGTGAGAAAATATTTGTCCAGGATCTCTCTATGAGGAGAAGAGATATTAAGCAATTAAAAAATGGAGATTTGAGCAGTGGTTCATTTTAATTATTCGACAATGTTGTAGCCAGAAGAGGATGATGAAGCTAGTTTCTTAGATTTAGTTGTGATCGTATCTGATTGTCTGTTTCAAGAAGGTAGGTTTGATGTAGTTTGATCAGGAGTTGAGGAACTAGCTCCTTATAGGGTAACCTTCTTTTGAGCGTGGGTTCAATATTTGCAATTTGTGTTTTATGTTGTTTATTTTTTACTATGATCACGTTGCAATAATCATATTGGGAAGATTCAGTCATGTTGATCACATTGTCATTGTTGGCATAGGTGTAATTGACTTTGGCACCTCCTTTGGATTTTAAGGAACCACCTTGTTCATAAGTGGGCAAAGGATCTTTAAAAGCTTTGTGATCAACATTAGTCGTGTGATTTCCAACAACAATTTTGCTAGCATCAATGAGGTCTTGAATCTCATGTCTGAGTTTCATGAAGTTGTTTGATGTATGACCCTTGTTTCTATGATATTCATAGTACTCATTTTCCCTCCACCATTTGGGTTTAACTTCTAGATCATATGGTCTAGAGTTGTCTGGCAATGTTATTAGATCATTTTCCAATAAACTCTTAAGAGCTGATTCATACGATTCCTTCAAAGGAGTGAAATCACGTTTAGGCTTTGAAAGCCAAGGTTTCTCTTTAAACCACTCTTTTGATTTTTTCAAAGAGTTTTCTGTCATAGTTTTAACTTCTTTGAGGGCTTGTGTGCCGCTAGCTAGATTAAATATTGTGGGTTTTGATTTTGGTTTAACAGTGTCCACCACTCTATCATTAACAATGTTTTTGTTCTTATCTTTTCCATATTTCCAATATTTGTTTATTTCTTTGGAACTAGAGACTTGTTGTATTTCTTTCCAAAGTGATATATCTCCTTTCTTTATAAGCACGTCTTCCACTCTTAGGGAACTATCTACCATTTTTTTGAATGAAGGGTACACTTTCATTTGGATATTGTATTTCAATTCAGGGATCAGGTTATTGACAAAAATATCCATCTTCTCAGAATCTGGAATAGGCCGTGAATATCTAGAGAACATCTTTCTCCAACATTGAAGAAAAGAGAAAAGGTTCTCCTATTTTCTATTTGGTGTTGCAAAGCTCGATCATAGTGACTAAATGATGAATCTTATAGGAGTATTGTTGGAGAAACAATTTGACTAATTCCTCAAAAAAATTAATTCCCATAGGTAGGCTTGAAAACCATTCCATACCTTGTCCTCTTAAACTCCTCGGCAAAAGGCACATGAGATATGTTTGTTCATGCATGAACTCCATAAATAAAGCACAAAATCCTCTGACATGGTCTTGAGGATCTACATTACCATCATATTTGTCAAACTTAGGAATCTCCACTCCTGAAGGAAATGGAGGCATGTAAAGGTTTTTGTCAAATGGGAACGGGCATATCGTGTCCAAAGAATATTGCTTGGATGATTTATCCTTGTTTTTCATTTCTTTACTTTCAGTCTGTGATGCTTGTAATTATTTGTTTACCAGCACTAATGGTGTCTCTTCCTCTTTAGCGATAATGGTTTCAATGTTATAATCAGTAGGGAGTTTAGTGCCTTGTTTTGATAGCTCTAGAAAATAATCTTCTTTTTCTCTAGCCATGATAATCTTCATCATTTTTTGGAAATCTTTATCCTTTTGACAACTATTTATAACAACTTCCATAGGTTCACAAGCTTTAGACTCGCTAGATGAGGAATAACTATCATTAGCATGGGTTTTGATATTGTCATAAGTATCGTGTTTAGCAACTTCTCTTTCTTACCTTTCTCCATACATGGTGGGAGATAAGGGTTGATCGAAAATTGGTATATTTGACAATGAAGGTTTATTAGAGATGGGGTCCTCTACAAAGAATGGATTATCTTGTAATGAAAAGGATGATGCTATTGGGACTCATTAAATTTGAGTCAATTTTAGAGGTCCATTTCAAAATTTTGCCCTGCATTTCCAAATGATCAAAAATAAGTCAGTTTTAATGGCCTAGTTAGAAAGGGGGTAAAATGGAGCCAGTTGATTTTCAGAGGGTAAGGCTCAGGAGACATGTCTTACACCTTTCATTTGGCCTATTCAATGATGTGCTACTTTTAGATTTCAGTTTGGATAAGTTTATGAGGTACCCATTTCGAGGGGTGAGGTGAAAGTGCATTTTAGGCAGAAATGCAGATTTTATTGAGTAGCCTACTTTGAGCAATTATATCTTTTGCCCTGTTGATCATAATGGATAATTTAAAAATGGATTCAATTGTATACATAAATTTGAGTCAGCTTGCAAAGTTTCAAGTCTTAACGAATCCATTTTCTTAGTTTTTGAAGATCAATCCATTTGCAGTTTGTGTGGTTTGACTAGTCCCTGTTTCGACAGCTAGTCGGAGCCCTATTTTGCACAAGTGTAAAAGTTGCCTCAGTGAGTGTCATGCCAAAATGTTTCTTCTGGGTTAATTCTAGTGTAAATGAAAAGCTATGTTTCAAATTTCAAGCCTCTACCAATCTGTTTGATCGGTTTTCAAAAGGGTTCATTTAGCCATCGTTTTCAGTTATCTGTACTTTTAGTGCTATATTAGTTAAACTAGCTATTTTCATGAGCACACCATTTGCACCCAGTCAAGATTTTGGTCAAACTGAGAATCCAAATATTTAGTATGTACTTCAAGGTACCTGTGTTTCAAATTTGAGGATCTATGGAGGTCGTTTGGTATTTTTGAGAAAGGCATCATGTGTTGCCAGAACATTGACTTCATCAGGTCCACAGTGTCGACAAAGCCAGTTGATCATGTTTGCCAATTAATATCTCTTTGCTTGGGACTCTTCTTGATAAAATATTTGGTAGAGTTCATCCTTGTATATCAGAGTACACGCCTATCAGATGGCGAGGTCCAAAAAGGTGTTCTGACCACTTTGAAAATTACATCTTCGCGATTAAATGCGAAAATGTGGCGTAATTGCCTGAAGGTTGCAAAATTCAGTCTGATGATCCGAAAGCAATGCAGATCGATTCTAGAGGTAAGTTTAAGGTTCCCAAAGCATTTCAGAGGTCAGTTGCATGAAAATGAAATTTTTTTTAGTCGGACCCACTTTGGGGCCCGACCTGGCTCATGCCCGGGCATTAAATTTTGTGGCGAACTGTTCTTATTTCATGGCAATGCATCTTCCCATGCCTTGGTCTTCACATCACCAACATCATTCTTCAAATGCTTCGACTTATTTCAGCGAATGTAATGGCATGCAATCTCCTAGGGACAGATATGTATAAGTTTGCAAAATCTCTTTTGGAGAGGTTTGAAGGAAATGGAGAAATATTTTGGAACCAATGTTTTTTTGAAACATGGAGCAGTGCAAGTGGTTAGTGAAAAGCCATCTCTCTCTCAATTTGGGTGAAAGAAATTACTAGTTTTGCACCAAGCATGAAATGCTCTCCTATATAATGGATCAAATTGAGCGTGCCAGATATTTTGAGAGCATTTGAATAAAGTTTAAAATTTTGCATGAGCAGACTAGCAGTCCATCCTCTGCGATGAGCCAATGATGTGGCATTGAAGTGTTCAAAGGCATTTTCCCCCCCTTTCTGGTGTGGCGTGATGGCTGGTGAAAAGGCTATAGAAACCATCAAGCAAATACAAGTGGCATGGTATCCTCCACGTAATGTATGGAGTGGGCATTTTGTTTTATAAACAACAGTCAAATGCAATTAATGCCATGTCCTCCTTCCCTACTGTAATGTGGTGTTTGAAGGCTTGCAGAAGCTAATGCTCACATGGTAAATGAAGATCTGCAGGAAATTGCAAAGTAAATGTCTTTGGCAGGTGGAGGTCCAACCTCTACAACCTTCCTAGCAAGCTCCTCACGTGCTCTCCCTTTGGTAGCAGCTACAGCAGCAACAATAAACTCCAATAAATGCATTTGGTAGGTTGAGTGCCCATCTCCAATGGCACGTGATGACTAGTGGAGGGCATTGATAGTTTCAAGCAAATGCAAACAAAATGTTGATATCCTTCCCCCCCATGACTTCCACATCTCTAGTGCTCACGTGCTGTGTTGGAAATTTTGCAGAGCAGGTTAACGTGACATGGAGATAAGAGAGAAACAAATTAAAATCATTAAGCAAATGAAACATAGCAATAGAAACCCCCCATCCCACATGACTAGTGAAAGAGGCAGTTTGAAACAATGAAATTGTTTTTGATAGGTGTATGTATCAAAGAATGCAAATTGGGGCAAAACGTTGTGTTTGGAAGCCATTTATCCTTCAGTAAAATGCATTGGCAGGTGTTTATGCCAAGTCTCATGTGCTCTCTCCTTGCCCCTGTGAATGTGGGTAAAGTTTTGAACCTTTCATTGTTAGCCATTGGCGAAATCACCATTAAAGTTGTAGAGAAATCTTCAAAAATGAAGTTCCAGGCAAAACTATTTGCCCCACATTCGCTGGGAAGTGGACCATTTTGATATTTAAATGCAAAGCTCTACCCAAATATAATGTCAAAGCCATCAAAGCTTTTGATGGATGGTGCCTGTTGAGTGCCCAAGGTTGACCCTATGTGCATGGGCATGGATCCCAAGGTGATCGAAGAAGGTGATAGATGGTGACATGTGGACCCCACATAGGCACGGATCCCAAAGCAAGCGGGTGAATTTTGCAGAGGAGGGTCGACTTAACAAGTGGTTAGGTTGCAGAGGATCCGACAAAGCGCGTTGATTCGTGAAGGAAAGTTGCTCGCCAGTTAAACCCTGTCAAATAGCGAAAAGAGGTAAAGATCATGCAGGTTCCAGCCGATCCGATGGTGCATGCAACTTCGTGAAGGTGAGATGCACGCAAGATAAGGGTTACAAAATGGTGAAAAGCCCAAGGTGAAAATACAAGGAGTTAAAGACCGAGCAAGTCTGTGGAGATCCAAGGGCTCGCATGATTTTGTGACCCAAAGTTGCACACCGGTTACCATTTGGGAAATGGCGAAAGCCAAGTGGCAATGATGTGGCAGGTCTAGATGGTCATCCAGCAGGCGAGCCCCATCCTAGTGGCAGTGATGTGGTGCACATGTGGCATATAGGTGGACAGACAAGTGGCGGTGATGTGGCATACACATGGCGATGATGAGGTGTTATCCTAGGTGGCACCCAGTGGACCCCATCGACCAATCAGAGGTTGCCACGTGGCAAGGTGTTAGGGCATAATCAGGCAAAAATCAAAGTTAAATGCAGATTAAATATATAGTTCTGACTATATTAAAAATTTAAAAATTTAAATGATGTGCACATGTTGAGTGATTAATTCGCCCAGAGGTCCATTTTTGGTCAAAATGGCTAGTATCATATATCACTGGAAAGCTCTCGAGATGAGGAATGCAGTTATAAAGTTTGTTTAAAAAAAGATCAGATATTTTGAGAGAAGTTTCCATGGGAAAGAAGAAGAATTTAAATTCAGTTCGAAAAAAAGACATCTGGCAATTTCGATTGCAGACCTAATTTTTCCCTCCTCTTCATATTCCCAATTTCTTCTCATTTGTAGGGATGACAAGATTTTGTAAAAAAGCTCTGGCAAAATATATTTGGGGGTTTCTTCTTTCTGGTTCTAAAGGATCATTCCAAGTTAATGTAGATTCAATGATGGACATCAATACACAGATCAAAGCATTCTGATCCTAGATTCCTATTGTCTTCTTGTATGTATGATTGATTTACTAGTTTGGTTAGATAATCCAGGGTTATTTAATTGAATGATTTTCAAGGCAAATTCATGGAGATGTTTTAGGTTTCTCTCTCAAGTAGGGAGATTAAATATACTTATAATTTCTCTGATAGTAATCAGTAATTCTTCTTGAATCTGATAACTGGGTTTAGCATAAAGATAAAAATTTATGTATGTTAGGCATATGTAAGTTTAGTGAAGTCAAAATGATGAAATGTATGTGGATTTCCAATTTAGAATTCTTATTTAGTCTTAGGTGACTCTGAAGCCCGAGATAAGGCACTGGTATAGTTTTGCTAGGTTTTATAAGTTTCTTGGAGATCAATAAAAAATGATTACAAGCCTTTCTTTTATGTTCAAGGTGATAGGGTTTGCAGGGGTTGGTATTTGTCTTCTCTATAAATCTCCAATCATAGTTATGAAAAGTAATCACAAAAGGTAAACCCGCCTAAGCTAGGTGAAAGCTTGAAGTGTAGAAGGTTTTAGTACAAACCTTGTTATATGTTGGCTTTTGTTCTATTTCCTAGTGTTTCTCTCCATAAGTGATAGAGATCTAAGATATGAGTAGGGAAAATAAAGGAATTAGAATTTGAGAGCAACAAAAATGGAGACTCTGCTGGGGAATTGCTGAATAAGAATTGCCTAATTTCATATCTAGCCAGTCTGTCCATTGTGTATGCACAGAGTTTTGAAATTGAATTTTATGTTAGAGAATGTTCCTTGTTCTAGATCTGTAGAATGATATGTGTTTCATGTCATATTTTATGAAGGAGTAACAGTGAATGCATTGTTGAGAGTTGTAAGAAATTCTTGTAGCTGTGTGCAAATTTTTCTCCAATTCCTTATTGGGTGGTGACTCTGTGGTTCATACCAGTGTTAAATAGCCTGGAAGAGTGTTTGTTGCAGTGAGATTGAAGGAGAAAAAAGATATTTAAACTTGTGTTTAATGGTGTTCTGCTGTTCAAAATATCCTATGTGCAAGAGGTGGCAACTCTGTGATAAAAGACAGTGCTGAAATGTGAAGTTGATCTTTAGATCTATGAGTTTACAGCTGCAAACACCTAGGTATTTTCAGAGGTTTCAAATGCAAAAGATATTTGTTCTGAAAATTTGAATGTGTAATGTTGTTTTCCCATTTAGTGAACAACACTAGTCTAGAGGGAAAGAGGAATCACAAAATTAATTTGCATATCTATGATGCTAAAATATCCAGTGTATATGATCTTCCGTAGTATGCAAATTTGGAAGAACTTTATGTTAAGCAATGTTAATGAACAGATTTGAATAAGGATATGTGCTTGAAGTTTTTTATCCAAGATTGTATAATCATTTGTGGGAGTAAGAAGGAAGATGAATAGTGAAGTTTTTCAGCCTTGTGTATTTCCACATAGAGCCATGCCTAGTAAACTAGAACAACCATGTAATAGGAAAAGTTTCAGTATGAAGTATTATGCTGCTTTGAAATTTAAAGATATTACGGGTTACCCAAATCCCATACCAACAGAAATTAGAAAGTATTTGCCAATATTTAGTGGGAAGAAATTAGAATCAGCATGTCAACATTTGAAGAGATTTTCAGATTTGATAGGAGAGTTTGAAATTTGCCAAGAGGACGTGTGTATGAAGATGTTTGTTCAATCACTAAAAGAAGATGCAAGGGATTGGTTTTCCTTTTTGCCAGTAGATTGTATTTCCTCATGGGAGGAATTGATTTCAGATTTCATAGACCAATTTGATGAAAAGATGAGTGATTATGATATGATGAAAGAGTTCACTTACATACAAATCAGGGAAGATGAATTGGTACCAACATTTAATATTAGATTTTCACAAGCTTTGACTAAAATTTCCAGAAAGTATAAGTTTGATGATAAAGTATGTCTGGATATCTATATGAGTGCATTTGAGGAGAAGATGGGTTTCTTATTGAGAAACAAAGAACCCAAAACCTTGTATGAAGCTTTTAACATAGCTAGGGACATTGAAAATAATTTGAAATTTGGGATAGCCAAGAGATTTGTGTTTGTTGTTGTTTTTTGTCAAAGCACCCCCAATGGTGAAATACCATTTGAAACTAATCAAAACATTCCGTGTCAAAATATGTCAAGCCCTGATGTTCCAAATAGTTTTGCTGATATATGTGAATCAATTTTAAATGAGAGTCAAGAACCTCTACTATCAATGCCGATTGTCTCTCATAGTAATGATGCAATGATTAGTGGGAATTGTTGTGATAATGCTGATACAAAGGTAGACACATATAAGGGATATGTACCATTTGATTTGTATGCCGGTTATGCTGATTATGTAGCTGCCAATTATAAAGTGAATCATGCATCTCTCAAGGATAGTGAAAATGAACACAATGATTGTGATGACCATCGATCTTTACATGCTGTTGATGTATTTGATGTTCAAATACCAAGTACTGATGGATCACCAAATGTAGCTGATTATGCAAGTGAAGATGTGCAATATGATGAAAATCAGATTTTGGTTAAGTCTGATAAATCTGAAAATGAAATTGTAAATGATGTTAATGATGTGTTTAGTGCAAGTATACCCAGTGATGAATGTGTTTCAGAATGGAGTGGTGTTGCTGATTATGAGGACAATGAGTTCTATTCCTAGCACCTTGAAGATATGTAGATGAACAATGAAGATCAATTTCAAAATGAGAATGATCTTGGCATGAGTGTTTCACTTTCTTTTGATCAGCAAATGAATGCCAGTCATGCAGCTGAGGATGGTTATGAGAATTCTTATTATTCATCTTGTAAAGATGATATAAGAGGAAACCAAGTTGTATATTTTAGTCATGAATCTGAAAACGAAAGTATTTTTGAAGATAAGAATGTATGCGACAGTGCTGATAATGCTCTATTTTTAGACTTAAGTAAACCCGTGTTTGAATGTTTTCAGAATTTGAGGTACCATGAAGAGAATGAAAATGATGATAGTATGCTTGAAATGGATATGGAGTTCTTTGCCTTTGATACAAATCTCCATGCCGCTGATTTCATTGATGAAAATGATGAAGTTTCCCCTTGTGCGGAACAAGTTTGTAATGCTGATAAAGTTCTGAACAATAGTAGCATGGGTTGTAAAAATTTACTTCATGATGAAGAAAAGAGGCATGGGTTATGTGATGACTTCTTTAGACCACAAATGGAAGTGTTTCAAGTGGATGTAAGCCTGAAAGAGAAAGACTTAGCTAAGGATTTGCTTCAGCCAGAGGTATGCATTCTTTTCCATGAATGGGATATTGAGAATGCAGAGGTTTTGAGTTTGATAAACAAGGATAGTATGGACTGTGATCAACATAGTGAAGTATCACATCCGGATTGTAACATTTATGTTCCTTGTTTGCATCAATTGGTTAGTAGTGTCCCTCATTCTATTGATTTAAATGATAATAAGGCATGTGCTGATATGAACTACAGTGTTGAAAATGAATGTTTTATTTTTGAGATTCAGCATGATGATGCCTTTGCAAATGGTAGAATTGATTGGGATAGTGAAATGTATGGTATCTTATGGGAAGGCCTCTATGGTGAATTGTCTCATGTTTTTACTTGTGTTGAAGTAGTGTGTGATTACAAAGTTCAAAATCAGACCAAAGGTAAGCAGACCAGCTGTTATAATGTAATGTCCCCACTTTAGTAGTTGACAAGTGTATGTGCGTTAGCCTAGCTCTACATGGTCCCAAGGGCTAACGAAGGGTTTAAGGGGATCCTGGAGTGTTTTGGCCTAGTCATTTCTAGTTTGGTCTAAAACGGAGTTGATTTACTTAGTTTCAGGCATACTTACTATTTTTAGTAAGTTAGCAGGACACAACAAAGGCTAGCTTTGGTGATTGGATTCGATACTCCTCGATGAGAGCTTTCCGACAAGCTATCACTTGCGCTATTCAGAGCCCAAATGCTAATATATTTTAATGCCTGGAGTGTTATTAAAGTAACATTTAATTTAATTGTAAAATATTAAAGTGTTACTTTAATATTTATTTAATGGGGATGTGTGCAAATCAAAGGGGCACCCAAGGGAGACATAAGTGAATATTTTAATATGTTTTATATTGCATATCTTTTATCCCACATTTCTCAAGTGAGTTGGGTCGACCCTTGGAGAAAGAATAAAAGGAAGCTTTTGTGGCTTCATTCAGCATGTTGAATATGAGAAGAAATTGATGTGTGAGTTGCAGATCTGTTCTTGGCATTAGAGAACATCTATCCTCTCTTGTGACATTCTAGATGTCATTCCCTTGGGGTTTGGCCTTTGGAATCCATTGCTATTAGCTTCCTTAATAGGCAGATTGGGTGCATCTCCAGCTACAGGCAGATTTGGTGTTTTGCTCATACCTTCTTCACTTCTTGACCAATGCTTATGCCATTCTGAAGGGATGATTTTATGAAGATATTGGACTGATTAAAGACTAATTAATACTGTAGCATTACTATAGCACAACACTATTCACATTACTATAGCATGACACTATTCACGCTACTGTAGCATGACACTATTTACGTTACTGTAGCATGGCACTATTCATGTTACTGTATCAGCAAGATGGGAAGTCATTGTTGGAACATTATGTCAAAAATGTTGGAGTATTTCATGAGTTGAAAAATCTGCTATGTTTTTGACTTTATTAATTCTGGAAATAATATCATATCAATAGTAGTTCAATCTTCATGTTGCATATTATTGTAATTTCCTTCTAGTTCATGTTATGTGATTTTAAACCTATGCAAAGACTTAAAAACAAACAAACATTTCATTTCTGAAGCCATAAGAGGTTTAAACATTAAATGGAGAAATAAGGAGTTGGATGCAAATAGTTTGACTAAATTCCTATCAGTAGTTGGTTTAGTTTTTGGGCATTCTAGGGTGTCCATTACAATGGTATCAGAGCTTATTTTTCCTGCCATCCTGTGAGGTTTTCATGCATCTAGCATATTAGTATTACTTGAGGAGAAACAGGTCAAACACAAACTTACATAATTCACTAGAGATTGAAGAGGAGGGTGACCCTTTTTCAGCACCAGCCATGGGTGACAGAGATGGGGAAAGGGGAGAACCTAGCACTAGGGAGATGCTTAGTGATCTTGTTAGGGGTTAGAGGGAGCTCCAGGCTACATTATAGCAGATGGCTATAGCCATTACACAAAATTTGATGAGAGCAGATCAAGGCAATAATGGCAACCAAGGTAATAATACCAGTCAGGGTAATAATGCTAACCGAGGAGGTGGACAGGGTAATGGAGGCAATGGAGATGCATCGGTTAACAGGGGAACTAGGACATATGCTAGAGCAGGTTCTTCTACTACGAGACCACTCATGCCATAGTTTCCTCCAAGACAGAATGACCAGAATAATGCCAGTCCTACATAGCAAGAGATTCAAGATATGATTATGGATGATTGGAGGGACTCTAGCCCTGAGTTACAGGCTGAGATGACATTCAAGGAATATATGGATGTTAGACTCAAGAATATGCCCATGAGAGGAAACCGACAATAGAATTATGAGATGAGGAAGAAGTTGGGAAAGTTGTCTATTCCATACTATGATGGTATAGGGAAGGCTTCAACACGGACATGGGTCCAAAAATTAGATACTTATTTCCAACTTAATCCCATGCTTGAGGAGGATGCGATTAAGTATGTTGCATTGCAATTGGATGGGAGTGCACATGAGTGGTGGCACCATGGTATGGTCACATTAGGCCATAACTAGATAGACACATACACAGAGTTCACTGAGAGGTTGATTGATAGGTTTGATATGAAGGATCCATAACTCCATTTCAAGGAGTTAGCCTAGTTGAGACAGTGGGGTCCTATCAACAGTTACATCTCAGATTTTCAGAGTTTATTAGTGTTTGTTATAGACATTTTAGAGAGGAGGTTGATTGTACTATTTGTGGATGGATTGTCAGAGCCTCTTCATGGTTGGGTGAAGGGACATGATCCCCTCACATTGCAGGATGCCATTCGGAAGGCAAGAGATCTTGCACCTTCCGCTTCTAGGAGTAAGTTCACTCCTAAGGATCCAAACTTCAAGAAGGATAAGGATAAGAAACCTCTACATAAGGATTCTTAGCCTAAAAAAAAAGAATCAAAGAGGTTAGACAATGAGACACTGAACGAGTTGAGGCGGAAAAAAATATGTTTTCAGTGTAGGGAACCGTGGGATTTATCTCACAAGTGTCCTCTGAAGGCTAAGGCCAACCAGATGGAGTACTTCTCTACTGAGGAGTCACAGTCAGAGGATGAGGAGTAGCAGTCAGAGTCTGATGGTGAGAGCAGTGCCACTAAAGAGGGTTTAGGGAATGAGAAGTCCCTAGCTAGATTGATAGGTGCTCAAAAGGCAATTACTTTTAAGGTGTGTGGCACCATATAGGGACAGAAGGTGGTTGCTTTGTTGGACACTAGGGCCACACATATTTTCATAGATTCATAGTTAGTGGCTAGGAGAGGGTGGAAAACTAAAGAACATTCAGGATTCTGAGTCATGGTAGCTAGTGGTCACAAATTACTATGCACACAGAAGATTACAAATCTTCGCATCAGATTGGGAGATGGTTATGTGCTCTAGGATGAATTCTATGTTGTGGACATGCGTGATTATGATGTTATCTTAGGGATGACTTGGATGACATCATTAAGAGAGTTTACTCTCAACATGGAGAGAGTAGAGATGAGGTTCTAGCATGAGAGCAGGACCGTGGTACTCAGAGGATTATCAGATGGCAGTTGTAGGGTAGTTTATTTGAGGAGAATGGAGAGGTTGTTCAGACATGATGATGTTGAGTGGGCAGCGGAGTACTTGATTATGCCAGCATCACCAGAGCCATAGGTTAAGAGTCATCTGCTTGATATGCAGGACATCCTTGATAGACATGCCAAGGTATTTGGCAATATTCCACATGGTGTTCCTCCAGATAGGGGGATAGAGCATGTCATTGAGTTAGAAGAGGGGGCTAAGCCCATTATGATCATTCCCTATCATCATCCAAAGAAACACAAGGATGAGATAGAAAAAGCCATCAAGGAGTTGTTGGAGATGGGGCACATTAGGCCAAGCAAAAGCTCTTTTGCTTCAGTAGTTGTTTTGGTTAAGAAGAAGGATGGAACAATGCACATGTGCATTGACTATAGGGCCTTGAACAAGAAAACCATTAAGAACAGGTACCCCATTCTGAGGATAGATGAGCTGATAGATGAGCTACATGGAGCATGCTTCTTCACAAAGATAGATTTGAGATCAAGGTATCACCAGATTAGTATGAGGGCAGAGGACATTGAGAAGGTAGCTTTTCAGTGTCACTATGGTCATTTTGAGTTTCTGGTTATGCCATTTGGGCTAACCAATGCTCCTGCTACTTTTCAAAGTTGCATGAACCAGGTGTTTAGAGGGCAATTGAGGAGATTCGTTTTGATTTTCTTTCATGATATTTTGGTCTTTATCAAGACATGGGAGGAGCATTTGTAGCATCTTGAGGAGTTGCTAGCTATTTTGGAGAGAGAGTCATTGTATGCCAAGGAGTCTAAGTGTGAGTTCGGGATGACAGAGCTTTTGTACCTTGGTCATATTATCAGTGCAAAGGGAGTTCGGGTGGATCCTGAAAAGATTAGAGCTATTGTTGATTGGCCCATGCCTATGAACCTTACTCGGCTTAAGGGGTTCTTTGGCTTATGTGGTTTTTATAGGAGGTTTGTTAAGGGGTTTTCTCAGACATCTACTCCCTTGACAGATCTTACTAAGGGGACTTCATGTGGAGAGGGGCAGCACAGAGGTGTTTTGAGCATTTCAAGTAGGTGATGTCTTCATGTCTAGTTCTAGCTCTACTAGACTTCATGAAGCCTTTTGAGCTTCATTGTGATGCATCGGGTGTTGGGGTTGGAGCAGTATTGATGCTGGAGAAGCACCCCATCGCTTTTGAGAGTAGGAAGCTCCGAGGTGTGGAGAGGAGCTATTTTATTTATGATCGTGAGATGTTGGCCATCATACATGCCTTGGCCAAATTCCGATCCTACTTGGTTGGAGGGAAGTTTGTGATCAAGACGGACCACAACACCATAAAGTATTTCATGAGCTAGCGAGACTTGAATGACAGGCAGCAGAAGTGGGTCACTAAATTGCAGGATTATGACTTTGACATTGAGTTTGTCAAAGGGAAGAAGAATGTAGTAGCTGATGCCTTATCCAAGAGACCTCACATTTGTGCTCTTGCAGAGATTACAGGAGATTGGAGGGATAAGATTATAGAAAAATATGTCAGAGATACTTGGGCTTCTGGTTTGATTTTAGGTACTATACAGGATGATCGCTATGAGGTGATAGATGGATTGATCAGACTTCAGGACAAGGTTTATTTGATTTTGTCATCACAATTGAGAGAGGTGATATTGAGGGCATTTCATGATGCGGCTACAGTTGGGCATCCAGGGGTCTTCAAGACCTATAGGCAGATTTGAGAATGGTTCTCATGGAGAGGGCTCAAGGATGATGTTCAGAGGTATGTCAGGGAGTGTGTAGTTTGTCAGTGAAATAGGGGAGAGCACACATTTCCTGCAGGTTTACTACAACCCTTGTCCTTTCCAGATAGGAAATGGGAAAGCATTTCTGTGGACTTCATCACTGGTTTACCATGAGTGTAGGGAAGAGATTGCATTTATGTGGTGGTAGACAGATTGATGAAGTTTTCTCACTTCTTTTCTATTCCTTCTACTTACACAGCAGCTCGGGTGGCAGATTTGTTCTTCACGAAGATTTTTTAGGTTGCATGGGCTATCGAGATTTATTGTTAGTGACATGGATAGCAAGTTCATGAGCGCCTTTTGGTGGGAGTTGTTCAGGCTATGTGGTACAGATCTTACACCTAGTACAAGCTACCATCCTCAGATAGATGGGCAGACAGAGATAGCAAATAAATGGGTGGAAGGTTATTTATGGAACTATGTGACTGCACAACAGAGAGCTTGGGTCAGGTGGTTACACATGGGGGAGTATTGTTACAATACCACATATCACATGACCATCAGGATGACTCCATTTATGGCACTGTATGGGTATGAAGCACCAAGATTCATGGATTTGGCTTTGGGGGACAATAGAGTGCCCAAAGCCAAGGATCTGTTGTAGGATAGTTAAGATATCCTGAGAGCGCTCAAGGACAATATACCCATACAGTGGCATGGTATCCTCCACGTAATGTATGGAGTGGGTATTTTGTTTTATAAACAACACTCAAATGCAATCAATGCCATGTCCTCCTTCCCTGTTGCAACGTGGTGTTTGAAGGCTTGTAGAAGCTAATGCTCACATGGTAAATGAAGATCTGTAGGAAATTGCAAAGTAAATGTCTTTGGCAGGCGGAGGTCCAACCTCTACAACCTTCCCAGCAAGCTCATCATGTGCTCTCCCTTTTATAGCAGCTACAATAGCAACAACAAACTCCAATCAATGCATTTGACAGGTTGAGTGCCCATCTCTAATGGCACGTGATGACTAGTGGAGGGCATTGATAGTTTCAAGCAAATGCAAACAAAATGTTGATATCCTTCCTCCCCACAACTTCCACATCTCTAGTGCTCACGTGGTGTGTTGGAATTTTTGCAGAGCAGGTTAACATGACATGGAGATAAGGGAGCAGTAAATTAAAATCATTAAGCAAATGAAACATAGCAATAGAAACCCCCCCTCCCATGTGATTGGTGAAAGAGGTAGTTTGAAACAATAAAATTGTTTTTGGTAGGTGTATGTATCAAAGAATGCAAATTGGGGCAAAACGTGGTGTTTGGAAGCCATTTATCCTTCAGTAAAATGCATTGGCAGGTGTTTATGCCAAGTCTCATGTGCTCTCTCCTTGTCCCTGCGAATGTGGGTAAAGTTTTGAACCTTTCATTGTTAGCCATTGGTGAAATCACCATTAAAGTTGTAGAGAAAGCTTCAAAAATGAAGTTCCAGGCAAAACTATTTGTCCCACATTCGCTGGGAAGTGGACCATTTTGATATTTAAATGCAAAGCTCTACCCAAATATAATGTCAAAGCCATCAAAGCTTTTGATGGATGGTGCCCGTTGAGTGCCCAAGGTTGACCCTATGTGTGTGGGTGTGGATCCCAAGGTGACTGAAGAAGGTGATAGATGGTGACATGTGGACCCCACATAGGCATGGATCTCGAGGCAAGCAGGCGAATTTTGCAGAGGAGGGCCAGCTTAACTAGTGAGCAGGTTGCAGAGGATTCGACAAAGCGTGTTGATTCACGAAGAAAAGTTGCTCGTTAGTTAAACCCTGTGAAACAATGAAAAGAGGTAAAGATCATGCGTGACTTCATGAAGGCGAGATGCACATGAGATAAGGGTTGCAAAATGGTGAAAAGCCCAAGGTGAAAATGCAAGGAGTTAAAGACCGAGCAAGTTCGCAGAGATCCAAGGGCTCGCATGATTTCATGACTCAAATTTTCACATCGGTTACCGTCTGTGAAATGGCGAAAGCCAGGTGGTGATGACATGGCAGGTCCAGATGGTCATCCAGCAGGTGGGCCCCATCCTAGTGGTGGTGATGTGGCTCACACATGGCATACAGGTAGACAGACAAGTGGTGGTGATGTGGCATACACATGGCGGTGATGAGGTGTCATCCCAGGTGGTGCCCAGTGGACCCCATTGACCAATCAGAGGTTGCCAAGTGGCAGGGCGTCAGGGCATAATCAGGCAAAAATCAAAGTGAAATGAAAATTAAATATATAGTTCTGACTATATTAAAAATTCAAAAATTTAAATGATGTGCACATGTTGAGTGATTAATTCGCCCACAGGTCCATTTTTGGTCAAAATGGCAAGTATCATATATCACTGGAAAGCTCTAGAGATGAGGAATGCAGTTATGAATTTTGTTTCAACAAAGATCAGATATTTTGAGAGAATTTTCCATGGGAAAGAAGAAGAATTGAAATTCAGTTGGAAAAAGAGACATATGGCAATTTCGGTTGCAGACCTAATTTTTCCCTCCTCTTCATATTCCCAATTTCTTCTCATTTGTAGGGATCACAATATTTTGTAAAAAAACTCTGGCAAAATATATTTGGGGGTTTCTTCTTTCTGGTTCTGAAGGATCATTCTGAGTCAATGTAGATTTAATGATGGACATCAATACACAGATCAAAGCATTCTGATCCTAGATTCCTGTTGTCTTCTTGTATGTATGATTGATTTACTAGTTTGGTTAGAAAATCTAGGGTTATTTAATTGAATGATTTGCAAGGTAAATTCATGGAGATGTTTTAGGTTTCTCTCTCAAGGAGGGACATTAAATATACTTAGAATTTCTCTAATAGTAATCAATAATTCTGCTTGAATCTGATAATTGGGTTTAGCATAAAGATAAAAATTTATGTATGTCAGGCATATGTAAGTTTAGTGAAGTCAGAATGATGAAATGTATGTGGATTTCCAATTTAGAATTCTTATTTAGTCTTAGGTGACTTTGATGCCCAGGATAACACACTGGTATAGCTTTGCTAGGTTCTATAAGTTTCTTGGAGATCAATAAAAAATGATTACAAGCCTTTCTTTTATGTTCAAGGTGACAGGGTTTGCAGGGGTTGGTATTTGTCTTCTTTGTAAATCTCCAATCATAGTTATGAAAAGTAATCACAGAAGGTAAACCCGCCTAAGCTAGGTGAAAGCTTGAAGTGTAGAAGGTTTTAGTACAATTATATGTTGGCTTTTGTTCTGTTTCCTAGTGTTTCTTGTAAGGAAGTTAAGTAGCGGAAACAACTTCCTACACTAACCTTGAGAGGAGGGTAATGCAAAACTTTTTTAGATCATTACAACAGTTACAAAAAATAGAAATAGATATAATAGCATTCATACCACAACACAATGATTTACGTGGGGAAAACCCTTTCGGGAGAAAAACCCCACCCTCCAAAAGCAGCTCAATATTTTATTCAGCAATCAAAACAGATTACAAAATATTTGCAGAGCAAGCTCTTCGCAGGAGTAGCACTAATCAGAGATTTAGAGGCAACTCAATAGCCATAAGACTCTTTTACACAACCTCTATCTCACACACCTCATAAATAGGAGATACAATACAAGAAACCGTCAAACGGTATTACAAAACCATGGGCTAAAACCACCCAATAAGGTGTAGCCGACCTTATCTCCCTTCTAGATGCCCTATGACATGTTAAAGCACACATCAACACATGTTGCTCCCTTTTACAGCTCATTTATGTATCCGATACAAATTATTTTTCCTATTTCAGGAGTACAAACTTCCGGAGGCCATAACTTGAGAACCGGGTGTCCGATTGACGAACCGTTTGAAGCGCCGAAAAGCTCGCGAAGTGCTCTATCACCTCGTAACCAGCTTCGCTGGTTACAGCCACTTTTCAGGGCGTTTTAGAGCCTCTAAAGTCCCCAAAATTAAGTTTAAATATTTTATTGCACCCCTCCAAGACGAAAACTTTAATATCTTCAAAACTAGCTGTGACCTTGCGACGAAACTTTGCCGGAATGCTTATCTAGCCAACCAGAAGCTTCAGGGAGAGTTTCACACCATTTCGTGCTCAAATGAAAACTTACTATAAATAGTAACCTCGCATAAATGCAAGGTTGAGACACCATTTTTCTCAACAAATCTCCCACTTGTCGAACACCTTGCAAGAGCCGAAGGGAATGTCAACACAAAGAATCAATTGCTAGGGCCCATAAGGCCCATAGACTTTGAACACCATCTGAACTTCTCTGTGCTCACAGCCTTAGTTAAAGCATCTGCAACATTCATCAAAGTTTCCACCTTAACCAGCTTCACCCTACCATCTTCGACCATATCTCTAACAAAATGATACTAAATATCAATATGTTTGGTCCAGGCATGAAATGTCGGGTTCTTAGCTAGGCTAATTGCACTCTGACTGTCACAGTAAACTGTCACTGTACCTTGTTTTATTCCAATATCCGAACACAGTCTCTTAAGCCAAATGGCCTCTTTACAAGCATGAGTAGCTACCATATACTCTGCTTCAGTAGTGGATAAAGCAACCACAGCCTGTCGCTTACTCATCCAACTAATTGCACCACCAAACAAAGTAAACACATAAGCACTGGTGGATCTTCTGCTATCAATATCACCTGCCCAATCTGAATCCACATAACCATGGATATCAAGGGAAGTCATGTCTCCAACTGAATTACCATGATAACACAAAGAATATTCTGAAGTACCCTTCAAATATCTGAAGACTCTTTTGACTGCATCTCAATGAACTCTACCAGGATTAGACATATATCTAGAAAGTACTCCCACTGCTTGGGCAATGTCTGGTCTAGTACAGACCATAGCATACATCAAGCTTCCAACCGCACTTTGGTAAGGCACTCTGCTCATGTCTTCCATCTCCAATGGGGATGTAGGACAATCTGAAACAGATAGTTTCATTCCAACTATAAAAGGAACACTCAATGGTCTACAATTCTGCATGTTGGACCTCTGTAACACTGAATTCACATACTTACTCTGGCCTAGCCATAGCTTTTTGTTCACCCTATCTCTTCTAATTTCCATCCCAAGGATGTGCTTTGCTGCACCAAGATCTTTCATTTCAAATTTAGCAGCGAGCTGAGACTTCAGTTCTGAAATCATACCTTTCCCTTTACCAATGAATAGCATATCATCAACATACAATGCAATGAATAAGAAATGATCACCATAAGATTTATAATAAACACAGTGATCTGATTTAGAACGTTCAAATCCCAAACTCAACACATATGTATCGAATTTCTGGTACCACATCCTAGGACTTTGTTTGAGGCCATACAAAGATTTCTTCAATTTACAGACCAAATTACTTTTGCCTTTCACCACATAGTGCTCCAGCTGTGTCATATAAATATCTTCCTCTAAATCACCATGAAGGAAAGCAGTTTTCACATCCATTTGCTCAACCTCTAAATCATAAGCAGTAGCAATAGAAAGCAAAAATCTAATGGACGTCATTTTTGCAATAGGAGAAAATATCTCACCGTAATCAACACCCTCAACCTGAGAGTAGCCTTTTGCAACCAACCTTGCTTTATACTTCTCAATGCTTCCATCTGAACCAATCTTTTTCTTGAACACCTATTTACAACCAACAGGTTTTCGTCCTTCAGGCAATGGTACAAGATCCCATGTATCATTCTTTCTCAATGCTGCCATTTCTTCCTCCATAGCAATCTTCCAGGATTTTGCATCATTCATACCTAATGCCTCTTCTACAGATTTCGGTTAATCCACACTAGTATTCAGAGAAAAAATACATCTCCAATCATCAGGTGAATACCTTTCAGGTGGTTGTCTATGTCTTGTAGACCTTCGAACAAGCTGAGTTGGAGGTTCTTCCTCCTCTTCTGAAGATTCAGAGCTAGACGAGCTCTCCTCAAATTCTTGCCTATCTAGGGGTCTCGATTCAACTCTTTCAGGTGTAGAAGGAAGTTGAATCACATCTTCTTTTTTAGTCTGTTCTGGCTGCAATGTAACAGAAGGAGACTTAATTTCTCTAAAAATAACACTTCTACTGTGAATTACCTTTTGTGCAACAGGGTCCCAAAGCTTGTATCCTTTCACACCATAACTATACCCGATGAAGATACATTTCACAGCCTTGTTCTCCAACTTTGTTCGCTTCTCCTTTGGCACATGTGCATATGCCTCGCACCCAAAAACTCTAAGATGTCTCAATGAAGGCTTGTGACCTGACCATGCTTCCATAGGCATTTTATCAACAAGAGCTGATGTAGGAGACCTATTAATCAGGTAGCAAGTAGTGGCAACAGCTTCAGCCCAAAACTTTTGTTCAAGACCAGCACCACTCAACATACTCCTAGCCTTTTCCATCAGTGTCCTATTCATTCTTTCTACAACTCCATTCTGCTGTGGAGAATACGGAGTTGTCTTCTGCCTGTTAATTCCACAGTCTTTACAGAATCTATCAAAATCATTAGAGCAAAACTCACCACCATTATCAGTTCTCAAACATTTTATTTTCTTTCCAGTCTGCAACTCAACCATTGCTTTAAATTCTTTAAAACGACTAAAAACTTCAGATTTACTCTTTAGAAAATAAACCCATGTCCTTCTACTAAAATCATCAATAAATGAAACATAATATGTGGATTTTCCAATCGAAGAGACATCTACTAGATCAAACACATCAGAATGGATAAGATCCAAAACACCACAAGTTTTATGAGAACTCGAGTAAAACTGAACGCGGTTTTGTTTTCCATAAATGCAATGCTCACAGAAATCAAAGTCAAGGTTACAGTCATTCAAACCTTCAACAAGGTTTTTATTTTTCAAGGTCCTTAGACCCTTTTCTCCAATGTGGCCAAGTCTCTGGTGCCATAACATAGTCTTCTCTGCAGGTAACTTTGCTTCAGACGAAAGAGCACCCTTAGGTACCCAAAAACCATTTCCATCTGCTGAAGGTGAAACCTTCAAATCTTCCAGTGAAGTATCCGCAGATTTACTTTTTACAGATGTGCTATTACACTCAACAGTGTATGCTTCAAGCTTATACAAAGTGCCAAACCTGACACCTCTAGCAACTACCATAGCACCCTTAATCATCTTACATCCTGCTTCAGAAAAGACTACCTGCACACCTGCATCTATCAGTTTGCTCACAGATAACAGGTTTCGTTTTAATCCAGGGATATGCAGCACACCATTAATCCTTTTTATTCTACCATCAGAAAACCTAATTCTAACTTTACCTCGACCAACAATGTCTAGATGTGAATCATCACCTAAGTACACCTTACCTCCATTAAATCCTTCATATTCAGAAAACCAATCTCTATTGGAAGTCATATGAAAGGATGCACCCGAGTCAATTAGCCAGGCATCATTACCTGCATGAGTCGCCAAGGCCGCAATAAAGGCATCGCCATCTTCCTTGTCGGACTCAGAATCAGAATCAAACTTTTTCTTTTTCTTCTTCTTTTCTTCTTTGTAGTCCTTATGGATGTGACCCGGTTTACCGCAATTCCAGCAAATGACTTTGGACTTTCCAGGAGATTTCGATCTCCCTTTGGATTTGGACTTGCCGCGCTTCTCATTCTTCTTGCTTTTCTCCTTAGGTCTTCCACGAACGGTTAGGGCTTCCTTTGAACTGATGGATACCTTCCTTCGCATCTCTTCACCAAGTAGGGCACCCACCACGTCTTCAGATTTCAAAACAATAGAAGTACTACCGATAGCCATAACAAGAGAATCCCACGAATCAGGCAAAGAACAAAGCAAGATTTGACATTTCTCCTCCTCATCCATCTTAACACCGACGGATACTAATTGAGCCACAATCATATTGAATGCTTCTAGGTGGTCTGCAATTCGTCCACCCTCTTCCATCTTCAAGGAATACAATTTCTTTCTTAAGAAAATTTGATTTAATAAAGATTTCACTTGATACATCTCACCAAGCTTAGTCCATAGCTTCTTTGCAGAGTTTTCTTCATGGACATTGATTAGAACAGAGTCTGCCAGGCACAGTCTGATTAGACCCTTGGCTTTTCGGTCCATAATATCATACTGAGCTGCCGCAGTAGGATCTGATGGCCTTTGGACATTCGCATCAACAACATCCCAAAGATCTCGATTTATTAGCAGATCTTCCATCTTCAACTTCCACATCTCAAAATTACTTCCATTAAATTTCTCCACCTCTATTCTCCCTGACGAACTCACCATCTGAATATTCCTGCAACAAGATCAAAAAGTGTCTTCTGCACAAGCTCCCACTCAAATCTGGATTAGTTCAAAAAACCCAACTGCCCACAATTGAAACCAAAGGTGATCAAGTTCTGATACCACTTGTAAGGAAGTTAAGTAGCGGAAACAACTTCCTACACTAACCTTGAGAGGAGGGTAATGCAAAACTTTTTCAGATCATTACAACAGTTATAGAAAATAGAAATAGATATAATAGCATTCATACCGCAACACAATGATTTACGTGGGGAAAACCCTTTCGGGAGAAAAACCCCACCCTCCAAAAGCAGCTCAATATTTTATTCAGCAATCAAAACAGATTACAAAATATTTGCAGAGCAAGCTCTTCGCAGGAGTAGCACTAATCAGAGATTTAGAGGCAACTCAATAGCCATAAGACTCTTTTACACAACCTCTATCTCACACACCTCATAAATAGGAGATACAATACAAGAAACCATCAAACGGTATTACAAAACCATGGGCTAAAACCACCCAATAAGGTGTAGCCAACCTTATCTCCCTTCTAGATGCCCTATGACATGTTAAAGCACACATCAACACGTGTTGCTCCCTTTTACAGCTCATTTATGTATCCGATACAAATTATTTTTCCTATTTCAGGAGTACAAACTTCCGGAGGCCATAACTTGAGAACCGGGTGTCTGATTGACGAACCGTTTGAAGCGCCGGAAAGCTCGCGAAGTGTTCTATCACCTCATAACCAGCTTCGCCGGTTACAACCACTTTTTAGGGCATTTCAGAGCCTCTAAAGTCCCCAAAATTAAGTTTAAATATTTTATTGCACCCCTCCAAGATGAAAACTTTAATATCTTCAAAACTAGCTGTGACCTTGCGATGAAACTTTGCCGGAATGCTTATCTAGCCAACCAGAAGCTTCAGGGAGAGTTTCGCACCATTTCGTGCTCAAATGAAAACTTACTATAAATAGTAACCTCGCATAAATGCAAGGTTGAGACACCATTTTTCTCAACATTTCTCTCCATAAGTGACAGAGATCTAAGATTCGAGTAGGGAAAAAAAAGCAATCAGAATTTGAGAACAACAAAAATGGAGACTCTGTTGGGGAATTGCTGAATAAGAATTGCCTAATTTCATATCCAGCTAGTCTGTCCATTGTGTATGCACAGAGTTTTGAAATTGAATTTTATGTTAGAGAATTTTCCTTGTTCTGGATCTGCAGAATGATATGTGTTTCATGTTATATTTTATGAAGGAGTAATAGTGAATGCATTGTTGAGAGTTGTAAGAAGTTCTTGCAGCTATGTGGAAATTTTAGTGAGAGTTGTAAGAAGTTCTTGCAGCTGTGTGGAAATTCCTTATTGGGTGGTGACTCTATGGTTCATACCAGTGTTAAATAGCCTAGAAGAGTGTTTGTTTTAGTGAGATTGAAGGAGGAAATAGAGATTTAAACTTGTGTTGAATGGTGTTCTGCTATTGAAAATATCCTGTGTGCAAGAGGTGGCGACTCTGTGATAAAAGACAGTGCTGAAATGTGAAGTTGATCTTCAGATCTATGAGTTTACAGCTGCAAACACCCAAGTATTTTCAGAGGTTTCAAATGCAAAAGATATTTGTTCTGAAAATTTGAATGTGTAATGTTGTTTTCCCATTTAGTAGACTAATCAGAATACGACCACTGAGTCTCATGCAATGGATTTTCAATGCCGTATTAGCTGACTCCAAATGCTAATGGGGACACGAAATGGCAAGTATATTAGGAGAGTTACTATCTCTCTTGCATAAAGATTATCCCCCTTTTGGAGGTGAATCGGGTAGCCTCTATCTTATAGTTCTTAGTCAAGAATTTTGTTCGAAATTACCTCTTGAAGTCACACAAGAATGATTGAGGCCTATAGTCCGACAAGGTACCAAAACACGTTGTAGTCACGTAAACATGATTAAGACTGCAAGACCCTACAAAATGCCCTATATGAGAGATCTCAAAGAGAAAACTCAAAATAATTCTATCCTCTGAGACTTTAATCACCAGAGGCCTATTTATTATAGTGAGTTGGAATGCTCAGGTCCAGTTGTACTCACTTGGGTTGTTCTCATAGGGTGATTACTTTTTCCCACTGTGACAGGCCCGCTAAAGGTACACAAATCTCAAAACTTAAAAAAATCTTTGAGGGTCTAGATTTTTGATTGTCTATGCAAACAAGAGCATACTCTCCTACCTCTTAGATTTTTCTTAAAACACAAAAGAAATTTGTTCATTAACTAGATAGCAATTTAAGTGCCTAAAAAAATGAATTTAAACATACATGAAGTTCACTTGAATCTCCTTAGGCGACCTACAAAAATAATGAATCAGTATGTTGGCATTGTACACTCTAATGATAATATGGTTGATGTTGTCATTGATGGCAACCAACTGGTAATAGGATTCAACACATATACCAGCATTGCAGACATCATCACCGACAGGCACCGGCATTGGCAGGCACATTCACCGACAACCATATTACACCGGCAATGAAGTATACTGGAACTTAGACCGACATGAGATAAGTTTTGTTTATGTGAATTGTATTGTAAATATAAATTTGTAAGCTGACATGATGTATTATAAAGACTCATATATGTATGAGATCTTATGGATCATTTTATATTAGAAAAGGATAGGACATTTTTGTAATAGCATGGGATAGAAAGATATGTAAAGACAATGAAAGGTTTTGGTTAAGGTATCTGACTGAGCTTAAACTAGTACTGAACTAGGCATTAGAGATTCTATTTTGAGTAGTACATTGTATTGGATTTAATTATCCATATTGTAGTCAGTGAGACTCTTCTTTGAGCAGTGTTCTCTAGGCTGTTGGCCTTCCTACATGTGCAGGCCCATATTGTAAGTAATATTTATTCATATTGGCCAGTGAGTAAATATTGTGGGTTACAAATCCAACCACGATTTTTCCCACACCGGGTTTCCTTGTTAAAATATATTGTGTTATGGTCTGCATTTATGTTATCTATGTTATTTCTCTTTACT
Organism: Cryptomeria japonica; assembly: GCF_030272615.1. Classification (NCBI taxonomy): domain Eukaryota; kingdom Viridiplantae; phylum Streptophyta; class Pinopsida; order Cupressales; family Cupressaceae; genus Cryptomeria; species Cryptomeria japonica. The sequence continues at coordinate 443,818,815 of NC_081406.1, read as the reverse complement.
ACATTATTTCTTGTTTATTGGTACATTAATTTGGGTTGCAAAGTTATAAATAGGTTCAATTATTCCATTAACCAGTTAGACACTAATTCACACCCCCCCCCCTCTTAGTGTCTTTGGGACTTTCATTGCATCTAACAATTGGTATCAGAGCCTGGTCCTCTATTTGCAAAAGCCTAACAGCTTGAGGAAGATTTTGAAACCGGTAATGATGGAGAGTTTGATAAAACAGTTGGAAGGAGCTCTTGAAGATTTTGATGCAAAAAAATTGAAGAATATTAAATGTGAAGATGATCTGGGGACTGCCAAGGAATTCATTAAAGGACTTCAGGAGAACCTAGTTATAGGACAAAACAAAAGGAAGGAACTTCATGAGCAAATGCAGAAACATGATGATGAAAAGGAAACTCTTAGAGATATTGTAGAGAAGCTGAGACAAGAGAACACTAATATGAGGAATGAAATACAAGATCTAACCATGAGGCTATGTAAGGATATTTAAGATAGGAAGAAGAATGAAGAAGACCTAACTAGGAGACTTAATGATGGAGCAAATGAAAATTTGAAACTTAATCATGAGAATGATATGCTAAAGATAGATCTGATTCACATGCAACATGATAAAGAGGAGCTTACAAGACAAGTTGGGATTCTAGAAAATGAGTTGAACAGTGCAAAAGGAATATGAAGACAAATTCAAGAAAAGTTTAGAAAGACTTGATGACATGCTGAAATGACAAAAACATGATGGAGATACAGTTGGACTTGGATTTGAACATGGAGAAAGTTTTGGGATTGCAAATAATCAAGAGCATAGTAAACTGGTAAGACAACCTAATGCTTATAAATTTAATGGGAAATGCTTTAATTGCAACAAGTTGGTCATAGAGAAAATCAGTGAAGATTTAGAAATAATCAGAATACAAACGTACCCACTAGTCAATGTTCCAAATACAATAAAGTTGGTCACAATTCAAAAAATTGAAGAATGAATGTGAAATGCTATGTTTGTGGTAGATTTGGATATTTATCTAATCAATGTAGAACACAAACCGGTCAAAGATATGGAAAATCTATTTAGAGGTATAATGTAACTTGTTGTGCATGTAACAAGATTGGGCATACTGCAAAATTTTGTGGAAGCAAGACTATATCGGTGAACAATAAAGGATCTAATGAGAAGGGAAAAGAAAAGGTAAATCAAATAGAGAAAGAATTTTCAAAACAATGGATTAAGAAGGGAGATCAAAGAGTTGATGAATCTATCTCTGCACTGGTAGAACCAATTAATCCTCCACCGCTAGGAGATTATTCATCTAACTAAGGAATAATCCTTAGGGGGTATGGCAGTAAGTTGAAAATCATGCATTCTACCCTCAGTTGATGGTGAGAAGACACATTTCTTCTTTACCGATAGATGTGTTAAGATTTCACTTAGCCGAAAAGCATTTAATGCGGTTGTTGGAGAAATTTTTGGTTATAAAGAATCAGAAAACCCTCATTTTCATCCACCAAGCATTCAAGCATTTAGAGAGCGCGAAATTGAGCAAAGGCATCCAAAGGTGAAGCAACAAGGTATTTTCAGGCATTCAGGATTTCAAGTAAGATGTATTTATCTTTTGAAATGGCATCTTCATCTTTTGCACTTGAGTTCATTGAAAACCCTACTATGGTAGAAAACATTAAGCACCCTAGGCCTGTGTTTAAGATCATCCTTGAAATTTCCAAGCAAGATGATTCTATCGGAGCTTTTTCATTTTTTTTGAAGGGAGTTGCTTTTGTCGAAAACCCTATAATTTACATTCACTGCAACATAGAAAATTTAGGAACCGATGACCTAAAGAACATGTACAATGATGTTATTACTGATGAACAAGATTTGGTTAAACCAGAGCACAAGATTGTAGGAGACCTAGGATTTGTTGAAATCCTGAAGATACCTGAATTTTTGAAGGAGGTAGTTCATCTTGTACTGAGAAAAGTTCATGGAGAGTTTATGTGGCTTAATTCTATTTTTAAAATCTCAAAGGAAGCAATCAAGGCAGTTACTAGCTTACCCTCAACCGGTAGTAGGCCCGACAAAACAAAGAAGATACCTAACAAGGGTGTTATGGATTTAACCAGAGCTACATCTGACAACAGATCTCTTAGGGTTAATGACATTACTAATGCAAATGTGAGATATGTGAGTATGGTACTTGGCTATAGAGTAACTCATGCAAATAGATTAAACTCTATTTCTAGCTTATGTATTCACAGTGCATATGAGATGGTTAAGAACAATGCTATAATTGATATCAGTGAATGGCTTAAGGATGAACTGATTGATAACCTAAAAAAGATTAAAGGTGACAAGAAGGGGACATTTCGTTTTGGCAACCTACTTGTGTGTTTGATGCTTTACTTCACCAAAGAGATACCCAACATTGATCATAAGGAATTTGGATATGACATCCCGGTAGGCAAACATTTCATGGATGCTATCACTAGTATGGGCTCTAACAATGACAAAACTATAGAAGATTACTTCAAAAACTTCCAAACTAAGATGAAGGCTAGAGAAAGGTTACCTCAAAGCATAGTAGATAAGTATGATAAGAAAATTTATTTTGTAATCAAACGTGATGAAACATGGATGGAAGTTGTTACTCCTAGAACTATATGGATAATAGAAATGGGTTATGAAGTTGATCTAAATTTTCTTGAGGCTTATGCTAAGACACTTCTTGAGGCACCTAAGGAACCATCTGAAGAAATTTTTGGTAGTGCTGAGACCATTGAGAGTTCTTTTTCGATGCAGAAGCAAAGATAAAGAAGAGAGAAATTTATCAGAGATGCATCCAAGATGGCTAAGGAGGTTAAAGAAAATGTAATGAAATTGAGTGTATATCTACTAGTGAACTAGAAAGACTAAAACCAAAATCTTATGTTTCACTGGTTGTCACTTCTTGAGATACAGACAATGGAAAACTAGCTGAGTTCAAGAGAGTAGAGAGGAAGAAGAGAAAACCCTCACCGGTACCTTCTCCTTCTCCTAAAAAGGAAAGGACATTAAGGAAGAAGCAACAAGCTATAAGGGAGCCTAAGAAAAAGCTAACACCAAAGAAGAAACAACCTAAGACACCAGATACCCTTACACTAGAGGAACTAGTAAATGAGATAACTCAAGATTGTAATCTTTGCAATGTAAATAAATTGTATCATTCTTTCAAGGATTTTGACAAGCACACTATAGAGGCTAGTATTATTTTGCACTTAGACATCTATAAGAAGGTTTTGATTGAAGTTGTAGATGATCTGCCAAATGATTTGTATTTAAGATTAGAAGCTAAAAGATTGTCAGTAATGGAATTAGATAAAAAGTTAAAAGTTGAAGCATTATTGGCAGTACACCCTGTAAATTCTAAAGAGGAAATTGATGAACTAATTTCTGAAGCAAACTGGTCAGTTTTTGTTAGTAGACACCGACAAGTTAGCCTGATGGCTGGGAGAGTGAAAGAGATTGTTGATGAAACTGTAGACAAATGGGACATATTCTTTGTTGCAAAAGAAAAGAAAGAGGAAAGGGAGAGACAAAAAATGAACAAATATTTTGCTAAGGTATACCAAAAGGACAAAGGTAAAAGCAAAATTGGTAGTATACCTATTATAAAGGTAATAGATAACATTTCTCCACTAGCACATGATACTCCACCAACAACTTTAGATACACGGGTACATACAGACAATCAACCGGATAAGGCAACTGAAGAAGTTACACATGATGACACTAACCCTGATTCTGAAATTCTTTTCACTATGAATGTAGATACACAAGATATTAACATTATTGTGGATAAAGAGACTATAGAGGTTAAGGTAGATGATCTAAGATCAGTGAGATCTTTGAGTCATCGGCACACACTATTGACTCTCATAACATTGAAATACCGGCACAAGCTAAGCAACCAAAGACTGAAATACTGATAGAGGATAAGGTAACTAACACTAAGGAACCAGAGTTAGAGAAACCAATAGTTATAGAGGTACTTAATTAGACTAAAAGACCAAAAGAAGCAGAGGTAATAACACAGACAGAGAAACCGATAGAAAATGTGAATAAAGAGGAAGTAATTGATGGAAATAAGGAAGAAATAGTTAAGGCAATTGGGCAAGTATCTGTTGAAAGGAAATCTATTGCAAAACTAAGTACATCTACTGGAGAATTTAGACCCACTAATGTAACAGATGTTCTATTGGATTCTATTATGAGGCTAATAGATTGCAATGCCTTGGCATTTAAGGCTATTGATGACACATTACCTATCTTGAAGATGATTTCACCAACCTATAAGATAGATCACATTGAGGATTCTTTAGGTAAATTGGACACATTGTCCAAATTTATTGCTGAAAATGTTCTAACTATAGATAAGGTGAATGAGGATACTGTAAAGGAAAGAGTAGATAAAGAGAAAGGTGAATTCTTTGAGAAAACCATCAAAGACTGTACTAAGCACATGGATTCACTATTACCGGTACTTAACTCAACAATTTTGGAATATAAGGAGTTGTTTAGAGAAGCTTGCAAACCTCACTACTTGACTAAAGATATTGATGAGGAAATTAAGAAGACACATAAGGAAATAGATGATATTGCGGATAATATGATAGGTTCTTCGAGACTTATCTGATTTTTTGAATAGGAAATGGTAGTTTTTGAAGAAAAGTTAAAGAAACTTGAGAAAGAGAAAGAAAGGATAAGGTTGAAGGCCTAGGAACTGAAAATCAAACTTGGTCCAAGATTGGATAGTCTTATTACTCAGCAGGTTGAGCTATCAAAGGCAACAATTTAAGGAGAATGATCATCGAAGTAGCAGATGCACTATCTAACCAGCATCATCTAGTAGACAAAGACCATTCTTTCTAACAATAACAAATTCATGCAGAGCCCGAATATAATTTTGGCAGACATTTTTTAACTTATAAGCAACTGGTTATAGGCTATGAAGTAGCATTTTTGTATTCTTTGATTCTTTTTGACATCCTTTTCCATTAATGTCAAAGGGGGAGTAGTATGGAGAAAAATAAATGCACAGAGGAGATCACTTGCTCAGGGGGAGAACACTCTTTTTGGGATCAGACTTTGGACTTCATTTTTGGATAACAGTTTTGGATTTTTCTCATGAGTGTTGCCATCAATGCCAAAGGGGAAGATTGTTGGAATTCTACACTCTAATGAGAATATGGTTGATGTTGTCATTGGTGGCAACCAACCGGTAACAAGATTCAACACATACACCAGTATCACAAACATCATCACTGGCAGGCATCAGCACCAGCAGACACATTCACCGACATCCATATTACACTGGCAATGAAGTATATCAACACTCAGGCTGACATGAAACAAGTTTTGTTTATGTGAATTGTATTGTAAATATAAATTTGTAAGCCGACATGATGTATTGTAAAGACTCATATATGTATGAGATCTTATGGATCATTTTGTACTAGAAAGGGATAGGACATTTTTGTAATACCATGGAATATAAGGATATTATGTAAAGACAATGAAAGATTTTGGTTAAGGTATCTGACTGAGCTTAAATCGGTACTGAACTGGGCATTAGAGATGCTATTTTGAGCAGTACATTGTATTGGATTTAATTATCCATATTGTAGTCAGTGAGACTCTTCTTTGAGAAGTGCGCTCTAGGTTATTGGCCTTCCTGCATGTGCAGGCCCATATTGTAAGTACTATTAATTCATATTGGCCAGTGAGTAAATATTGTGGGTCACAAATCCCACTGAGGTTTTTCCCACACTGGGTTTCCTCATTAAAATATCTTGTGCTATGGTGTGCATTTATGCTGTCACTGTTATTTCTCTTTACTGTATTATTTCTTGTTTATCGGTATATTAATTTGGGTTGCAAAGTTATAAATAAGTTCAATTATTCCATTAACCAGTTAGACACTGATTCAGTCCCCCCCTCTCAGTGTCTTTGGGACTTTTATTGCATCTAACATAATAGTCATATTGTCTTTGTGTGACAGGCGTGTTATTCAACAATTGCAAAAAAACTAGTTAGGCTATCAAAATCTCTCAGGTAGATAGACAACAAGCCAGAATCAACATTAGTACCATAAAAATTCAATAAGAAAAACCATAAAAATAAAGTTTGTTTTAATACCAAAAACCGAAATACCATATGAGTATTCTCACCCAGCCATACGATAATTCATGATGGACTATACGATACTGGTAGTTTGTCATTCAGGCCTCTATGAAAACTATAGTAACTATAGAAAAAAATCAAAAAATAAATCTGAAAAATAGAAGTTAGTTAATTTGCGAGGCCGAAAGATGTAGTCTTTTGCCCCACGGTGGGTGCCAAAAATGTGTGTGAAAAATGGATAAAGGTTTGTAAGTTGTAAGACAAAACACTTCAATTAATTCATTAGATGCATGGTTAGATAGATAATCATGAATATAAAAACCATAACAAATCGACCTATTGCCTTCTAAAATATGCGAGTATAGACTTTCTCTCAAATTTGTCTAAGCAATACCAGTGACTAGACTACACCAAGACGAAGGATGTAATCTATATGAGCACAAGATTAAGATAAATGTATGCAAGATTAAGCTAAATATGCAAGATTAAGCTAGATGAATGAAAGCAATAACGATTAAACTAAATATGCAAAAAGCTAAACTAAGATGCCATAATCTCAAAGAACAATATCTTCAATGACTCTAGAGCAAAAACTGCACAATAACAATAAATCTCCAGGGTGTTTTGAATGAGAGATGAAGGCTGAATTTATAGAGACTCAAAAGAGAGACCAACGGTCAAGATTGATTAACAATGAGTAGTTGAGATTTCCCTCAAGAAAAAGAACAATTCAGGATAATTGAAATAATTGAGAGATTAGATTAAGTTAATCTTGAAATAGATTCCAATTATAGTTTAATTGAATGCATTCAGATTATAAGTCTGAGTTTGCATTGAAGATAAAATTAGTTGATTCCATGCACTTGAGATAAAATTTAGTTGATTCCATGCACATGAGATAAAATTAGCTCAATATTTTTATTTAGAAAAAGTCTTTTCAATATAATTGAACCTCTTTCTTCAAAATCTTTGAGTTTTAACTTTAGAAAAAATGATTAATTCAATTTAATTGCTTTTTCTAATTTTTCAAGTTATCTCAATTTTAGAAAAAGAAATATCTTAAGTTTGATTTCTTCTCTCAATTTAATTCTTTTCTTTTGCAGATTAATTCCTCTTTTTGTGATTAATCTCTTTTTGTAAATTAATTCTTTTTTTTATGATTAAATGGCAAATTTATTTATTAATTAAATATGCTAGGATATTTAATTAAATAAATAGGATAATTAATCAAAATGATTTACTTGGAATGATTTAATTAATATAGAGTGATTTATTGCCATCTAACATTAATGATTGAAGAATTAATTAATTAGGTGCTCAAGGTTGATTTAATTGCCTTTGGTTAGGACCTTGGTAATGTTGTCAAGATTAGGGGCCCATGGTTTAGGTGACCATTTTTAGGGTATTACATGGTGTAACTGATATAGATGGGTCATAAGGAAAAGGAAAAAATTCCTCAAACAAGTAAGGTTTCCTCTTGTTAGTCCCTTCATGTTTTTCATGATGTTTTTCATGTCCTGGATTTCTTTGATGATGTCTTGTTGTGGATTTTGGACATGATGGATTGTGTTTGCCCCTAAAATTGGATGAGTCATAGAAGGTGGTCCGCCACCACTAATGTATTGATATGATAAGGAAGCAGGGATGTGAGATGTGATGATCGATGTCACGGAGACTTGAGTGACAATTGGTTGTGACCCGCAAATTGTTGTGATAGGAGGAAGCAAAGCTCAAATGCAGTTAGTGATATTATTGAGAGGAATGGAGGATTTTGGAATAGAAATGTATGGTCAGGTAGAAGAAGATGGCATAGAAACATGTTGGATAATAGATGAGATCGGATTGGATATTGGCATAGATGCTAAGAAGGAAGAAGGTGAAATGGAGACCACAGGGATAGATGTCATGGGCGTTATTGATTGGGGTTGAATTATGGGTGGGGGCACAATTGATTGAGTTTGAAGAATGAGTGTGATGGTATGAGTAGGAGAAAGGTTTCTTTGTGGTTGTTGATCAAGAATGGATCTATAAAAATTGAGGGGGAGGCGAGCTCCATTTTCAATAAGAGTCTTTAGAAGAGCACTAGGATTATGTTGGATAAATTTCTCCATTATTTCTTGATTATAATAGTTCATCTTGATCAACCATATTAGGGTCCTCTTGTGGTTGATTTTGGATGATGGGTTGCACACTTGGTGTAAGATCTTGTGTGACCATACAAGAATAGTTTTGGAAAAAATAATTAGAGGAAGAAGAAATTTGATGAAAGGACTTAGCAAGGATCTTGGATTTTGGGATTTAATTTGGATTTGATGAAAATGGATTTGATTGGTTGGTAAAGTCCTTGGATTAGGACATGGGTTTGATTAAGATTGCACCTTAGTCCTTGAATGAGGATTTTAGGTGGGGGATGTTGATGAAACCATAAGAAAGGTAATGACCAAGTTGGGTAAAATTTAGACCTTAGGATAATGACCAAAGTCTTTGTTCTACTAAGGATTGACTAATGATCCTAAGAAAAGTAAAGACATGAGATAAGAGTCTTGATCAACTCAAAGGATGGGGTGAAGGTGCTTGGAGAGGATTCTTCTTCAAGCACAAGGCCAATTTATTGATTGATTAGAGATGAGGTCTAAATAAAACTTCACAATGCATAAAACCTTAATGTGAGGTTAATTGGATTAAAAGATGATTTGATTGAGGACGTTTGATTTTAGGATTGATTTGTTGATTGAGGATTTATTTGATTAAAGATGATTGATTGGTGATCAATTTATGTGCTAAGTCCTTAGGAAAGATTGAGGATGATTGATCAAAGAGAGGTGATAATGATGATTAGAAGAAATTTGATGACTAGGCTATTCTTGGCATGAACGTGACTCAATAGATGACTAGTTCGGATAGAAAGTTGTATGAAGGGATGAGACCACCTTGATTTTGATAATAGTTGGTGTTAAAAGACAAGCCTGAACCTTGATGGAGGGCACGAGCTCTTAATTCATAACTAGCATCAAACTCATTGCTATGACCATGGATGTAATCGTGGTAATGGTGCAAAAAGGTCCTATGTTTAAGCAAGACTTTGCAGTTGGTATACCAAAAATTCCGACATCTAATAAGTTGTGCTTGTGTGAGATTTATCTTCTTGATTGGTCAGTGGATTGACTTCTTGGGATGCTTATACAACTTGGGCTTGTGAAACATGAGGGGGATGGAGTTTCAACATAGTTTGAAGACTTGTGTTTGGAAGATTTGAGTTTGTTATGACTTGGATTTTGACTAATTTTGGTTTAAAAATTTTGTGTGACTAGGACATGACTTGGGTATGACTTGAATATGACGTGGAGATGATTAAGGATTATGACTTGGACTAGACTTGATTTTTTTTTGTGGTAATGACTAGGATGTTGACTAATTCCACTCTTGGCAAGAAGACAAAGAAAACACATTGGCCATTGATTCAAATAAGCACATCAAGCATACCAAGCTACCCTAAGTAATTGGTTGAGGAGGAAAACCTTTGCTTGCTGACTTAGGTACACACCCAATAGCTAATTAGAATACTACCATTGGGTTTCATGCAATGGATTCCCAATGTTGTATTAGCCGACTACAAATGTTAATGGGGGGAAAATATGGAAAGCCTCTTGGGGGAGTTACTATCTCCCTTGCACAAAGATTATCCACCTTTCAGAGGTGAACCGGGTGGCCTCTAATCCTAGAGTTCTTAACAAGGATTTTCATTTGAAGACTACTCTTTGTAGTCGCACAAGCGTGATTGAGGCCTATAGCCCTACAAAGTACCAACCAAGATGTAGTCATGCAAGCGTGATTGAGACCTAAAGGCCCTACAAAATGCCCAATATGAGAGTGAACTCCCAAATAGCTCTGTCCTCCAAAACTTTCATCTCAAGAGGCCCATTTATTATAGTGAGTCGGAATGCCTAGGTCCAACCGTACTCACTTGGGTCGTTCCCCTCTCACCAATGCCTAAGAAAATTAGGAGTGCAGTCTCGCTAAAGGAAAGCACTCAACAAACTAGAAAAGTGCCAAAGGTCTAGATTTCTGATTGTCTAGATAAACAAGAGCATACTCTCCTACTTTCACACTTTTCCCAAACCAAATCAAGCACTTTAGATCTTTTACCATCCTAATTAAATATAGGTGCCTAAGATAAAAATAAAGATACGAGATTTGTTTGTATCTCCTTGGAAACCTATAAAACAAAATGATTAGTAGTTTAATCAATGCATTCTTTGGAAGGAGAGTTGCAAAACAACCATTAGTAGTCTAGGGTGATTTCTTGGACTGATCAAAAAAACTTGCAAAAACTTCAAAATTTTGATTAGTAGAAAAATATCTGCAAAAATAGCATTCGTGTTGTTTTGCAGACACCCATGTTGAAGAACCTACATAGGCACTGAAACACTTGCTTATGCACTAAAGTAGGGCAGAGAATAAAAAAATATATATAGAAAATGTACAAAAAATTCAAAAATACAAAATATACCTTTGCGCTTGTGTTGTTCTACTTTCGATCATGCTGAAACACGTGCACTCGCTCTGAAATAGGTTAGCAAAGAACAGAACAAAAATCCAAAAATTTTGAAAATTTGAAAACATGCGGGAATTATACCGGAGCGCTCGCTCTGAACCAAGATCTCTAAAATGAAAAAGGAGATTAAGCAAAACTAACTAATTTATTTTTTATTTTTTAAAATTTTTCTACCTTTTGGTGTGTTTTTTACTACTAATAAAGGGACAAAATAGAGAATATAGAAAAAAAAAACTTATCATAAAATAAGTGAATAAATCTTGGTGTCGGACGCGTCATTTAGAAGCACTCGCGTTGTTCTGGGGTCCTGCAAAAAAGACAAGGTTGAAATTCAAATTTTGAACCCTCGCACTATTTTGGGGTCTAGCAAAAGGACGAGGTTGAAATTCAAATTTTGATCCCTCGCGCTAAAGCGCTTGCGCACATGCTAAATCTCATGTCACTCATGCTGAACCTGTAGCGCCCACATCAATTTGCAGTCACTCACATTGTTTTGTTACTTGCGATAAAAAAGCTCACAAAACTCCAAAAAAAAAGTTAAATTTTAGGGACGAGGGTCCCATCAGGCGTGCCAAAATGAAGAAGGGGGAAAATGAGCAAGGCAAGATTCAATGATAATATTCAAATAAAACACATAAAAAACATAAAATGACTATTTATACCTTGGCAATCTTTACCTTCTCCTTTGGATTGAGCCTTTGATGAAGCCAAGGATGCGCCCCTCCTTGACTTGATTGGATTGGCTCCCTTATTGAATGTGGATGGCTCTCCAAGATTGTGCACAAGATGTTTAATGATGAGATGGAATGGATGAGATTTGGCTAAGTGATGGATAAATGGGAATTTGAGTAGAGTTTGGGTGCTATGGATGATTTCTTAGACTTAGTTGGATAGCATAAACTTAGATAACTTGGAGATGTGTAATAAGAGGACGGAGTCCTTAATTTATAGGAGAAGAGGAGAAGAAATGGAGGGATAGGATTGATCCAATATGAAGGGTCAATATTTCATGTGAGGCCACACATGGACCAATGGAGAATGAAAAGACAAGTGTGGAGACCAAGAGATATGCCATAAAGGCCTTTCTTGTCTCCACACTCCTCAAGGTTCATTGGGAAGGCTTCCCAATGCACCTAGGGAAGAGAAAGGAATAAAATATTCCTTGGGATATGGGGATGCGGAATTAAAAATTACTCAAAAAGGATAATCATATAGATTGGAGGAATAAAAAGGAATTAAAAATTCCTTGGAGGAAGAGATGTCTAGAGGAATGTGAGATTTTTGAAAATCTCACATTCACCTAGGAAAGGAGCATTTAAGGATGGTGGTTGGATGGAAGAGACAAGGAGTTGATGTGTAGCTAATCATGAGGATTAGCCACTAGCAACTCATTAGGAGAGGGATTAGAAGAATTACTAGGTGGGATTAGGACAAATGGGATTTGTAGGAGGATTTGACTAGGAGAGAGAATGAGTGGAGGAAATTAAAAATTAGAAGAATAATGATAAGTGAGATTAAAGATGCTTCTAGAATAATTCAATAGATTAATGATGGATTAGGAAAAAGGTGATTTGTAGGAATCACCTGGATTAATTAATTAATTAAAATTAACTAATTAAAAGGAGGAATTTGGAGAGAATTGATTTTAGGGATTTTAGAAGAATAAAGGTAGATTTATTTATTGAATAAATAAATCAATTAGACTATAGTGATAATATTAATTATATTTACTTAATATTGATAAGAATAAGGGTTGTCTAATTGATAAATTAATTATGTGAGTCAATTAAATTGATTATTTAGAATAATTAATTCTACCTGTCTACACTAACCATCTAGAGAAAACAACATTGCTCCTCTATTGACACCTACCTTGCTTTTAAAACCATCAGTAAAAGTTGATTTCAATGATGCTCATATTATTGTTTTTCATCTTTTATCAGGTTTGGAACAACAACATCCCACTCTTCGATCATGTAGATTCCTATCTTAACCTTATCCATATGACTAAAAGGATCTATCTCACGATTCTTATCTTCCCACTCATCCAGAATTAGATTAGGTATGCCTTCTATGGGTGTATTTAGATCTTGGACAATAGGTTGCTCCTCATGATCTTGCTCATGAAAAGAAATATTAGCATTAATGGGGTTAGGAACATAAGGCTCAATGTGATCATTGGCCAGTGATTCTGATTTTATGGTCATCTTGGTACCATATCTTGTTCTAAAAAATATATGTGACCAATCAGATGAAAGATATACTCCTAGATTTGTAGTGAAATCCCTACTAAGATAGATGGAAAAATATGGTGGTAGATCTATAACATAGATATCTTGTGGGATTGAAAAATTTAGGCAAGAATGCAAAGTAATACTCAAGTTCATAATCACCCCAGTTGTATTTATGACTATCTCATCTAACTAAACTATTCCTTTTGAAAGAGGTTTGTATAAAAAACCTAACTTATCAACTATATATTTTGGTATCACAGAGTTTCTTTCTCTTGAGTCAATCATGTAATCATGGACTAGTTTCTAGCCAATAATCAAGGTCATATAAAATGGGTGTGGTTTAACCTCTTGGGTTGGTTGCTCACTCTTTATTTTGGGAGGCTCATTTGACAATGAGATCTTGGCTAAGGCATCTTGTAACAAATCATTTTATCTAGGAATATGCAAAAACATCCAACATTGACATATTAGTAGTAGCTTTCTTCATATGATCAGCTATATTAAATGCACTAGTATTAACCTTTTGTTGTCCTTTACAAACAACAAAATCTGATTTTTCCTGTATTGGTTGTGATTGGGATTTTGGCTGATCCTTGCTTGTTACAATTTTACCTCTTAGAAAAATTTGAATATTTTGAGTAGGATGGGGCCCTTTATTGACTTTTTGGCTTGTAGAAGAATGATTTTTACCCTTATTAGCTTACTATTGGACCTTTATCAAGTTATTTTTTATTAAAGGGTCAAGAAGGTTTTGAAGGGACCCAAAACTCTAATTAGAAGAAGCTACCATCATATCCCTCTTTTTTTACCTTGTTTTGGCTGCTATTGTGTCATTGGACTAATTTTGTCCTAGCGGGTGATTAAGTCCACAAAAATTTTCACCTTACCAGATTATGAATGAAAGATCAATGAAACCTTGCTTAGATTTCTCATACCTTTCTATTCATTAGTTCTTGTGCTACATCTTGATAAGACAATATTATTTTGAACTATAAGAGCTTGATTTAACATTCCATTAAAGTAGGTGGTCTAATTGTGAGGCTAATTACAGGGGAAACACCATTCATGGTCTTGTTCCATATTATTTTGTACAAGTAAAATCTCCTTAGAAGAGCTAGTAGCCTTAGGATAATAGGGTTGAAAAGGTATTTAGTTATAATTTTTCTTTGGACCTTGAGGATCAACTTGATAAGGAAGCCTATTAGGCTGGTATGGATTTTGGCCTACCCAATTCTTAATACCCACTAATTCATTACTAAAAGTTTGAAAATTCTTTTGCATCTACTGATTATCATTGCCAAAAGTTTTGAATAAGCCTTTTATTTCTTGAACCTCTTGAGATGTGTTTGGAACAAATTTTTGTTGGGATGTATCCTAGTAATTTAGGGCTCGAACAAGAGGAACAACACCTAAAACATGTATCTGCACTATTATAGGTGGTTGCACCTCTGAAAAAATAGGTACTGGGGGTCGAGGTACTATTTTGTTAGCTTCAATAATAAATTTTTTTCTCTAATGGAAATGTCAAAGGCTTGTGGTAAGGTTGTACCACCAATAGATTGGATCATACCTAAAATATCACTATTAAGAGCTTTGAGATAATATAATAAAGCACGATCATTAGAGGGCCTTACTATAACTATTATTCTATTCCAAGTCTTCTAGAAATGAAAATTGGAATCTATCATGTGCTCATGAGGAGGTCTCTTTATGGTGTTGAGCTACTCTACCAATGATAGATGATTTGATTTTTCCTAAATTTTTTTGCAAAGGACATCACCCAATTGATCCAAATTAGAAATAGAAGCCATTGGTAAGCTTCTGAACCATTGAAGCACTTTTCCTTTGAAGTATCATGCAAGCAACATAAATACAAAATTATCTTGTATGATGTTATGAACTCCACACAACGAAGCTATATCTCTGATGTGCTTAATAAGTGTAGTTTGATCTTCTCCAATGAAAAAGAGAAAGCTTTTGAGAGCTACTACAAGTATATCATCATGTTGAGAAAGATTCAAAGGGATACCTTGGTTAAATGGCACAAAAGGCTAAATTATTAGAGGATTATGAGCCATAGGATCTCTTGGAGGATTTACTGGTGGATTTGGTGGTACTTGATTTGCAGCTGAAGCAACTAAGGCTAAAGGCTTATAATTAGGTGGTGTAGATTGTGTCTTCCCTATTAAACATGGACTTGAATCTCTTCTTCTTTCTCTCTCTTTCCTTTTAGGTCGTGATAACTACAAATACTCAAGAGGAGTTGAACTTGACCTAATTTGTATCCTTCTCATATGTTGCTTTGTCTAGATTTTCTTCAAACTAGATGGATAGAGTCGCCAAGTATAAGAAAATTGACCTCAGAAGGTTGAAATTACTATTGCTCATACCAAAAAAATAGTAAATATCAAGCTTTATCAACTGGAGATAGTTCATGTGTCCCATCAGACATGCCAAAGACTGTTGCATGGGATTGTTGAGCTTTAATACTTGGCATCAAGCATAATCCTTCGTGACAACACATCAATAACACGTAGTCATATCTATTATAGATTTGCACATAGTGTTGACACTAATAGACAATACCAAAACTATATTGACAATAATCTCCAATATCCTCCACACATTGAGGATTGACATCAACGACAACACTCAATCATAAATAATAATTTTGCCAGCACAAGTGACACTAATACATTTGGGGTCAAATTCCAACAAAGGTTTCCGATGGACAAGGAGCATTGTGTGAAAATTTCATTTTTTTTTTTTAAAATGCCCGTGTTCATTGGAATTCCGATGACCACAGGAATTTTATTAAAAAATAAACACAATGCATTTTCATTTTGAAAGAAAACCGAAGCAAGCGGTGACCATCTTGCCTCCCTGCCTCCCCCCCGTCGGAGCGATCTCTGCACAAGCAAGGTAAGGTTTTTGGCTTTCTTTTGTCCAGGTGAATTTTTTATCAAGGGTTTAGAATGTTTTTGGCTGCAGTAGACCGATCAATTCTCAATCTTTTTTGGTAAATCATCTTCGATTTGCACGCAAAGGGCGCGTTGAATACTTGTATAAGCTATAATGGAGGTTATAGAAACTTGTATGAAGTGTCTGTTTCTTTCAGAGTTTCTTCCTCTCTTTCTGTAGATGATTTTTGTGCTTGTATTGAAGTTTCTACAGTGAAGCTATCTATATTAAGAACTCCTCTACATATTTCAATCTGTCACAAGTTTCCTTGTGTCCTGTCATTCGGACTTGAGTAACATTTAAAATGGATGTCTTTCGGCTTTGATACTCAGTGGTCCACTTTCCTAGAACATAAAGAACACAAAGGAGTAGAGGTAGTTAAACTGACAGCAATCTATCATTAAATGTTGATTTCATCAAGCAGGGTGTTCGAAGGATAAAGGCCATTAAAGGCATTTTGTCCTTTTAGCTTTGATTGTATCATGAACTTCTACGATCTCCTCATTCTCCTGCATTGGGGTATAATACTTTGGTTTCAGCTTAATTTTGATTAAAGCTGCATCTTGAAGTGCTTATATGCACATCTTTCACAAAGTAAACATGCAACATACACTACATGTAAAGGTCACTCAAAAAGGATGGAGTACCATATCTCATCAAATGCAACTCAATGGGAAAGAGGACTAGATTCCAGAGAGGTGGTAAAGAGTTTTATTGCAATGGCCTAAAGTATTGTCCAAGATGAATCAATTAAACCCCTCACAGAAGATGAGGTTACTCAACCATACAAGTCTTATCGCTCCAAGAGCGAGCATGTCTTCCACACTCATACCAAGTCCATACGAGCGCTCCAAATATAATAGTGCACCATTATCTTGGTTCATTTTAATTTCTCATGTCTTTCTTTAGTTATCACTTAGTTAAGAGATTTCTACACAAGATATCCTTAGGCCCCTTTGTGCCCTAGCAAATGTAGGAAGTTATTACATACTTCTCTCTAACACCTATGTCCTTACTTCATACTCACAACATCAAGTGTGGCACAAATTTGGATCAATAATTTTTTCAATAGTCTTAAAAGGCATATTATGAAAAATCATGGAGTCTTCAAATCTTCCATTCTAAAATATTCAAATTCAATTGCAAAATTCAAATTTTCTTAGATTTTTTCCAAACGTAAAAACCAAAAATTTTATGCAAACTTTATTAATGAAGGTCAAATTTTCTCAAATTTTGAAATTCGAAATACAAAGTGTCCCTTTGGTTAAAATGTGAACATTTAATTCAAGCAATAAACTTTGAATTTCAATCATTTTTAAAAAAATTGTCATTGGTGAGGGCACAAAATGTCATTTTTTAAAATTTTAAATAAATTAAATCCTACTCTATTTGCTTCAAATTTCATTCTAAGAAAGAATTCCAATGTTTCCTTAAGGGTGAGCATGGCATCCATTATGCAAAAGGACTCAAATACAAAGATAAAGAATACAATTACCTTCATTTTCAAATTTGAAAAAATGGCTTTCTTGTAATTTCCTCAAAATGGATGAAGTTGAATCCATGCACATATCAAGCAATCCTTTGTCATCCTCAATCCAATTCACTCCCAAGCTTTTACAATTGAATTGAGTCAAATATCTCAAAATTTTAAATTTTCAAAAGAATGCTTTTGAAGAGCATTTTTCTTTAAAACCTCTATAGCCAAGTGGAGAAATAACCATGTACCTATAACTACTCAATGCACATGCCAAGAATACCTATTCAATACATATATAGTTGAAGCACATCATAAACACCCAACAAGACCAACATCATAAAAATATAATTCAATGCATCAAGATATCATATAATCAACAAACACATTTAGTAAAACATAAATAATTTTATGCACATTTATGAACTAAAGCATTCAAATAAACGAGGCATATAAATATAACATAGCCACATCAAATCATATTGAACACCAACAATCGACATGTTAAGGAACCTCATCTTGAAACATGGGGATGGTCCAAACACACCATTCAAAGCAAGGACAACAACCACAACTAAAACTCACAAAAAACAATGAAGCTAAAACATCGTTCAACACCCAAGACAAAAAACACAAGAATAACATATGCATCCCCTAATACATAGTTGAGTCTAGTGATGTTGAGATCTACATCTCAACAATAGAAATGGGGTGTTACAATTATAATGTATAATGGTTGATATATATGCTAACATGTGGTACACATCCCCCAAGGTAGTTATATTCTTATGCTTTGTAAGTCATCCCACTAGCAAATTAGATTAAAACTATGTATCCCATGTGTGGGGGAAGTGGTAATGGTAGTGTTAGTTATTTGAGTGTTATATATTGTGGGGCTTAGGAAAGAGAAGGGAAGTGAAAAGTATTTGTCTTTAGGATCTCATGATTTTTATTAAAGGTAAATAGGTTTTAGGTTATAGACTCCTAAAACCCAATTTAATCAAAATATCAATAAAATAGCCACTAATCAATAGCAAAAGATCAAACTAGATGATTTGAAAGGGCCTAGAGTCTTGTCAATGTCATTTCCAACCTAAACAATGTCATTTCCTTTTTTTCAATACGCACACCCTTAGCTTGACAATGGGATTTTGAAACAACTCTTTGAACAACCATCCAAGACACCATTTTCAAGTTCCTTTGATCAAGGAGACTAGAGGGAATCCTCAACCAAAGTCACTTCATGCAATGAGGAAGAATTACTACCCAAAGATGTTGTATGTTGTATCAATTCCATAGACTAGGTGAGTGCATGACTCCTTGCACACTCTTCTACCATGGTAATAGCTCTTCGATTAAGTCCACTACCCATCCTCAACCATCAAGACATCATCCTCATTAGTGGTGTAGGGGCACCTCATGACCAAGGAAATCATGACAAAGACCGTGAACTTTTAAAGGAATAATGATGTGATTCATCCATATTTGCAATAAGATAGGTTATTTTGTTGATTTTTGTAATTAACCCCACCTTGTTACCCAATGTCATGGATTTGGCAGGATGATAAGCCACCATAGGCATATGGGCCTAGGGGTATTGAATTGAGTATTTTAGGTTTTTTTAGGTGTCTTAGGATATTTTAGACATGTTTTAATGACACTAATACCATTGGATTCAATAGGTGTCAAATTTGGTTAAAATATGTCAAAATTGTAAAAATCGTCAAAGTTGCTAATAACCATTTTTGGTTAAAAAGTGCAACTTCTTTCCAAATAGTTCCCATAGTTCAAAAAGTGGTTGATAAATGATGGGAAGGATATAAATCATGATTCCAACCACCGTTTGGGGGTTTTTGAGTCATTTGTAATGATTTGGCATCAAAAAAGCAATAAAATTCTGTGATTTTCCTGCAATTTTGTTGCTATAATCGTTGTACCATACTGTATGGAATTTATAGAAGCATAAAAATGGTGGGATGTGTTATAGGAGTGAATAATATTTCAAATAAGACTATTCTAAGGTCTTTATTCATTCTTGAAGTGGAGATATCTACAATTTACTGGAAGTTGCTGGGTTAGGACAGCGTTCCCTAGGTTTTGGCATTAAAATGGTGAAAACTTGCTAATCCTTCTTAGTAACTCAATGGACCTGGAGGAGAAGAAAGGTTTAACAATTTAATTTAATATTTTGAAATAATTTTTCAGGTTTGGAGTGGAAATGAGCAAGGGTTTGATGCACTAAGGTGGGCAACTCCATGTGGCCACCTAGTGAAGGCATACAAGAAGGTTCCATATCTGGAGTTTGGGGTGTCACCAAGGTCTAAAACCTGGTAGTTTGTAGTTTTTCCATGTAATTGAGAGTTACATACCATTAATTTTCTTGGGAAGCACTTTTGAAGGGTACTTGCTTTGTAAAATAGACCTAATTGGGGCTATTAGGCCTACTAGCCAAGGGTAGGGTTAGGTCCTTTGCATAATTGATCAGCCTGAACCCTTGGGATATGTGTTAGTAATACATGGTAGGGGTCTAAATCCATTTTAATCCTCAGGTTTCCTTTGGCATGATTGGAAGAAAAACAACAATTCTGGTCTGGCAGGGCTACAAGGGCTTGTAAGCCTCTAAAACGGCAACTTTGCAAAATTACCTTAAGGGAATCAATCCAAGCTTGGGATAAGGTATCTCTAACCTTGAAACCTTCAAATCATACCATTTTTAGTCACATTTTCATTGGGAAGAGTTCCAACCATAGTTGGACCAATTTGGCCTAGTGAGTCTCCTGCAACCATTGGGAGTGTTGGGGGGATAGAACCCTGCATAGAAGCAAACAAGTTGGAAGTGATATGGAACCTATATATCCAAGTCTTGAACACCCCATGAAGTCAGTTTGAAGTGCTAGGGTCCTTGGTTGCAGGTTTGAGTAGAAGAAACTATTCCACACCTTGCCTGGTGCTCTGCATCAATTTTATTTTATCTTGTTTGAATTAGTTTAATCACTATTGTGAGTTTTCTCTATTGTGTAGTTATTGTGGCTATGTTTGATTTTCTATTGGAATTGAACACATTTATTTGACTTATTATTGGTACTATTTTTTCTTTCTTTCAATATTTATGATCTTTGGTAGTTTAGTGAAACTCTTGCTATTTTTAAATGTTGCCTTCTTTGTTGTGATGTGATTCCTCACCAAGATCGACGTAGATAACCTTGGACGAGTGTATATAAGGAATAAAACATTGGGAAAATTTGAGGATAGGGGTAAGTGTTTGTTGTATGGGTAGCTACGATCCACTTGTACATTCTTAGTGATTATTGATGGCTATGTCTTGGAGGCTAATCCCATTAAACAAACAAGGGGGAAGTCATACATAATCATATGGATCCTCCCTAGTTGTGTGTGGATTCAAGACCATCATTTCATATGGTTCTTGGTTACTTTGTGAGACCATGGCATCCTCTTAGACCAATATGTGAGCCTTGTATTGTTATCCCTACAATGTGGATGAATAAGTTTTTGATGGCTTTTTTTGTCGGTAGTGCGACAAAATGTCGTCGGAATTCCAACAATTTGCAGTTGAAATTTTGACCCGAATGTACTAGTGTGACTACCCACATGTCTCTATCACATCCTACACTTGTGGTGGATCATCAACATAGATCCTCTTCAAAATATTTTATGGCTCTAAAGATGGTTGCATAGTAACAAATCAAACCACAAGTTAGGATAATTATATAATATAGTTTAGAATGGTCAAAATAACATCCAAATTAATATATTGAAGTATAATTTCTCCAAAATCAAATTCCTGATTACCTCAACTCTATGTCTTTTCTCTGAAAGACATTCTACATATGGTACTACCTTAGAATGATCAAGATTCTAGGCATATGTTTGTGGTAGAGGCTCCATGACATTATCTAATTGTGTATAAGACTATAACACATAACATAAATTTGATACAAGTTAATATATAATTGTTCAGAAAAGAAACACAAACTAAATAGATATAGATACTTCTATCTAAATGTATGTATCTATAATATAAAATAAAGACAAACCTCTTGGAGTACCTCTCGTGATGCTTCTTCAAGTTTTACAGGAACAATCAACAATAGTGTAAACTCAATAGGTCTTTGTACATAAAAATGACAAGTATAGAAGAATATCAATCTATGTACTGATGAATACTAAGAGGGTGGGGTGAATTAGTATGCCAAAAATCTTTGCACTTAAACACTTTACAAGACTGACAGTAAACCAGTAAAACAGTTTAGCAGACAAACAGGTTAGAACACATGCAAACCAAATAGCAAATAATGCATTCACCCACAAAAGCACAAACACCATAACACATGAGATTTTGACGTGGAAACCCAAATGGGAAAAACCACGATAAGATGGAACTCACAAGTAACTATCTGCAAAATAGGAACCAGACCGGTTAAGGTTAGATCGGTTAAGGTCTTACAATGTTCTTTACCAGAATATATCCTATTAGGAATCTCAATCTCTGTTAGGAGATAAGTCTGATTAAAGACTACCTTGCTAGAGGATTTTAGATCCACAGATGTGAACCACCTTGTTAGAGGATTTACAAAAGGCTTTTGGGCCTACTCGGTTAAGGGCTCTGTCAAAGATGTGAGTAATCAATAAGTGTTTGATCTAGCTAATAGCACAGACTGCGCGGTTAGATCCTTGATAGCTCGTTCTTAATGCATACTAGCATTACTTTAGTCTTCTACACATTCATATTCTCTCCAACTCCTCAACCATCTTAAACCCTAGCCATAATATCAACTATCACAACAACAACAACATCAACAACCTAAAACCCTAGACATGATGTCCTTATAAAGATATCTAATTTCATGTCGGTCCAATAGGATTACATTACAATTTCCTAGGTTCAATGAACATGGACATACTTGGTAACAGGACACAAAAAGCACCGCTAAAGTGTTGGCACCGTCAAACAATCGGTGGATGGTAACTCATCACAAAATGCTGGTTGGTAACTCATCACAGAGTATTACCGGTTCATACAAAATGCCAGTTGTTGGTTTGACAAAAATGAAGACTGGTAGAAATATGTTATGTCGCTTTAATCCCTCGTACCACTTGAGGTCATCATGCTGCTTCAGACTAGGAAACACATTCTACAAAACACCAATAGTCTAAAGACTAAAATACAACATATCGGTTGGAACATATACTAGTTGTGCTCTAACTCATACATATAAAGGGGATCTCAATGCAAGTGTGTGCCCATCAATGACAATCACAACATAAACATAAAAAATGCAAACAATCTCCCCCTTTGGCATTGATGGCAACACTTAGGAAAATAAAATTTTGACATCTAAGTGTTTTACAACAAAATCATGCCATTAGCAAAATTGCTCCCCCTAAGCATATACACTATCCCTTGTCAATACAATGTATAACAATTTTGCATAAAGAGCATAAACATTGAGATATTCAGAGCATATATCAAAATTTTGATTACCAGATACTTCTCTCAAATAGAATTCTTCTCCCCCTTTGCCAACAATGGAAAAGTACAGCTGAACAACCCTATTTTCAAAATAATAAGTTTATGACAATAAGGAATAATACTTGTCAAAAATAGATTTAAAGTCCTGCAAGAATTGTTTCATCGACAAAGACCAGGGCTCAAGTAGGGAGGTAGCTACTTCTTTCTCTGTCTGCATATGGGAGACCTATTCTTCCATAGCATCGATTATGCTCATCTCCTATGTAACTATTAGGGCATCCAGGTTTAGATAGCACTTATGAAGAATTTGCAATCATGGGAGTAGAACTAGTTGTAGCTCCTGCAAATCTCTAGACCGGGTGCTGATCTCTTGCTCCATTTTTCCTGACTAGATGTGAAACTGGTGAACGGTTTACCCATGAATTGTAAAGGAATCATAAGGCGGCTTGAATGTGCTCATGTAGGACTAAAAGTCCGTTTGAAGCTTTTGCTTCTAAGCTAGCACATCATCATAGAACAGATGGGGTTGGCAGATCTTGCTGAGTAGCAGATTCCCCTCATCCAGAGCGTCCCTTATATCCTTTTGTTCTTTCTTCAGTTTAGACCAGAGCTCATTCAACTTCTTCACTAGAGCTATATTAAGAGCCTTTTGATGCTCCTTCTTGGCATTAGCCTCTTCTTCCTCTTCTAGGCTCTACACCTAATCATCCACTACTATGCATAGGAGCTTTAGTTTGGCTAGTGATGAATCGGTGTTGGGAAGATTTGTACTAGGAATCAAACTGGTAAGAGTTTCCATAGCCACTTGAATTACATCCTGCTCCTTCTTCCTTTGAATGATTTCAAGGTGCTCTTGAGCTACCTTGATTCTCTACATTAGTTTCATTTCACTTGCAGAATGGAGATCGATAGGACTGGTGAGATCAGCCGGTTTGGCTTGACTCCCGGTTGCCTTCGAAGTCTCCATCTGGGTGCTCTTCTCTGCTTCTCTTGCCTTGTCCTCTTCCACTTTCTTCTTCTCTGCTTCTCTCCTCTTCTCCACTTCCTTGTCCTCCTTAGCCTTTTTCTTTTCTGCTTCCTTCTTCTTCTCCTATTCCTTATCTTCCTCTTCCTTCTTCTTCCTCTCTGTTTCCTTTTGTTTCTCCTATTCCTTATCTTCCTCTTCTTTCTTTTTATTTTCATCTTCTTGATTCTTTTTCTCTTCTTCATCCTTCTTCTTCTTCTCCTCTTCATCTTTCTTCTTCTTCTCCTCTTCATCTTTCTCTTCTTTTCCTCTTCATCCTTTTTCTTCTTCTCCTCTTCATCCTTTTTCTTCTTCTCTTCATCATCCTTTTTCCTTTGTTGCTTCCTATTTGTCCTCGACTTGCTTATCAACCTATTTAACCTGTTGCTCCTGTCTTGTTGCCTCAGATGGTGTTTCCTAAGTAACATCCTCTACGTCCAGAGCATCGACATCAATGGTGTCGATCGGTTCAACAACTGGATTTCCTTCATCATCAAATACTTCATCCAATTTGGATATAACCGGTTCTTCTTCAGCTTGTCAGTTGGCTAGACGCGCTTTGTGAGACTGGACAATAGTTGTCATATAGTGATGAGTGTCTTTTTTGACATCATCAACTCTTCCTTCTAACAACCAGAGTCTTCTTCTTCTACTGAAGAAGAGTCCTTTATTTTGGTCAATAACATCAAATAATTTAGAATTTGACAAGTCAGGAAAGTGCTATGCAAAAACTTTCTCCCTAATTTCCTATTCTTTCTCTATGGCAATGCGCCATCTATTATCTAATGACATATATAAAGAATCCGATGTCTGAGATTTGATCTCTGAGGGTGACCGGTCATTAACACATAAATACTGAATTATTTCCTTTTCAACCGCTTCCTTTTCATCATCATTAAAGTCATCAAAACACTCAACTAAGTCATGTAGCACTTTTCTCCTAATATTATTTATTGTTCTTTGACAATGTGTCAAAGGTTTATAGGAAGAGATATCTATATTTACCAGTGCAGATGATGTCAGTTCACTCTTTGTCTTCCTCTTTGCTTGACGTGTTTTCTTTGGCTTTTCCTCAGACACAGTTTCTTCTGAGTTTGGAGAGGTATTCCTTGTCTTCCTCTTTCTCTGGAACACTTTAGCTGGTGCAGCTTCCGGTTTCTTCTTGGCTAGTGACTGCTTGGTCACTTTTGGAGTTGCAGTAGTAACCGGTCCAGATGTTGTAGGCACTGCCTTTTCCTTCTTCACTGCCAGTTCTTTTCCTTTCTTAGCAGAGGGTTCCTCGACTGGTGTAACCCTTTCCAGATAGGTTTCGGTCCTCTTTGCCTTAGGATCAAGAGGTGAGGCAATAAGGGTAGAGGCATACCCTTCTAGCTTATCATACATCAGCTCATAGCTCATTGGCTCCACTTCTTCCTGTCTGGGCTCAACAGACTCCATTATGCATTTATCTACTTGGATGGTGAAGCAGATATCATCTTCATATTTCTTGATGATGTCACCTGATATCCTCATTCTTTGGCTCATTTTCCTTTTGAACTCATCAAAATACTTGTTCAGAATATCAGGGTAACCGGTTCCAATTGCTTCAATGCTTTCCTTGATTTGTTTGGTCACCGGTTGGTCAACAGACCACTAGACATCTCCTACTCCTGGAAAGTATCCTTGGAAATAGAAGAACAACCCAACTATTTGTTATCCAGACTTGAACCTTAGTGCATTATCCTATTTGATCGACTTCAGATTCAACAGGAGTTGTCTCTGCATATCGGTGCACAGATCAAATGATGCATCCTCCTTTATCATTCGATAAGCGACATTTACCATTGCAGCAGATACAGAGTTAATTATGCTAGCAGAGAATGTCCAGTATCCAATTACCATACATGCATACTTAACTAGATCATCCTTGATAGAATTGACTATCATGCCTCATGAGTCACTCATTGAACCGGTGAGCTTGGACATTTTAGTTTTGCTTACCGTCCTTAGGGTTGGCACTTCCCCTATGTTGTAGAATCTGGTGACTGCATGAATTGCCTATGGTGTGATATCATGTGTTCTCTCTAGGTACATCTTATCACCATGGACTCTGCTTAGAATGATCCTTATATGATCCTGTATGAAATCCTCTAGGAAGTAAACAACATTGTGGAGCTTCTTCTTCTCCAAAATATTAAACTCCGGTTTGATCTTCTTATCCTTTCCACAAAATAAACCTAATTGGGAGTGGATAGCTAGAGACCCTAGGTCTTCAATCTTGCAATCTATGTAGTCAAAAATTCCCTCTTCTACTATCACACCAGCCGAAACTTGTGATAGGGCATTATACTTGGACTTTCGTTGAATAAAACTTGCAGACTCGACAAATGCACTAGAACTGGTATGAGATGCGGAAGCCATGATAGAAATTTTAAGAACTCGAGAAATACCTTTTGAAACACGTCAATTTAGGGCTTGCCAATTCTCCTTCAATTCACACTCTGTCGGTTGCTAAATCACTGCTTTGTGTTCTCCACTTGACCATTTGCAGTTTGAATTTGAATCTCCTTCACAGTTTCTCAATTTCTCAAAATCTCAGCTCAAATCACCTTTTTGTCGCTCTGCTCTTTGAAAAACTTTTCTTCATTCGAAAATTGATAGTGAGAAATGATTTGAAAAATTCTTTTAAAAATATTCCTCACCTACCATCATTAATGCTCCTTCATTAGGGTGTAAACCCTAATTTTCTTTTTTACCATTTCCAGTCTTCTACCAAATGATAGGTATAACATACCGATTAAGGACTTTTACCAGTGTAAACTAGGGGTTCAAAACATTTCGCCATTTTCTCCCCCTAAGCTTTTCTGAAGCTTAGTTTTTCAGTTCCATGATTTCCACACTAGGTGCAGAAACCGGTTCCTCTTGTAACACAGCTGGTTTCTTCTTCTAGGTTTTGTTCATGTCCATTTGAACAGTGTCAACATCAATGTTTCCTTTGGGAGTAACTGGTATATCATTAGATAAGTCCTTTCTTGATCTACAAAATCTACAAATGTGACCCAGTTTGTTGGAGTGATAGCAGACCAATCCAGGTGCTCTCCAAGGTCCATTGTTCATGTTTCCACTCTTCCTTTTGCATGTTGCAGTAGTGTGACCATGACCATGACATACCATACAGTTTTCTCTCCATCTGGTTGCCTCTTGATAGCCACCGCTTCTTTGCTAATGATTGAAGGCATTAAACTGGTTGTGATTCCGATTCACAAAAGGTTCAGGACCAACTCTGTAATGCCTCGCCAGGAAACCCCGAAGGGATTAAGCCATAACACAAGAATAGAGTGCAATAATTTTTTTTTAAAAGATAAACACAACATTAACATACAATGAGATATCAACATTCAGATTACATAGCAGAAGACAACAACTAACACCTACAGAATTTCCCAATGAGATTACTTAATTACACATTTAACTTAACACTCTCAATTAATCCAATAAGCTGATTATCTTAAAAATGAGATAATTCTTAAACAAGGATAATTTCTTTCAGAAGATGGAAATATATAAATCACGAGACAAGATTCATCCATTAAGATCTATTCATAATATTCATTCAAGCTTTTCATTAAAATATAAGCCATGCATCTAATATTCTAACACACAAGAATTTCATCATAAACTTATGAGATCTTTTCATGCATACTTAATTTTCTTAACAACAACTGAATATATCCCACTACTCTAAGTTACATTCTTTCATGATACAATTTACTGCATTTTATCATAGATGCATGTATGCAATCATCTTTTCCTTGGGTCCTCTGAGGATATCTTCCAGTGTTATTCATAACAGAGCTGCATTCAGATGCTCTATGCCCATACTTGTTGCATGCATAATAGTTACCATCAAATCTATAGGATCTAGGCTTATCATTTAGGAAATAAGGAAAATTATTGTAAGCCTTACTCCTACACACATTTGCAATATGTCCTTCTTTAAGATAGTTAAAGCAAATAGGTTTAAACTTTTTCTTACCTTTATCCTTTGATACCGGTTGTTTCTTTGATGTTCTAGCATCTGTACCAAAGGTCTCACCTTCCTCATGACTGGAATAACCAAGTCCATTGGTATTCTTGACTGGTTTGGCAGATTCAAGCTTTTGCTCTAGCTTGACAGTACTCTTGTTGAACTTAGCAAGTATTTCCTTTGACTCAGATAGTTCTTTGGAAATAGCAGCATTTGTTACCAATAGGTTTTCATTCTCAGAGATGGTAGTGTTCAGTTCTCCTTGCATGTCTTCCTTTTCCACTTTGCTTGCATGGAGTTGAGCATTTAGGGCACTAATCTCTTGTTTCATCTTGGAGATCTCATGATCTCTTTCTTTCACCACATCTTCAGCTTTCCTCCGGTTCTCAAGCTCTTGACACATCCAGATAGTCAGTCCTTCCAACTCCTTTCTCAGGTTGGAGTTTGATTCATTCAACCTATTTACTTCTGCAATTAGGGCTTCCATGTCTGCTTCATCTGAAGAACTATTTTTAGATAGCTCCATCAACTTCTCTGTATGTTCTCTTCTTTTTGCTTGAGATGCCTTGTATTTGACCATATGATCATTATAGGCTTGCTCAGACTGAGTGAGCCAGTGGGTAAGTTCCCTCAAAGTGTATTCCCCCATATCTCTTTCCAAGTGGTTAAAATTATAGAAAGGTTGGCTCTGATACCAATTGATGAATACTAAGAGGGGGGAGTGAATTAGTATGCCAAAAATATTTGCACTTAAACACTTTACAAGACTAATAGTAAACCGGTAAAATAGTTTAGCAGACAAACCAGTTAGCACACATGCAAACCAAATAGAAAATAATGCAGTCACTCACAAAAGCACAAACACCATAACACATGAGATTTTGATGTGGAAACCCAAATGGGAAAAACCATGGTGAGATGGAACTCACAAGTAACTATCTGTAGAATAGGAACCAGACCGGTTAAGGTCTTACAATGTTCTTTACTAGAACAGATCCTGTTAGGAATCTCAATCTCTATTAGGATATAAGTCCGATTAAAGACTACCTTGCTAGAGGATTTTAGATCCATAGATGTGAACCACCTTGTTAGAGGATTTACAAAAGGCTTTTGGGCCTACCTAGTTAAGGGCTACAGACTTGTCAAATATGTGAGTAATCAACAAGTGTTTGATCTAGCTAATAGCATAGACTACTCGGTTAGATCCTTGATAGATCATTCTTAATGCATACTAGCATTACTTTATTCTTCTACACATTCATATTCTCTCCAACTCCTCAACCACCTTAAACCCTAGCCATAATATCAACTATCGCAGCAACAACAACATCAACAACCTAAAACCCTAGACATGATGTCCTTATAAAGGAATCTGATTTCATGTCGGTCCAATAGGATTACATTACAATTTCCTAGGTTCAATGAACCTGGACATACTTGGTAACATGACACAAAAAAGCACCACTAAAGTGTCAGCACCATCAAACAATCAGTGGATGGTAACTCATCACAGAGTATTACCGGTTCATACAAAATGCCGGTTGCCAGTTTGACAAAAATGAAGACTGGTAGAAATGTGTTATGCCACTTTAATCCTTCATACCGCTTGAGTTCGTCATGCAGCTTCAGACAAGGAAACACATTCTGCAAAACACCAATAGTCTAAAGACTATAATACAATATACTAGTTGGAACAAATACCGGTTGTGCTTTAACTCATACATATAAAGGGGATCTCAATGCAAGTGTGTGTCCATCAATGACAATCACAACATAAACATAAAAAATGCCAACATGTACACATGTATAATAATTTTAAAATACATTTGAAAATTTAACATCTAAATCATGCTCCAATTATAAGATATATAATTTCTTTAAACTATTAATTCAATTAAACTTGTATTCAATTACCTTTCCTTAGTTGGTTGTTGCACTTCTAGAGGCTGAAAAATGCTACACCTCATCCACACTAGGAGTGTCCTACAAGAGTAAAATGAAATAAACATATATATTAATATATAATTTAATTAATGAAATTTAAAATTATATTCATATATAATAATAAAATGTAAACATAAAATTTATACTATCTAACTCTCTAGGCGAAATGAAATGGTCAAAATGGTCTCATGTTGGACTTGTGTCATTTAATCCTTGGTCATCAATTATTAAATGGACTAGAAAAATATGCATTAGTACTGATATCTCTTATAAATATTAATTTAAGATAAATTAAACTGAGAAATTACAAGTTAAGTCTTATTAGTACATTATCTTGGTAAGGTCCAAGATCCTTCTCATCTCTAGCATGCGACAACTCTCCAAGATATGCTCCAGTCCTTTCCATCTCATGTGGTACATCAACCATGTGATGGACCTTATAATCAAATGTGTCAATGGGAGGCTTAATATCTTGTCCAAGAGGACCTAAACATGTGTTCTTGCACATAGTCCAAGTATGCGACACACAAATATGTGGAGCTGAGGAGGCTATACTGAAACCACTCAATCTATCAGGAGTTTCAAGGTCCTACAATTGAGTGAATTGAGAGCTCTAAGAAATCAAATGGCCATTCAAAGAATGAATGTACAATATGAACACCAAGGATGTATCTACAATAATATCTAGCTATTATACTAGAGGTGGGGGAGAAATATGAGGGGTAACATACATGCTCTATACTATTTGAAGTGCACTAGGTCTACTAGGGGCATACCTCTACGCACACACTAGAAACATCTCATATCAAAGTAGTTAACATTCTTACCTAGGAAAAACTCAACATATAGCTTGTGAAGGAAATATTGAGGGACATTGAGATTGTTGTTGAGTGGTTTATAAAAAACCATCCACTAATGATCCCAAATGTTTTCTAATATACTCCCTGATGCTGGCACCATTTGATAGAATATCCTGGCTTACACACATAAATGGTTTGTCTAGTTTTAGGATTGACGAATAATGTAGCTAATTGGGCCTTGGTAATGTGAAGATACTTGACCTCATCATACAACAAGCCATCAACATAGTGCTGCCTCAGGGCTTATTGTCATAATACAACATACCTATATTGTCTTGTGAGGGTTTCAATATTATAAATTATTGACTCTAATATGGTTGTCATTGAGGATAGATGAGGGTTCCTATGATAAAATTCACAAATGTTCCTCAATTTAGTCAAATTAAGATTAATCAAATCTTGAATTGATGGAGGGTTTGGTGGTGGAGAGCTTGGTAGTGTGGGATTTGGATTATTGGCCATGTCTGTAAACATGATTGAACTTCAAAATTAAAAAAAAATAAGCAAAATTTAATCTACAAACTATAATTTATATTTAAAAAAAAATATTTTCAATAAAAAAACTAAAAATGAAAAAAAGAAACAAAGAAAAACAAGTAAAAAACCTACCTTAGAGTTGATTTGAAGGTGGGTTTGGATTTTATAAAATAGGTATTAGTCCTTATCTTTGATATTTGTTCACTCACCTTGGTTCTTAGAGGTTTTTGTCATTGTCGTGGGTTAAAATGACCCACAACAACTCTGATTTTTTTTTTTATTGTCTCAGAGAACATAGATATTATATTATATATTAGTATGTATCATGTATTATTATATATTAATATGTTATAATATATTAATATATAATTTTATTTTTTGTACTATTGATGTAATGGATATCCGTTATGAACAAATATGAGTTATTGACTGATATCCATTATGCTTTGGTTTTGGTGATGGTTACATGTATTATTACCCAACCCAAGTAAAAAGTCAAAACTAATTTTCGCATTTTTGGCAAATGAAAAAAGCATTTTTGTCACTACACCAGTTTTTGGCCCCCAATGATCCTACACATACCTACCTTTATCATGATGAAGAAATGTGTTAGTCATTTTTAGGTGTCTACAACTATACCTACCTTGGTATACTAATTCAAGATACTTTATCATATAGTCTTCTTTTAGGTCAATTGTAGATATACAATATGAGCATGGTATTGTCTACCTTACATCAATGTATTAAATTTACCTATAATAATCAACCACAAACAATACAAGATGAGCTTGATCTTTTTCAATACTCTCAAAAGGTTTATCTTGATCATTCATCAAATTATTCTCCCACTTCAAATTTTAATTCCTTCTTCATTTTCAAATCATGTTACACCACCATTAAATTTTATTTTTGATGAGGATGATACCTCAATTTCTTCACCCACTTCTAATTAATGTCATCATGATGATTTGGGTTTATCAAAGTTTACACCATCCTTTTCTAAATAATGTGAGGTCAATCCAACTCACTTTTAATTCCAAAAATATTATTCATAAATTCCACTCCTATAGAAGTTATGAAAAAATTGAGTTAGTCTACAACTAGGTTACCTTGCAAAGGTCAACTTCACATGAGCATTGGCCCGAGTGGAGGTGGTCTTTTGATGTCATTCATCCTTGCATTTATTTTCCTCTCCCATCAAGTGTGGGAAGAGGTGTAAGAGAGGCAAGGATCGTGAAGTCTCTTCTAAAGTTTCTTTAGTGGCGGATGATGAGCACAATAAAACCTTTCTGCAAGTAGTTGTGGGCAACTAGGTCATTCTCGAGGGTGCTTATTTTTCAGTTGTCCAGTCATTTATAAATCGAGAGAAATTTAGAGGAGGTGGAAGAGGTAAGGGACCTTCAAATTCTACTCTCATAGTTATGCCTAATTCTGAAATGAACACAATTTTAAATGAAGAGAGTATTAGACTTAGTGATGTTTCCATTTGGTTGGAAGTTCTAGACTCTAGAAAGCTTCCTTTTAGGGGCTTCATGAATAATTGGTTGCAGAATGTGTTGGTAAAAAATTTAGAGTTTCAATTTAATTTATGCAGAATGGTTCAAAAGGGATTATATATCATCTTATGCAAAGAATCTAAAAGCTAGAGAGAAGTCCTTAAAAAATAATTATGGTCGGTGGGCAAAGTTTGTTTTAGAGCCATTGGGTGGACTCCCAAGGCCATTCATGAGGAAATTGTCACCCTGTCGTGCCCTAGATGGGTTCTGATAAAAAATGTTTTGTCAATTCTCTATAAATGGCTTCCCAAAGCTCTAGAATCTATTGGTAAAGTTGTTAGAATGGATGAAACTTCTTCTCTTGTCCTCCAATGGATACAAGATTTCTTATCTCCATCAAACCTAGGATAGATATTTTGAATAAGATTAAGTTTGAATTGGATGAATATATCTTTGTATTTCCTATTAAGTAATTAGGCAAGATTAACACATGTTTCCTATGCAAGAAAGAAGGGCATATTCACAAGAATTGCCCATTGTTAAATAACAATGCTCATAGAGACTTTAGTGGTAGGAAAGACAAACTTTTGGCTAACCCTAACCACTCTAAGTTGAATAAGAACACTAATGATAGTTCTATCTCCATGAGACCTTTGAAAACTCCACAATTTGTTCCCCCCTGGGTGAACTCACAATATTGTATCCCACTTTTTGACCAACTTTGACACTTAGATGAATATTTTGAAAAAAACCTTCACTTTCTGACACCTATAACTTTTAAACCGTTAAGAATTTGAAGATGATATAAACTAGTGATTTTTAACATTTTGTTTGTAGATTCTAAATATATTTTTTGCAAATTTGTTTGAATAAAAATTTATTGATTTTTCCATCTCCCTCAAAAAGTAGTTGTTTACAACAAACAACATTTTTTAAGAGTGATGTGTATCCTGAAACGCATAAATTTTTTTCTATAAACGATAAAAACTTAATTCTTTTGAATTTTGGTTTGTAACATCAATACCTAGAGCATGCACTTGGTTTGATAGTGGTATGTTGAATATTTTTTTATTTTATTAAGTTTTGAAGTTAGACTAATTATAATTTGGATATAGGTGTATGTTTGAACACATAACTTGTTCTATGTATATCAAAATTCAATTTTCTTTTTTTTGTTAGAAAGAAAACACCAATACCTAGTGCATAGATATTTTTCAGAATTTTTTTGAATTAGTTTACTATTTTTCCCAATGCATTGAACAAAGAAGTTCATGTTCGGTGAAAAACCTACATTCATAAGAAATAAAATAAAAATATATTAATGAAATTAAATATATTTAAAAGTTATACTATTTGGAAAGCTTATAATAAGGACTAAATACTTTAAAAAAAAACTTTTAAATTAATTAATTTGACCCCCAAAAGCTAATGTAAAATTGGTTTTTTATCAGCATTTGATAGATGCAAAGGAGACTCCATTGCAAGTATAATTTAGAAGTAGAGAGGTTCTATCCAAGAAATTTTGATCTAAGAGCCTTTGATTTAACTCTCTTTAATTAATTGATTCAAATGGGACCTCTTAAAGCTTAAATCATTATATTATTTTTAAAATGTATGATTTCAGCAAAAGTCAAGACGTACCAAAAAGTGGGAACTAGCTTTGTGAGTTCACCCCCCTCTAAGTTACTTCTGTCAGATAAGTATGTGCATAATGAGGGCCTTTTTGCTAAAGTAAATTCTACATAAGTGGGTCCTTCTCATAAGGAGGCTATTTCTTCTAAAATGGATGCACTACATGTTGTGGTCAAAACAACATTGCATTTTGACCCCAATCCCATTCATGGCATTGCTAATAAGATAGTGATGGATAAAGAGCCCTCGGGTCCACAACCCAAGCCTAGGTCTATGGGTGCTCAACAAATAATCTTAGATAAATTAAAAAAAATCATGGAGACCAAAAAGAGGATTGAATCTCAAATCAATAAATTTGAAGTTGTTGTGATTCCTGCTAGACCCATGGGCAATGCCAAGGATATTGCCCTATGTAATGCCCCACCAGGAACCCTAAAGGAAAACAACACAACTAGGCAACTAAAGGGTGAAATAAATTTTTTTTTTGTTAAAGACTAAGTGCACTAACTATAACCATTGCACGTTTATCAACACAATGGAAGTCTATCATAAGTTTTCCTAAGGGTAACCAACGAAGATTAATTTCATAGATTATATTAACACCATAGTTAATCCATTCAATTAGATAAATTGAAAACTTAACTTTAAAACTACACATACATCCAAATTTTATAATAAAGAAATAAAAGTAGTCCAAAGTATTCAATTTCTATAAACCATTTAAACATAAGATCAAAACAATAACATTCATTTCACTGACATAATAATATTACAATATCCATAAATACATGGCTTCCAATAATACCACTAATTACAAAGATACCATATCTAGGTTACACAAGAGTCTAATACAATGACCACAAGGTCTCAACTGAACAATGATCTCGAACAAGAGCTGGTACATAAACCATGAACCAAGAAACACCAGTGAAGCCTTTCCTCGCCTAAAGATACAATCCAGAACATCCGATGGGAAGTGGCACTACCACCCGACCATGTGATCCCGAAATGGAACCACCCCACCGTGCTAGGAGATAGTAGAAAACCCTCAAGCAAGCAAAGTAAGACAAGTACGAAAGGACTACAAGACTCTGCAAACATCCATGTGACTCAACTCACAAAACACTAGTGACTCTAAGAAGAGAGTGTCATCGCATAGCTTGATGGTTACCATGGTACAACCTCCATAGGTCTCGGCCCCCATCCTCAGGTTTCTCCTGGTAACCTCTCCCAATCCTCCAGTTCCAACTAAGTCTCATGCGGACCCTACCAATCCTTTTGTGAAGACAAGGTGGTAAGTTTATCATTCTAGGCCTTCTCGTAACATTATGAGCCCTATACTAGCACTCACCTATGCACGAGGTACATTTATCTTAATTAATATTTAATCTACCCACCCCCTAATCAATTATTAGGTTATCACTTTTTAACTAACTTTTGACAAGTTATCCAGTCATCCACTTCGGGCACGACCCCCGCTCGAAAGCCACTCTCTCTCCTAGGACACTAAAAAGGAAATGTTTCTCTCTACGAGAACTCTATGGTGAAATAGACAACCATAAACAATCCTGACAAGCACAGGTGAAGGATACACAAATACCAACCCAAGATTGACCATTTGGACAAAAACACACAATGGCTCATATCAAATAGGTTATACAACAACACTTGGTCTAGGAGAAATAATAACATAGGACACAATGACAATTTAACCAAAATACCAATGAAATTTAAGCTTGATTGAAAACACAATATACGCAAGATCCTATTATAGGCAATCTTTCCTTAAAAGCAGCCAAAGCATAAATAACATGCAATTTATGAATTTCCAGATAACAAGAATTTACAACTATTTAATAACAAAAACATCCATCTTGTCATTTGTCCAAAAAGATTTAAAATAAAAATAATTCTCCTAAGGTATTTTCAACATGTTCATAGAAATTAACATTCCAAACTATAATTAAATAATATTTAAAATATTATAATAACTACCAAAAGAAAACATATCTAATATATAAATATATATATATATATATATATATATATATATATAAACACATATATGAATATACATATATTTATTTATATACATATATAATATAACACATAATAAATTTTATTTATCCAACCCCTGGGTACGAAATCCAAAACAGTCATACTGTAGTATGCACAGGGTTTAGAAATTAATTTAAAAAAAATTAAAACCACCTTAAAATTTGTAAAAAGCCCTTATCACGGTAGCCTAAGCTACCACTGGTAACTAGTACTATCGTCCGGTAGCACTGCTACCATCGGTAGCTAGTACTACCGTCCGGTAGCACTGCTACCGTCTGGTAGCACTACTACCATAGGTAGCTGCTACCGCCGGTAGCACTGCTATCGTCGGTAATACTATGTAGTACCGCTAGTAGCGGATGCTACCGTAGGTAGTTTTTTTTAATTTATACTTTTTTTATTTTATTTATTTATTTATTTATTTTTAATATATTTTTTTTAACAGAATAATAAAAACAATATTTTTCCAACAATTCCATTTTAATAAAATTTTAACAATAATAATAAAAAAAAACAATATTTTTCCAATAATTCCATTTTCACATAATTTAATCCTTCATATATATATATTTTTAAATTTAATTAACCCAAATAAATTTAATGTGTAATTAAATTTATTTTCTTAAGGTAATTAAAACCATTTCTCAGGTAAATACCCTTTCTCACAAATCTTGCAATTTCCATGCATCCTAAAATCTGACAAATTTTCTATAATAATTTCTCTTAATTTTCTCAAAATTACATACTTCCCATAAATTAGAAATACACATCAGGCATGGATTTTAAAACAAAACTCGAATTCACCAGAAGAGGGTTTGCATTTAAAAATAACTTTACACACACAACAATCAGAGAAAAATAGAAATATTTACTAAAAACCCACAACTAAGAATTCATCCAACCTGGTATATCTTTCCTGGAAGGAATCTGTAGAAGAGCCCTAATCCCTTCAATAACTTCCAATAGAATTTCTTCACCTAAATTCTGGACCTGTTCCTGTGTAACAAAAATAAAGACCTAACCCCTATTTAAACTAAAATTCTAGGTTCAATAGCTTTTTTTCACAAAAAAAACCTAAATTTAGAATAATAGTAATTTTTATTTTATTTTCTAAATTTATCACATGCAATAATTAAAAAACATTATTCTTTCTTTTCTTTTCTCATGCACATTAATTAATTTCTAAATAAAGAATTAAAACAATATTTTTATTTTAATTAATCCTTTTTATTCATTTATTTAATTATAACTTTAGAAAATAATAAATACAATTAATCTAATTTATTTTTAAAATAAAAATATATTTCTAATACCATGTAGCTTAATTTAATAATTTCTTTAATTAACTAAATTTATAATCTCAATGCATAAACAATACAATAATGAGATAATTTCATAAACTTAATTAATTAATTAATTAAATCCACTAAAACACTCAAATTAAACAAATCTCAAGCAATTACCCATAAAAGATAAAATGACAAAATACAAAGACCGAACTAACTGACAAGACGACCAACTGATGACACTTATACAAGTGTAACTGAGTAAAATAGGGTCAACTACTATCTCCTCCACTTCCATCAGAAAATATAAGGGATGCTCAGACCTATGAAGCCAGGTGGAGACGATACCCCGTACCTACCCAGTACTTGTACCTACAATATCCTGCATCATCGAACCACACATGCATATATATACAATATAGAAAAAATGACATACACACCGATGAAGGAGAATCACGACATTCCCTGTCTCACCGAAATGAGTGAAGGAAAATCGTTCCCTTGCATCCAATACACTCGCAAACACACAACATATAATTACACATTGCATAGATAAAGTAAGATGTCAGTACATAGCAATAATCCATAAAATGCCATAAATCACAAATACTGAAATACTGCAAATAAATTATATATCTCATCTCCAAATAAAGCATAATGTCATAAAAAATCTGAATAATATATCATGGTAATGTATCCACTAAAAACAACCAATAATAAAATATGTGTCTAATGAGTTCAAACTAGTAGGGGTACTACACCATATCCCTAGAAAAGTGCAACATATGGTTGTTGGTGGGGGGAATGTTTTGGATTAAGGCAAAAAAAGGTTTTCGGTGGGGGGAATGTTGAGCACAATAGAATGAGGTTGATTCAGATGCCAGTGAATGCTGAGTTCACTTTGATCACAAGCGATGAGTCTGGTATAGGTAGTTCGGTTCCTATTACCTATAAGCTAGATACAAAGATTCTTCCCCTTGTCAACACCCTTAATCTAGATATTGAAAGAGATAGGGATTGTGCTAACTAGGGTGCTAAAATAGGTCAAGGAGGTGGATTGATGACTTTGGGGATTTTGAGTGTATTGACTATGAAGAAGACAAGAGTCTCACTTGGGATATTGTCTTGTATTCTAGGGATGTTGACAAAGTATTGATGGAGGAAGCTATGAAATTATTTGGTATAAAAAAGGCCAAATCCAAAACAGTTAAAAAGCATAAGGTCAAAAAAGAAGAAATTAGAATATCAAGTTCTAGGGGCTGAGCAAGTTTTTGAGTTCAAGAGGAAGAGGGATAGGCCTAATAGATCTATTTCCTCTATGGTAGTTAAAAATGAAGACAATAAGAAGCTACCTAAATGATACAGTGCTTTTAAAGACTCTAATGGACACCTCCTCCTAAATTTTGATGGAATTTAATTGTGTGTCTTGGGACATCAAGGGTTTGGAATCCCAAAAATATGTTGTCAAAAGATCCTTAAGGCTATACATGAATGTGGAGGTGCTATTATTACAATAAATCAAGGTTGTGCAATTTACCTTAGACATCAATTTAAATTGTATTTGGAGAGATGCGGGTTTTTTCACTACCAATCATCAGAAATGAAGGGGGGGTACCATCTTGATTAGTCACAAGTAGAACTCAGTTGTGAGATGGGGATGTTCTCCTTGCAATAGATTGGTGTGGGTAGTTTTGAAAGTCAAGGACATGGAAATGGGGATTGGATTCATTTATACTTCTAATGACCACACAAAGAGTATTGAGCCCAGGAGATGGGCTACATAGTTGGACAAGATTCCCTGGTTGCTAGGAGGGGACTTCAATATGGTTGAGAGACCCTCAGATAAGTTGGGGGGTAATAAATTTGAGTGGAAAGGGGATGATAAATTCTACTGGAACATGATGATGAGCATGTTGAGGTTGTTTGATCCATTAGCTGGTAAGAAAAATGAAGTTAAAGGCATATGGTTCTCTTGGTGTAACTTCTAACATGAGAGAAAAAGGATCTATAGCAAGTTGGATAGGTTCTATACCAACAAGGATGTGTTTCAGTTCAAAAGGAATAGTGTCGGAACCAGTGTGAAGGTCATCCCCTATACTCTCTCAAATCACCACCCAATACAAGATATGATTTATATGGGTATCTCATCCCTAGAAGAAGTTAATAAAAGGAACAATTTCATCTTGAACTCTAGCTTTTATTGGATGAGGATGTCAATCAAGAAGTGTTAATTATTAAATTATTCAATGATCATAACAGGGCTTTGAGGTCAGAGAGATAAATGGAATTTGAATGTTGGTAGTTGGAGGTCACTATTCCAAATGGTGGGTAAGAAAAAATTAAAAGATTATAGGAGATTAGAGGTTGAGATGTATGATAGATTAATTGTTGTAGAGAAACAAAATCAATGTAACCCTAGCAATGATGTTGTTTGTGAAGGTCTTTTGCATTCCAAGGATGCCCTTAGGAAGCTGCAAAACTATAGATCCAAGGTCTCAAAACTAGAGATAAATTGAATTGGGTGGATTAGGGGGATAAAGGGTCTAAATAATTCTTTCATCTTCTAAAAAGAAAAGAAGCTAAGGAGAAGATTGGTGGTATCTAGGAAGGGGATGAACCTATATCCGATTCAAAGGACATCCCTACAAAATTTATGTAGTTCTACTCTTCCTTATTTAGGTTTGAGGATGGTGATCCCAACAAGGATAGTATAAGAGCCAGAATCAAGACCATAATTCCTAATAAGGTGTATAAAGAAGACTTTGTCAGATTGAGTAAGGAGATCATAGTGGAGGAGATTAAGAGTTCCATATCTTCTCTTAGTAATGATAAAGCCCTGAGTTCGGATGGATTGTCAGTAGAATTCTATGAGAAGAATCTTGATTGGATTGGAGAGGATTTTCTGAAAGTCTACAGGAATCCATTATTCCAGGTTCTTCGCGAGAGGAAATAAACATTGGGCTCATCAAGATCCTTCCCAAAGATGAAGATAAATCATTGATAAAAAATGGGAGACCTATCGCTCTCTTGAATGTCTCCTATAAAATTCTAACCAAATTATTATCAAGAAGGTTGGAGGACATTCTTCCTAAGGTAGTGAAACCTACCCAAAATGGATTTGTCAAAGGTAGATATATTTTAGAAAATATATTAACCTATTGGGATGCCATGAATTGGATAAAAGAGTCCAATCAACCCTCAATCATGCTAGTCCTAGATTTCAAAAAAGCCTATGATAGGATTGAATGGAGTTTTGTTTTCATAATGTTACGACTCAGATTTCCTAGAGTATTTTGTAAGATAATGGAGATCCTATTGGTTGATGCTAATGAATGTGTAGAAGTTAATGGGCATAGATCAAAGAGATCAGGGCTCTCCAGATCCATTTGGCAGGGATGTGCCTTGGTTCCTACCCTTTTTGTTATTGCAGTTGATGTACTACACTACCTCTTGAGGGATGATACTTTATCCACCAAGGCCAAAGGCTTAACCTTGCCTAACCAAGATTAATTGTCCAATGTTGAATTTTTTGATGATATTGCCATTTTGATAAGATTAAAAAAGAGCAACTTCTTGGCTTTAATGGATAAAATGGATACATTATGTGTTGCCTCAAGAAGTAAGATCTCTCTAGCAAAGTCCATAATGCTTGGGTGGGACTCCAGTCCTCCTCATTGGTTCAAGAAGTATTATCTATTATGGGGTGGTCCTAAACATTAGGTTAAATATTTGGGAGTGCCTTTATCTATCATTCCAAACCTAAAATAAATATGGTTGTGGATAAAGGAAAGGATTGACAAAAAGCTAAGGAAATGGAACAAGCACTATCTCACTCTGGCAAGAAGAGTGCAAGTTTGTCAAAAGATCCTATCTAATTATAATATCTATTATGCCTCAACATGGATTTTTAATCATTACCAATGGAATCATATTCAAAAGCAAGTTAGGGATTTTTTGTGGTCAGATGGTAAGGGTAAGAAAATGGTGCATGTTGTAAGGTGGAGCTAGTTTACGATAAGAAGATCCAAAGGAGGTCTTGGCTTGAAGGATCTAAGACTCCAAGGAATTTTCTTGGTTGATAAATGGATTTTATAGGCCTTGGAAGGTGTGGAGCCATGATGTAGTGCCCCACCCTAATTCATCCTTCTCCTCATACATTTAAAGACCCTATTGGCATAGCTTAGTTTACTTTATGATAATATTCCATGGTATTATACTATGCGATGACTCTATTTATATTTCATATGCTTATAATGATCATGATATGATGGATTTATATTAATGGTCTCTATATGTGTTAACAATAATGAAGAAGGAAGACTGAGAGGGGGGTGAATCAGTCTTCATCGGATCACATCAAATTAAACTCCAAAACATAAATTGATAGACTACAACAACAATATATAAGAAAATTAACAACACAACAAACAACACCAAGATTTTGATATGGAAAACTCAGTTAAGGGAAAAACCATGGTGGAAACCTACCCACAGTAAGATGATACTCGGTAGTAGTAAGTGAAAATATTACAATGGGGAGTGTGTTGGCCATTTGGATGAATTGATTATCTATTGCATTGATTTTTTGTCATTGATGTCAACACTAGTAGTTTTGGCTATTTACCTGGTCCCGGTAAGTTGCTTGGTTTTTGGCTGGATTAGATCATGGTGATCTAGTATGCTCCAATATTTTTTGGCTTATTCATGTTACTTAGATTCATGTTTAGTTAGTTGGTTTTGATTTGGTGATTGAATGCTATCCTGTATGCTGGTAAGCTTGGTTTGTTGATCCGGTGAGGGTTTCATCGACAGAGCTTTGTTGAAGATTTTTGATGATATACATAAGTGGTGTTGGTACAACTTCTAGTGGAGATTCAAAATGCTGATGGTGATCATGTTTGAGACATGGTTGATTGGGATCATTGCTTTAGCATGTGTGGACCTAAATTGGGTCCCGGTTTATCTAGGTTATGGACCCGCTTAATTTAACATGTTGATTGGACTTCTCTATGTGTTTCTGGGATGTCTTATGGGTTGGATATTGTTTGTTTGGTCTCAGGCCAACATGTTTTGTAATTATGTAATTGTTTTATTGCCTGGTGGCTGACCTTATTGTTTTTGGTTGAGGGTTTGTATATAGATGATGTAAGATCTCATTGTAGATCATGGGAAAATACATGTGAGGATAAAAAGGATATGTAAGGAGAGAAAAATGTAATAATCATTCATGCAGAGGATTTGCTCAATCATTGGTGATCAAGTTGGGTTTATGTAACAAGATTTAGTCCTCTAGTATTGAGCTTAACTGGAACTATACTCAATCATAGGAGATGCTATCATTGCAGTTCATTCTCTCTTCCAGATTGTTGTCTAGATTTCTATGTAGTCAGTGAGACTCCTTTTGTAATGAGCGGTGTGCTCTAGGTTGTTGGTCTTCCTACAAGTGCAGGCCCATCATTGTTAGATACTTGATCAATCCCAAAGACACTGAGAGGGGGGGGGGTGTCAGTGTCTAACTAGTAAACAAAAGATTTAAACTCGTTTGCACATTTATAACCCAAATTAATATACCGGTAAGCAAATAGTAATGCAGTAAAGAGAAACAAAAGTATAACCATCAATGCACACCATAACATAGATATTTTTGGCAAGGAATCCCAATAGGAGAAAAACCTCGATGGGATTTGTGACCCACAATATTTACTCACTGACCAATATGAATAAATATTACTTATACAATAGGGGCTTGCACATCCAGGAAGGCCAACAACCTAGAGCTCACTACTCAACAACAAAATGGAGTCCCACTGACTACAATTGGATGGTTAAATCCAATGATAATGTACTGCTCAAAATAACATCTACAATGCTGGATTAAGTATCGGTTTAAGCTTTGTCAGATACCTCTTCCATAAACCTTGCTTCACTCCACTCTGCTCTTATTCACTCATAAAATAATTACATCATAATTCATATACAGTTATTTGCTCTCATATACCACTTTACATTCATTACCTAATTACATTTCAAAATGACCTACAAGATCTCATACATATATGAGTCTTTACAATACATCATGTCAGCTATACAATATAATTATAATATAAAAAAATATAATTTCCATGTCGTCTAGGAGTGTCGGTAAGATCTTTTGTTGGTGTAGATTAGATGCTGGTGAGAATAGACTTGTAGTGCCTACCGATATCGGTAAATGATGTTTGTTGCTGGTGTAACCTATGAACCATGTTACCAGTTGATTGCCATCAATGACAACATCAACTATTCTCATCTGAGTGTATAATGCCAACAATCTCCCCCTTTCGTATTTATGGCAACACTCATGAGAAAAATCCAAAAGCTGATATCCAAAAATGAAGTCCAAAACTGATCCAAGAATAAGAGTGCTCCCCCTAAGAAAATGATCCTTTTTGTACATTTTTATCCCACACTACTCCCCCTTTGACATCAATGACAAAGGATGTCAAAAAGAATCAAAGAATTCAAAATTCTACCTCAAATGTTGTAACCGGTTATGTACAATTTGAAAGATATCCACTAAAATTAGATTAAGATTGCATAAATTTAGTGCTGTCAAAAATAATGGTTTCAGTTTATCTGATCATCCTGGTCAGATAATGCATCTATTGCTTCAGTGATCTTTCTCCTTGAATGATTTCTTTAGACATGTCAATTCTCTCTGTTAGAAGGTTGTCCAATCTAGGACCAAGTTTATTTTTCATCTCCCGTGCCTTCATTCTTATCCTTGCTTTTTCCTTTTCTAATTTCTCAATCTTTTCTTCAAAAACTGTCATTTCTTGATCCAAAACTGAAGTAAGTTTTGAAGAACCTATCATGTTATCTACTATATCACCAATCTATTTTTGTGTTTTCCTTATCTCCTCATCAATATCCTCTGTTAGGTGGTGAGGCTTGCATGCTTCCTTATACAATTCTTTATATTCCAAAGTAGTGGAATTAAGTACCGGTAATAAAGAATCAATATGATCTGTACAGTCCTTAATATTCTTATCAAATAATTCACCTTTCTCCTTAGTCACCCTTTCCTTAATAGTCTCTTCATTAATTTTATCTACAGTTAGAATATTTGAAGCAATGAATTTGGACAATGTGTCCAATTTACCTAAAGATCTAGAAATATGATCTATTTTACAATCTGGCGCAATCATTTTCAAAATAGGTAAACTATCATCAATGGCCTTAATTGCTAAGGTGTTGCATTCAGTGATCTTCTTTATGGAATCTAAAAG
Organism: Cryptomeria japonica; assembly: GCF_030272615.1. Lineage (NCBI taxonomy): Eukaryota > Viridiplantae > Streptophyta > Pinopsida > Cupressales > Cupressaceae > Cryptomeria > Cryptomeria japonica. The sequence goes on along the minus strand of NC_081406.1, from coordinate 443,773,913 downwards.
TACATTTGTCACATTAGTAGGTCTATAATCCATGGTGGAAGTACTAGGCAGAGTGTGAGGTTCTGCAATTGGCTTCTTCTCATCTTTGGATTCCTTAACCACTTCTGCTATCTTGCTTCCATCATTAACCTCTTCCTTATTCACTATTTCTTCCTTATGCTCACTTTGTTTTTCAACTTTATTTTCATCCTTACTATCATCCTTACTAACTGCCTTGCTAACTGTCAGTTCATATGTACTTTGTTCATGTCCTTTTCCAGTTACTGCTTCTGCTTCTACCGGTATTTCAATGTTAAGCTAAGTATCATCAAGGATGGTTTCAATTCTCTTGACTTTAGTTGTTATCTCAATATTCTGTTGAGAGTCAATAGTGTTGACCGATGATTCAGAGATCTCAACATTTGTATCTTCAGCTTTCTTTACCTCTGTAGTTTCCTTATCCAACACAATATTAAAGTCTAGAGTGTCCACATTCATAGTAAAAAGAATGTCTGACTCTAGATTAGTGTCATCTCTTATCATTTCCTTTGCCTTCTTTTCAAATTGATTGTCAATTTGTGTTGGTGCCTCTACAGTTATTAGTGGGGTGTCCTGAGCTGGTGGAGGAAGGTTATCCTTGATCGTGATATCAGGTACACTACCAATTTTTCCTTTACTCTTATCAACCTTCTGATATACTTTAGTAAAATATTTATCTATTTTTTGTTTGTCCTTCTCTTGTTTCTTCTCTCTTTCCACAAAAAATATATCCCACTTATCCGCTATCTCATCTGCTATTTCTTTCTCTACCAACCATAAGACTAACTTGTCAGTGACCACTCACAAAAACTGTTATGTTTGCCTCTGATATTAAATCATTAATTTTTTGTTTGTAATTAACATGATGCACAACTAATAGATCTTCTACCTTTAATTTCTTATCAAGCTCCATGACAAACATTCTCTTAGCCTCTAACCTTAAGTATAAATCATTTAGCAAAACATTTATGACCTCTTTAAGAACCTTCTTGTATATGTCTAGATACAAAATAATACTTTCTTTTATGGTTTCCTTATCTAAATCCTTGAAAGAATGATAAAGTTTATTCACATTACCAAGGTTACCTTCTTGGGTGATTTCATTGATCAACTCTTTCGGTGAAAGTGTATCCAGTGCCTTAGGTTCAAATTTCTTCTTTGGAGTCACTTTATTCTTCAGACCATTGGGCTCTCTTGCATCATGTTGTTTCTTTCTCTATGTCCTTGAATTCTTGGGAGATGGAGTAGGTATCGATGAGGGTTTTCTTTTCTTCATGTCCACTCTCTTGAATTCAGCTGCCTGATCAGTGTCAGAATCAGATTAAGTAACCACAAGGGAAATGTGAGCTACCAGTTTCTATTTTGATCGACTTTTTGTCACACTAGCAGCAATACCACCAAGATTGATCAATCCTTCTCTAACATCCTTTACCATCTTAGAAGCATCTTTCATTAGTTTCTCTTTTCTTCCTCTGCTTTTGCATGTCTACATCCTTCTCAATTGTTTTTTCATTTCCAAAAATTTCTTTTGATGGTTCCGGTGGAGCATATAAGAGTATTATAGCATATGAATCTAAGATGTGAGAATCCACCTCATATCCCATTTCAGTAATCCAGACAGTTCTGGGTCTAACTGCCTCCATCCAAATTTCATCTCTTTTCACTACAAAGCATATCTGTTTATCATATTTATCCACAATGCTTTGGGGAATCCTCTCCCTTTGTCTCATTTTAGCTTGGAAATTCTTGAAATAGTCTATTACCAAATCATCACCATCATATCCCATACCGGTAATTGCCTCCTTTATTTGTTTCCCAACAAAAATATCTTAAGAAAAATCCTTGTGTCCTATAACAGGAATCTCTTTTGAAAAGTAAAGCATTAAACATACTATTAGACTTCCAAATTTGAAGGTTCCTTTCTTATCACCTTTGACCTTATGCAAATTCTCTAATAGTTCATCCTTTAACCATTCTTAAATATCAATCTTTGCATTGTTCAATATCATCTCATGTGCACTATGAATGTAGGAAATAGATACATAATTAAACCTATTTGTATGACCAACTTTATAGCCAATGACCATGCTAGCAAATTTAACATTTTTATCCTTTATATCATTGACCCTAAGTGATCGGTTGTCAAATATAGCTTCTGTTAAGCTCATAACCTCTTTATTAGGGATTTTCTTCTTATTGTCAGGTCTAGAACCGGTGGAGGGTAAACCAATAATAGCCCTTATAGCTTCCTTGGTAATCTTAAATATTGAGTCCAACCACATAAATTCACTGTGAATCCTGCTAAGGACATAGTGGACGACTTCATCTAAGAATTTTGGCATATGGAGGATATCTATGAAACCTAATTCCTCAACTACCTTATATTCTTGTTTCACTACCCCATTCTTGTCAGTGATTACATTCATGTACATGTTCATCAAATATTCTGACGCTAAACTTTCTATGTAATAATGTATGTATTCCCTAGGGTCTTCAACAAACGTGACTCCCTTTGGGATTCTAGAAAATGCACCAATAGAGCCATCCAATTTTTCTCTTAGGAATGATCTTGAAAACAGGTCTAGATCATTTTATGTTCTCCACAATGGTAGGGTTTTCTATGAATTCGGGAATAGAAGATGAATATGCCATTGCGAAAGATAAATACCTTTTAATTGAGAAATCCTTGAATGCTTTGAAAGACCTTTTCTCTTATTCTTTGCTATAACTAGGTTATCTTGAAGTGCTTTGATGAATTCCTGAGCAGTTCTGAGTTCATCTTCTAGTTTGATATTCTTCAATTTTTTTGCATCAAAATCTTCAAGAGCTCCTTCCAACTACTGTCTCAAACTTTCCATTGGTACTAGTTTCAAAATCTTCCTCAAGTTTTTAGGCTTCTGCAAATAGAGGACTAGGCTCTAATACCAATTGTTAGATACTTGATCAGTCCCAAAGACATTGAGAGGGAGGGGGGGGGGGGTGGTGAATCAATGTCTAACCAATAAACAAAAGATTTAAACTTGTTTGCATCTTTATAACCCAAATTAATATATCGGCAAGCAAATAATAATGCAATAAAGAGAAACAAAAGTATAACAATCAATGCACACCATAACACAAATATTTTTGGCGAGGAAACCCGGTAGGGGAAAAACCTCGGTGGGATTTGTGACCCACAATATTTACTCACTCACCAATATGAATAAATATTACTTATACAATAGGGGACCGCACATGCAAGAAGGCCAACAACCTAAAGCTCAGTACTCAACAACAAAATGGAGTCCCACTGACTACAATTGGATGGTTAAATCCAATGATAATGTACTACTCAAAATAGCATCTACAATGTTGGATTCAGTATCGATTTAAGCTCTATCAAATACCTCTACCATAAACCTTGCTTCACTCTACTCTACTCTTATTTGCTCATAAAATAATTACATCATAATTCATATGCAGTTATTCGCTCTCATATACCACTTTACATTCATTACCTAATTACATTTCAAAATGACCTACAAGGTCTCATACATATATAAGTCTTTACAATACATCATGTCGGCTATACAATATAATTACAATATAAAAAAATATAATTTCCATGTTGGCTAACAGTGTCGGTAAGATCTTTTGTCAGTGTAGATTGGATGCCAGTGAGAATAGACTTGTAGTGCTTGTCGGTGCTGGTAAATGATGTATGTTGCTGGTGTAAACTATGAACCATGTTACCAATTAGTTGCCATTAATGACAACATCAGCTATTCTCATCTGAGTGTATAATGCCAACATTCATTTGTAATCATATACTTACTGCAGAAGTATTATCTAACTGTGGGTAGGCTTCTCACCATGGTTTTTCCCTTTACCGAGTTTTCCACGTATAAATCTTGGTGTCATGTGGATGGTATTGATTCTCTAATTGTTGCTTGTGCTTAATTGGTATATCTTTTATTTCAGTAATTGGTTTATGCATTACAGTATTGATCTTTTGGGTTTGGTTATTAAAGTTTTAATTTCTTAAGGTCTAGGTAATCTGGTGACAACTAATTCACCCCTCTCTTAGTTGTCTTCTGATTATTTGAACTATCTAATAATTGGTATCAAAGCACTGGTCCTCTCTGCAAAATTTTAACTACTTGAGGAATATCCTATGGCGACTAACTATTCAAGTGCATCTAGTTCATCTACTACTATCTTTTGGAGAGATATTCCTAGGCTTGATGGAACAAATTATAAAGTATGGAAGTTCGGATAGAGACTCATCTGAAATGTCTCGATAAGGAAATTTGGGAAATCACAGAGAATGGTGTTACACTTTTAATTTGGCATCTGGCAATCCTCCTCTAACAAACTTGGATAAGGAGCTTGAGAATGATTATAGAGAAAGAGAAGCCCTATTTGCACTTTTTGATAAACAAATAATGGGATTAACTGACAAATCATCAGCAAAGACTATATGGGACAAATTGGAGACTCTTAATGAAGGTGACCCTGCTGCTAAGATTGTTAAACTTGATGGTTACCGAGTGAGATATGAAAACTTGAAGATGGAAGAAGATGAAAGGATTAATGCATTCATGGAAAGGGTAAATGAAATTGTTATGGGAATTCAATGTTGTGGTGGAACTGTGAGTGAAGATGAAATAGTTTCTAAAGTTATGAGAGCTTTTCCACCAGCTTATAAGATGAAGGTTACTGCAATTAATGAATTGAGAACAATGGCTAATACTTCTGTCAATAGAGAGTGGTTGGGAAATTATCTGCTTTTGAGCTTGAAGAATTTGGACCTTCTGGAGCTATGAAATCCAAACCTTCTTTTCATGCATTTACGTCATCAATTGGCAAGAAAGATTGGAAAAGATTTGTATGCAAAGGAATTGGATAATATGAAGAGAGAAGATGAAGAGTTTGAGCAACTTGAAGCCCTATTTTCTACAAGAGTACCTAAAGGACCGGTAGGAAGTAAGTATCAAGGAAAATCACCTTTTAAATTTTTTGCATGTAATAAGATAGGTCATTTTGCATTTAGATGTCCTAAAAGGAATTCAAAATTTGAAGAAAGATCTAGAAGATCTTTTAAGCCTAACCCTAGATATCCAAACAAGTATAAGTATAGGAAAAAGAAAGATAAATCATGCTACATTGCAGATGAGGAAGGTGTGACTAATTCTAATGATGAACCAACACAAGACTCTGCTAGTGGTTCCAACAATGGAAAGGAATGGGTGTTTCTGGCTATCAAGAAAGATGTTCCAACACTAGAAGAGAATGTACCTGAAGAGAAGGCCATGACTACTAAAATTGAAGATAAGGATGAATGGGTCATTGACAATGGATGTCCACATCATATTGTTGGAGTCCAAGAACACTGAGAGGGGGGGGGTGTAGATCAGTTTTATACCAAAATGATCAATTTTAACCTTATTAAAACATGCATTCACCAACCAGTAAATCTTTACATATATAAATGAAAGAAGTAAAGCAATCAATAAGCCAATCACACAAATGAATACCATAACATAGAGAATTATACATGGAAAACCTCAAAGAGGAAAAAAAATGGTGGGATTTGTGACCCACAATATCAATCAACTGGCCATATGAAAAGATGTTACAAAATATGGGGGCCTGCACATGCAGGAAGGCATATAGCCTAGAGAACACTACTCATCACAAAGAGTCTCACTGATTATAGTTACTCTAAATAAGAAAACATAAAATTGGACTCATTTACTGCATCTTCTATGCTTGATAGAGTTTCAGTTCAAGCTCTGTCTATTCCAATTCTGATACCCTAAACCGTTACTGGAATAACCTCTTACATAATCAACATTCCTCGCATTACAATTATCTCTCTCTCACTCATATACTATTTTATCATACATCCATATTCAAAAATGTTCTAATCAACTGACCTATATACCCTTACAATCCTTCATGCCTTATGTAAGCTTACATAGATAATTATAAAATAAATATACATGTTGGCTCAATTACATATATACTTAAATATCAAAATCAATTGCCAATTGTCGGATCTCCCAAATAATGTCGGCCTCCTATACTAGTATCTTGATGAAATCATGTCAGCCTATAATGTCGGTACCCATAGTATTCCTCCTACCGGTGAAGATACTTGTTGGTGTCAGTGAAGTGTCTGCCGGTAAATAACCAAACCGAAATATGAAAGTGGGAACATGTTTCCATAAATGACAACATATTGAAACCAATCAAATGAATGTCAATTTCCAACAATCTCTCCCTTTGGCATTGATGGCAACACTCATGTGAAAAATGATAATGGTTTCCATCTATCGGTTTCACTCTGAGACTGCTACCCTTGAGCTAAATATCCATCTGTGATCATGATCAGTACAAAATAATGCATACCTCCATATCTCCTGATGTCAAGAATATATTTTTCACCTATACCTCCCCCTTTGACATCAATCCCAAGAAAATACCAAAAATTAGGATGAAGAATGAAAGACTGTACAAATAATGTCCCAAAACACCTTATCAGAGCTGAATATATTTGAAAATTTCTAGATAGGATTTCTCTAAAAGTTATAGATAGGTATCCCAATCAGATTTTAATGTGTTGTAAATAGATACAAGTCCATTGAGCATGTGAGCATATGATTCTTTATCCTTAAGCTCTACTAGTGTGGGCTTACCAATCATATCCATACACTCCTTCTTATGTACACTTGATGAGTCCAACCAGGGACTCACCAATCCTCTGAGACCTTTAGCTCTTCTTATAATTTTGAATTTTTCCCTCTCAAGAGTTGAAACTTGAGCTTCAATACTAAAATCTGACCATCAATAGATGTAGTCAAAGAATTTGAACCATCAAAATAATTGACTATACCTACAATATTATCCTCAGTATTCTTAATCCTTTTATTTAAATCTATTGTAAGTAAACCTGTGTTACAACATACTCTATAAATATTTGTACATTTCCTTAAGGAATTTTCAATCAACTTCAACTTATCATTAATCTCCTTCTTCTCCGAATCAATCATCTGATCAAATGTTTCTCTCTTGTCTTGTGTAAACCTCTCTAGTGCCTGTCAATTTGATATTCATTGTAAGTATTGAAAGTCCTTAGAAATGTGCTCTATGATTATTTTAAGATTGCCAGATGGGATTTCTCCTTTGTCAAATTTGCACTCTGGGACAAGTCTGCAAAATTAGGGTTGATTGATCAATAAATCCTTTATCCACAGATCCTTCCTTCATCATATTTTATGCAACCATCATCATGAGCTCAATAAACTCATCTTAGTTATGCTTTTCTATTCTACATGTGAGGTGTCAATTGACAATAATGATATACTCACTATCGGTTCCCCGTCAGATTCCACTCCCTTCTCCTCTGATGGTTTATTAACTTTTATAACTTCCTCTTTTGCACCGGTGGATTTGCCACTTGGTGTAGTATCAGTTACTGTTGGTTCCTCCTTATGAACTATGACCTCATCCTATACATTCTGATCTAGAGGACTATTGTCCTCAACATTTGTAACATGTAAACTCTCTAAATCTATCGGTATGTCTACATTTGTCAGTATCACCTTTGTTTCCTATACATTATATTCTACCGAGGGCTCTATATCCAATATCTTAATATCTTTTAAAATTGTAGATGAGGTACCCATTATACCTTTACCTTTCCCTTCAACTGGGATGTCTGTAGTGTCAGTTTTAGCCTTCAGTGAATTGTAGAAACTAGGTTTTTAGCAAAGAATTGAACCCATGCCTTGTGGGTCTCCTTGATTATCTCATTAACCCTTCCTAACATAAGACTAACTATCCTATTCTTATTGTGAAATATTTTCCTATCTGCAACCTCAAGTGTCATATCCAACTCCTTTGGAGTAATGGATCCACAAATAGTTAACAACTCTTGAATCGTTATCCGCTTATCCTCCTCCATAGCTGATAATCTTCTAGCATCTAGGTTTTCATGTAGTTGTGTTTGTATTTTCTTCTCAATTTCCAATAAAGATTTCTTATATATCCAAATTTAATAAAATTACTTTCTCAACTTCTCTTTTCTCATCATCATCTAAATGCTCATAATAAAATTGTACATTTTTCAACATACCATCCTTAGTTATTTCATCTGCCAATTCTGCACAAGTTTTAGGTGGAATAATAGTTACATTACCAATGACAATTGCATGATCTATGTCATCCATCTTCTTTCTTCTTCCAATACTAGATGGAGAAGAAGATGTTTCCTTTGGAGCTCTTATCTTTGTCGACACCTTGATTGTAACCTTCCTAACTAGTTGCTTCCTATCTTCCTCCTTGGACTCTTCACCTTTCTTCCTCAATACCCTCTTGAATGCTAAGGGTGTGTCATCTTGAGTTCTAGAGTCTGATGGAACAGGCTCAATAAAAACTTCAGGATCTTTCCTCTTCCTTCCTTTTTCCAGAACAACATCCATTAATGCTTTGGTGTCTTGAGATACTTGTTCAACAAATTTGCTTGCCTTGCCCTGCTGTTTCTCCCTCTTCTTCATGCTAAAATCGGTTTGAACCTATTGCTTCTTCTGTTCTGTAGTGCCAAAGGATTTATCAGGTTCATCAATATGTGCATCAATTAACATCTTTGCATAAGCATCCAAAATCTATGCATCAACTTCATAACCCATCTCTTCAATCCATATCTTTTGAGGTTTGACTGCTTCCATCAAGGTTTCATCCATTTTAACCATGAATCATATCTCACTTGAGTATTTCTCAACAATTTTCTTTGGAACCCTTTCTCTATATTTCAAAGCCTTCTAGAATGCCTTGAAGTAACCCCAAACTTTATCATCTCACTGACTACCCAATGTAGTAATAGATTGTTTCAGTTGTCTTCCTACCGGGATATCAAATGCCCACTGTCTCTTCCCAAAATTGGGAGTTTCATTAATGAAAAATATCATCAAACAAACAATAAGATTTCCATATTGTAATGTCCCCTTCTTCTCTCCTTTGATCTTCCCTAGGTTAATTAAGAACTCATCTAACATCCATCCCGAGAGATCTAACTTCTCATTAACCCCCATGATCTTGTGTGTGACATAAATGAAGGAGCTAGAAACAAAGTTAAGATGATTAGATCGAGTTACCTTGTATCCAATAATCATGCTACCGAATTTGATATCTCTATCTATAATGGTGCTAACCCTCATAGATCACCAGTCTGAAGTTGCACCGGTGAGTTCATTAACCCGATCATTAGAAATATTCTTCTCTGGATGCTGACCAATCTGTAGCAAACCGGTGAAGGCCCTGATGGCCTCCTTCAAGATCTTATGAGGTTTGTCCAACCAGATGAATTCTCTATGCACTCTGCTCAAAACATATCTGACAATCTCATCCTCAAATTCAGGAATATCCATAATGTTGGTAAACCCTAGATCCTCGATGTGCTTGTACTTGAACTTGATCTTTCTAGAGTCTCCCATCAACTCTCTCCTATACATTCTTTTAATATCACTGGTACCCAAATCCTCAATATGGCAGTGAATGTATGTTTTGACATCTTCTACATATACAACTCCTTCTGGAACACGGGAAAAAGTGCCAACCGAATCATCCATGGTGGAAATATGCAAACATTGTTTGAAAATTGGCATAGGAAGATACTTAACCTCAGCAACAGTAGGCTTTACAATAAAAGTAGGTGCAAAGGATGATCTTGCTTCCATGATGAAAGATAATATCAAGAAGTACCTGAGAAATAATTGTCGGTGAAACCCTAAAGAACTCTTTCGATCACTGGTGAAATTGCTGAAGAAGATATTGTTACTACTTACTAAGTTGCCATTAGTTTTATGTCCAAAGTCATTATATATATACTCTAGTTGGTTACTACTACCAAAACATTCAGTCGGTAAGCACAAAGCAGTCGGTTATAGAAGAAAGTAGTCATAGAGCCTAGTATACACTGAGCTGTCTATCGAGTAACACTCTATGTCTACCAAGTAGAAAAAATGATATGCTGAGTTGATATACATCGAGTGAAATGTGTTACTAGATTCATTGAACCTGGACACACATGGGAAACATGTTACAAGATCGAGGAACAAAGAACCGTTATCATATTGGAAATTGCACTTCTAGAATGTGTATGATTTCGAGGTCATCTATCCAATGAAATATTTTGTATGGTTATTCATTCAATAAATCATGTTTGTAAGATCGAAGCAATGAACCAGATCACCGGCATAAGAGATCTATTTATACAGCATGGATTGGGATCAGAAAGAGATATAGAGGTGTATGAAGCAAGACATGTGTGATACATAAGGAAGCACTAAGTATTGTGACTGTTAGAGACACAGAGGTCACCGAGAAGGATTTTAGAGAATAGTCAAGGAATAGAGTAAACAGAAGGGTTTACCGAGTTAATCTATGGATTATCGAGGTATGCTATAAGCAAGGTAATCTCATTTTGAGCACATAGAATTTTCTATAACATTTCAGATGTGAAGTTGCAGACATTTGTAAAGATTTTATTGTACTATTTTGAGTTGTAAGAGAAACCTTTAACAGGGTAAAAGACTCTAACAAAGTCTATAAATTGTAAAGCCTTTAACCAGGTGCAGCATTTAGAATAAGTGTTGTAAAATCCTTTAGCAAGGTAGATCTAATGATCTTGATACTCCTAACAGAGTAAGCTATCATAAATAGCTAAACATGTAGCTCTAACCGAGCAACCTTTATTATTGCAGTAGTGAAGTTGTGGGTGCCATCCCCACTGTAGTTTTTCTCTCTAACCAAGAGTTTTTGCATAACCAAGATATATGTGTTATGGAGTGAATAATGTATGATTGTTATTTATTTGTTTTAGCTTTATGTTATGTTACAACAGTTTTTGGTTTATGCTTAACAGTAAAGTTATTGTTGAAAAAAGGATTTGAAGTATTGATTCACCCCTCCCCTCTTAGTACATTATCTTTCTATATTGGGCCTACCAATTGGTATCAGAGCTCAAATCTTGGAAAAGGGTTTAACAACCTAAAGAAAAAGATCTTATCAATGGAAGGCTATAAATAATCTCAGAGAATTGTGTATTTGCAAGAAGAGTTGGATCATGCTAATCAAGTGATTGCAGACATGCAAAGACAAATGCAAAAATCATTGAAAGTTAGAAGAAGGTTATCTGATGATTTGCAAGACTCTCAAGAGTTAGTGGAACAAATTGAGACATCATCTGAGAACAGTATATCTGAAGAGACTGAAGAGATGATTGGAGAACTAAAAGAAAAGAACAAAACACTGACTGATCAGCTAAAAGCAATGAAAAGAGGACATGAAGATTTCAGCACATAGATGACTGAAAATCTTGATGCATTGGGGACAGTCGAGGATAAAGTAAGAGATCTAGAAAGAGAAAAACAACAGCTTGAAGCATTAGTATCTGAAAAGAATGACGAAATCACAAGGTTGACTGGGATTCAACAAAATTTGTTAGATCAATTGGGTTATACACATCATGAAGCAAATATGAAAGATGATGAGAATCAAGCATTGAAACTTGAAGTATCAAGGTTGACCGATGAACTTGAAATAGAAAATAAATACAAAGAAACACTAAAGAAGAGTTATGAAGCATCAAAGATGTTGGATGAGCAACTGAATACAAGAAGACCCAACAAAGATGAAGGACTCGGTTGCAAAGGAAAAGAATCTACCGAGAAGGGAATCCACACTACCGAGAGAGGATAATCATCAAAGCAAGCTGGAAACAAGAAGAACATCAAAGGAAAGAAGCCTATTCGCAACTATTATGAAAAATAAGGACATACTGCTAACATGTGTCAAATGAGAAAAGGTAAGCAACCGAATGTCACTAGGTCTAATGGTTATTGTTAAAATTGCAATAAATATGGTCATACATCTAACCAATGTAGGACAAAGTCTACTAGCAATTATCAGAAGGCAAAATTCAAAGGATTTTGTAAAATCTGCAATAGATATGGACATAGTACTGAGAAGTGTTGGTTTAAGCAAAAGAACTATATGTGGTATGCACACCAAGCAAATAATAGAGGCTACCGAACCCACACAGATCCTAACCGATAGTATTCTATAGTACCATGGGATTACAATACAAGGATATGGTGTGAAAGTTGTGGATGATATGGACATATAAGTGCCAACTGCTTTATAAGGTTTGGAATGAACAACCAAAGATCATGGAGAAATCCTAGTATGGCATGTTTTCATCATCACAAAGCTGGACACTTGGCTAGGGAATGCTGAGATCAACCTAGAGGAGACACTGAGGAAATAAAAAGAAAATTCCAGATGATTTGGAAAAAGAAGGAAATTGTGTCAAAAGAAGAAAGCACCTTACCTACTGAGTTAGGTGCACCTATTTCAAATTAATCGGTAAAGGTATGAAGGGACTGCATTCTCTCAAAGGTTAAACCTTAACAATTCCTATTTTATCATGTACTTAATTCAAAATCTGCATAACTAAAGATGCATTAGGAAATTTGAAATTTTATCAAGTCTTTTGGAAGCTTGTCTAGTTGGTTAATGCGGGAAGCTTGGCTACTCAGTAAAAGCATAAAAAGGAAGTGGTACGAAGTGCATTTAATGTTTTCTGACCTAACTGCACGAAGCTTGATAAGGTATATTGTGTACTTAAAGCCTTTACGCGGTCATTTTAGACTTACCAAGTTTTCAAGAAAGCAGAGCAAAGTGATTCAAAGGTGATCAAACCTCCTCCGAAGTGAAATTCAAGGTATTTACATCAATCACAATGCATTGTCAAGCTAATTTACCAAACATATCAGTTGTGAATATCTATTTTACATTTGCTAAGTGGGAAGCATCTATCATAGGAAAGTTTTCAAACCCTAAGAATCTTGTGTTAGTATTTATCCAAAATTTGCAATGGCACCTAAGATCCAGAAGCTCGTTGTTGTTGAGAATATTGAAAAGCCCTCACTAAAATACTCTCTAACTCCCAAAGTTGCATTTGAACCGGATGATAAAACTGCATTTTCACTCATTCCAGATAGGGTTTTACTAGTTGAGGATGTCAAATTCTTCACTAAGTGTCATGTTGAGGAACTAGGTCATGTTGAGATCAAGGACACATATGATGAATTATGTACTGATGGGAAATTGGATAGCAAGTATGAACACATTAAAATCAAGGAATTGACCAAACCCCTTACCTACCTGCGAGTCTTCAAACCCTAGTGGGTTAAATTTGTTCTGAGCAGAGTTCATGATGATTTCATGTGGTTAGAAGAGCAACCATTTAAAATCACCAAGGAAATCATTCATTTGATCACCAGTTACCCTATTTTTGATCATGCCCGAGCTCAGAAAATGATATCACAAAAGGAATTGATCACTTTAACCAAAGTTGAATCTGACTACAAAGGACTGAAACTGAACAATGTCATAGATGCAGAGCTGAAGTTTGCCATTAGAGTAATAGGTTATTATTTCTTCCAAACGGCGAGGGAAAATAGTGTACCTTGTGCAGTAGTCGATTTAGAATATAAAATTATGAAGAAAGGAATGAAAATTGATCTTTGTGAAGTATTGTTGAAAAACCTGTTTGAGAATCTAAACATCATAAGGAAGCCAAAGAAGAACAACTCAGCTAACACACTGAAGTTTGGATCACTTTTGGTATGCATGTTTTTCTATTTTGAGAAATTCTTTCCATCAGTCGGTAATGTAGTTTGGGAGCTACACCGACCAATCACCCATCAAATCAATGACTTCATCAAATGGCTAGGTGATAGCTTTAATGATATTATGGATGATTACTTTAGAAAATTTCAAGAAAAGATGCATAATAGGTATAGAATTCCACCCCAACTAGTAGAGAAATACAAGGATGACATATGCTTTGAAGTGGACACCGACTACTTCTATGTTAATGATGTGGAACCAAGAACTCAATCTTTGCCACCTATGGGTTATGAGATTGATTTTGACATCACACAACAACAGATAGATGCTTTTCTTACATTACCAAGGCATGCTACCGAGCTGAGATATGGTACATATGAATAAGTTAAAGAGAAAGTTAAGATGAGCATTGTAGTACCTAAGGCCACAAGGAAAGCAACAAAAATGATCAAGGCATTAACGGAGAAATTTGGAGAAGGTTCTTCCTCCACACCTGTCAAGGGCACCCTAGTCATCACCGAGGAGGAATCTGAAGCCCAAGAGGCAGCTATTACATTGAGCACCGAGTTGCCTAAAGGGAAAGTTTTGAAAAGGAAGAAATAGGATACATCAAAGGTATCACCGACTCCTTCTGTTAAGTGCCCAAACACAAGATCATCTGCAGCGTCACTGAGTAAGAAACCAAAGAATGTTGCCACACCAAAGGTAACAAAAACTTATAAGAAATTTGTTGGCATATGCACACTCCAATGGGACATTGTAGGTGATTGAAGGTTTTTTCATTGATGGCAACCTTACAATCCTATGGCATCGGCAAGATAGTTCACTGGCACTAGAAAGATCAGACTCTACACCGACAGTCAGACCATTGGCACTGGCAGAGAAAGGAAGCATACCGGCACAGAGGCCGACAGGATTTTTGTTATATTATATTTTGTTTATTATTGTAAAATCTTTTGTAAGCCAACTTGGCATCATTGTAAAATGACTCTTATATAAGAGAGATCATTGTAGAACATTTAATGATAAGAAAAGAAGATAGAAGATTGTATTTAGGCGAATTAAGGTAGACCTATTATATGAAAGATAGGTTAAGAGTTTATGTAAGAAGCAGAGCAGAAATTGGTATTGGATCTGGCATTATAGATGCTATTCTGAAGCAGTACAAGATACTGGATTTATATAATCCATCATTGTAAGTCAGTGAGACTTCCCATTTTGTGTTTGAGCAGTGAGCTCTAGGTAGTTGGCCTTCCTGCATGTGCAGGCCCCTCTTGTAGCAGTAATATTCTCTTATTGGCCAATAAGTGAATAATGTAGGTTACAAATCCCACCGATGTTTTTCCCACATTGGATTTCCTTGTTAAATCCTTGTGTCATGGTGTGCTTTTCATGTGGATGCTTTTAATTCTGTTTATTGCATTATTTCTTGCATATCGGTACATTGTTATAATATGTTCTACATGCTTTAAGTTAAGAAATTCATTATATCAGTTAGATATTGATTCACCCCCCCCTTCTCAGTATCTATGGGAATCCTAACAATTGGTATCAGAGCTTGGTCCTCTATTTTTAGAAGCCTAACAACTTGAGAAAGATCTTGACACCGGTAGATATGGAAAATGTAATGAAGCAACTTGAAGGAGCTCTCTCAGACTTTGATATAGAAAAATTGAAAAATATCAAACTAGAAGATGATCTAAAGGCTGCTCAGGATATCATTCAAGCACTTCAAGAGAATCTTACTATTGCAAGAAATAAGAGAAGAGAACTTTGTGAAAAGATGCAAAATGAGAATGATGAGAAAAAATCACTTAATGATATGATAAACAAGCTGAAACAAGAGAACATGACAACAAAGAATGAGATGCAGGATATGACTATGAGATTCTGTAAGGAAATTGAAGATAGGAAGAAGAATGAAGAAGAATTGACCAGAAGACTAAGTGATGTAGAAAATGAAAACACAAGACTTAGCTATGAAAATGATTTATTGAAGACAGATCTGATGCACACTCAGAATGACTCCAATGAACTGATGAGATAGAAAGAAGTCTTAGAAAGAGAACTAGAAACTGCAAATCAACATAAAGAAAAATTCAAGAAAAGCTGAAAGGAACTTGGTAACTTGCTGAAGAATCAAAAACCTAAAGGTGACACTTCTGGAATTGGCTTTGAAGTTGGTGAAAGTTCCGGTACTACAAACACATGGGATCATAGCAAACTGGTAAGACAACCTAATGCTTATAAATTCAATGGAAAATGCTTTAATTGTATAAGTATGGTCATAGAGCAAATGAATGTAGATCTAGAAATTATCAAAATATCAACACACCCACCGGTTAATGTTCAAAATGCAACAAAGTTGGTCACAATTCTGAAAATTGCAGAATGAATGTGAGATGTTATGTTTGTGGAAGATTTGGACATTTATCTAATCAATGCAGAACATAAACTGGCATAGGTTATGGAAAAGCTATTCAGAAAAATAATGTGACTTGTTATGCATGTAACAAGATTGGGCATATTGCAAAATTCTGTAGAAGTAAAGGATCACCGACAAAAAACAAAGGTCCTAGTTTGAAAGGAAAAGAAAAAGTTGAAGAGGTTAAGAAAGAGTTCTCAAAACAATGGATTAGAAAGTCAGACCTAAATATTGTTTGGAATACTCCTCCACCGGTAGAACCAGATATCACTCCACCGATAGGATAGAGTAGTGCTTCACCGGCAAAATAGAGTAGTGCTTCACCAGCAGGACAAAGTAATACTCCACTGGCAGGAAGCTCTTCATCAAATTGAAGAAAATTTTCTTGAGGGTTTGGCAATCAATGAGACATAAGCTATAATTCCCTCAGTTAATGGTGAGAAGTTGGAAATTACTTCTATACCGGCAGACAATATTAAGTGACTACTTAACCGACATACATTAAATATGGAAGTTGGCAGTTCGACACTATAAATTAATGTTTTTGGCTCCATTTCACTTCACCAAGCATTCAAACATTCAAAGAGCCTGAAATCTCTAGAGCTCGAGCAAAGAGGCAAAGCACTTCAGGAATCAATCCATCCAAAGGTAGAAAAAGGCATTTATCATGGCATCCTCCTCTGCACTTGAATTCATAGAAAACCCTATAGTAGTTGAGGTTATAAAACGCCCTAGTCCCGTATTTCAACTAGTTCCCAAGATAGCTAAGAAAGATGACAATGTAGGTGTTTTTTTCCAAATTCCAAAGGGAGTTATTTTTGCAGAAGATCCTAGAATATACATCCATTGCAACATAGAGGAATTAGGAGATGAAGAAATCAAAAGCATGTATAAGAATTTTATATGTGACAATTCCAACAATGTAAAACCTGAACATAAAATTGTTGAAACCCCAAGATTCACCGAAATCCTCTGCATTCCTGAATTTTCCAAGGAAGTGATTAGGATAGTTTTAAGCAGGGTACATGGTTCATTCTTTTGGCTTGATTCGATTCACAAAATTACAAAGAAAGTTGTGAAAGCAGTAACAGGGTTACCCTCCATCGGTAACAGACCAGACAAGACTAAGAAGGTCTCCAATGACCTAGTAATGAACTTAACTGGTGCAACATCAGACAGAAGGTCTCTAAGGGTTAATGATGTGACTGATATAAACGTGAGATTTGTTAGCATGATTTTAGGGTACAACGCAACTCATGAAAATAGAATTAACTCAGTTTTTGGTTTATGCATTAAGAGTGCTTATGATATGGTTAAAGACAATGCAAAAATTGATGTATGTGAATGATTAAAAGATGAGTTGATTGATAACTTAGGAAAAATCAAGAAGGATAAGAAAGGAACTTTTAGATTTGGAAATCTACTTGTATGATTGATGCTACACATAACTAAATAGGTTCCCGGTATTGGTCATAAGAACCTTGGATTTGATATACCAGTAGGAAAACAGTTAATAGACCTATTCAATAACATGGGTGAGAACAAAGAAAAGAATATTCATGACCACTTTCAAGCACTAAAGGTTAGGATGAACAAAATGATCAGACTATCACAAGAAATTGTTAACAAATACAAGGATGATATATGTTTTGTAATAAAAAAGGATGAGATTTGGATGGAAGCAGTCATCCCTAGAAGTATTTGGGTAACAAAGATGGGTTATGAAACCGATGATCATATTATTGAGACTTATGCTAAAGCACTTCTGGAAGCACCAAATTAACCTAAGGAAGAAGTATTTGGTAGTGCTGAGACCATAGAAAATTAAATTCAATCTAAGAAGAGAGTGAAAAAGGTTGAAGCAGTTGTGAGAAGTGGTTCTAGATAGGCTAAGGCTATTAAAGAAGATATACTAAAACAAACTGGTATCACTGAGGATGAGTTAGGAACTCTACAGCCTGAGACTCACCTATCACCGGTAGTTACTTCTTCGAAGAGTGACATGCTTGCAACTTTCAGAAGACCTATAAGGAAAAGGGATCCTTCACCAGCATCCACACCCTCGCCTAGAAGGACTAGACAAAAACAACAGGCAGTGAGGTCTCTAGTTAGAAAGAAAACACCAAAGAAAAAGTTGACACCAAAGAAGAAGAAGACTAAACAAAACTTGGCCCCTCTTGACAAATTGCTATATGAAATCACAAAGGAAGGGAAACTCAAGAACATAGGAAGGTCTATGATACACTGTTAGTAGATGACAAAGAACAAGTTGAAAACAATGTTATTTTACACCTAGATATCTATAAGAAGTTTCTAATGGAAGTGGTAGATGAACTACTAGATGAATTGTTCAAAAGACTGGAAGCAAGAAGACAAGTTGTTGTAGAGCTTGATAAGAAAATCAAAATTGAAAAGTTACTTGCTATTTACCCAGTAAATTCACCTGAGATAGATGACTTAATTGCACAAGCCAACCGATCAGTATTTTCTACTGCACATCGGCATATTGCATTAATGGTTGGAAGAGTGAATGAAGTAATAGAGGAAACATAAAATGCATGGGACATATTTCTTGTTGAGAAAGAAAAACAAGAAGAATACAGGAACCCTAAACCATTAAAGGTATACCAGAAGGAGAGAGACAAAGGAAAAGGAAAAGGAAAGGTATACCGTCTCCAATTACATCACTGGTAAAAACTACTGAAGATCAACTGGTAGATGAGAGTATGGACATAAAGGATACAAATCCTAATCCCGAGGTACTATACATAGTTGATGTTGATACATAAAAGGTCAACATTGTGATAGAAAAAGATACAACTGGCAAAACAAATATGGCTAGTGAGCCATCGACAACTAACAACATTGACAATACTGAAAGAAAAGTTGAAGTTGATAACACAAAGAAACAAATAGAGAAACAGGTAGAGCAATAGGCTCTAGAACAGGAATAGATTCATGTGAAAATAGTGCCACCAGCAATAGGAGAAGATCAAAAGCCATTGCTTAAATAAATGGAAACATGGAATGACCTACTAGAGGTCACTACAAGCTTGGTTACTTCCTCCATCAGCAGAATTCAGAATGTTGGTTCCTCCTCAGCAGGCTACAAATCAACAAATGTAACTGAAGTACTTTTGGACTCCATCAAAAGGATAACAGATTGTAGTTCATAGGCTTATAAAGCTATAGATGATACAATCCCAATTTTGAAGATGATAGCTCCTAACTGTAACATGGACAATAAGGATTCTTTAAAACAACTTGACACTTTTTGTAAATACATCACTGAGAACACAGTGACTATCGAGAAAATAAAGGAAGAGGCATTGAGGGATAAGTTAGAAATTGAAAAGAAAAAATTCTTTGAAGATCAGATAAAGAAGTGTACTAGGGAATTTGACACACTTCTACCGGAACTATGTAACTTATTGAAGGAATATAAAACTCTGTACAAAGACACCTGCAAGACAAACTTTTTGATAGTAGACATAGATAAGAAAATGAGCAAGGTACGGGATGAAATCAATAAACTTGCTGATAATTTTGTTAACTCACCTGATACATTATCAGTTTTTGAGCAAAGGATAACAAGCTTTGAGGAAGAGTTACTTAAGTTAGAAAGAGAAAAGGAGAGAATAGTAAATAAGGGAAAGTATTTGAGACTAAAACTGAGTCCAAGATTGGACTATCTAGCATCATTACGAAAGGAAATATCTGACGCACTGGTATAGGGATAGAAAACACCGGCAGAGCATATGCAGCACCTCACCGGTGCAATTAAAAGAATAGAGACAACAATAAAGGACAGCAAGAAGTTTATGGAAAGCATAAACTTGATTTTGGCAGAACTTTTTCAAATTATAACTACCCAGTTACAAGGTTGAGACTACAACTCTACTGACATCTTGATAACCTTTGTCATTGATGCCAAAGGGGGAGTAGTAGTATGAGAAAATAACCGGCAAAAGACTTATCTACTTAGGGGGAGTTATTATATTCTTGGTAACATATTTTTGGAAACATTTTTTGGACTACAAGTTTTGGATACACTTTTGAATTTTCTCATGAGTGTTGCCATCAATGCCAAAGGGGGAGATTGTTGGCATATGCACACTCCAATGAGACATTGTAGGTGATTGAAGGTTTTGTCATTGATGGTAACCTTACAATCCTATGACACCAGCAAGATAGTTCACCAACACTAGCAAGATCAAACTCTACACCGGCACTCAGACCATCAACACTGACAGAGAAAGGAAGCATACTGGCACATAGGCCGACAAGATTTTTGTTATATTATATTTTGTTTATTATTGTAAAATCTTTTGTAAGCTGACTTGTCATCATTGTAAAATGACTCTTATATAAGAGAGATCATTGTAGAACATTTAATGGTAAGAAAAGAAGATAGAAGATTGTATTTAGGCGAATTAAGGTAGACCTATTATGTGAAAGATAGGTTAAGGGTTTATGTAAGAAGCAGAGCAGAAACCAGTACTGGATCTGGAATTATAGATGCTATTCTAAAGTAGTACAAGATACTAGATTTATATAATCCATCATTGTAAGTCAGTGAGACTTCCCATTTTGTGTTTGAGCAGTGAGCTCTAGGCAGTTGGCCTTCCTGCATGTACAGGCCCCTCTTGTAGCAGTAATATTCTCTTATTGGTTAGTAAGTGAATATTGTGGGTCACAAATCCCACCGAGGTTTTTCCCGCATTGGGTTTCCTCGTTAAATCCTTGTGTCATGGTGTGCTTTTCATGTGGATGCTTTTAATTCTATTTATTGCATTATTTCTTGCATACCAGTACACTGTTATAATATGTTCTGCATGCTTTAAGTTAAGAAATTCATTATACCGATTAGATACTGGTTCACCCCCCCTCTCAGTATCTATGGGAATCCTAACAAAATCTACTCGGAGACTCATTTTGACTAAAGAGTCCAGTGACACCGAATCTGAAGATGCAAGCAAATTTCAGATTGTTAAGAGCAAGAAGGAAGAAGTACATAGTGTTGATAAATTTTGTGCTAATCTAAAGCTATATGGTGGATTTGGAACATTTAGATATGTAAAATATAACTCCAAATCTAATGCATAAAAGAGACAAATTGAACAAGCCATAATCTGCACAATTCTGAAATTTCAATTGGTCCCATTAGAAGTAACTAATTCTCTTCCAAAAGAATTGTATTTGCATATTGATAACAGGTGGAAATATGCCATGGACTCAGAAAAGAAGATGAGAGAAAGAAATTTGGTACATCTCTTTCCAGACATGTTGATAGATGAAATAAGTGAACATCTGAAAAACTACCACTCAAACTTCCTAGTCAAGCAAAGAGCCTTGAAATTGATGAATGGTCTTTATTTGGATGTAGAGAATGAGACCAAGGAAAAATGGTAGGAAATCTTTTGAATCAAGAATGATGGTGAGCAAGCTGAAGTTGAAACAGTTGATGTCACCGAGCAAGATCCTGATATCACTGAGCAAGACCTTGCTGACACTATACAAATTGATGAGGATATCATGGACACTGAGGCACTAGAACAGGAAATGATAGAAGGGAATGCATATGCCAAACTGGTATCTAGTGAGTCAGTTTTGGAACAAGTTCAACCCTATCCTTCGGTCACTCAGCCTGTTTCAACCGAGGCCCCTCAGGATACTAAACAAGGAATAGAGGGTCAACAAGCCTCTGAAGCCATTGTATTAGTTCAACTAGTGAAAACTAAAGAAAAGAAAATGAAAAAGCATAGTTTCAAATTAGATTTGTCAAAACCAATAGTGTTGCCGAATATAGACATATCCAAATTAAAAGGGCAAGCACTCATTGAATTCGGTGAACTATGCAAAGCCAAAGTAGAACAAGAAAAACAAATGGCTATTTAAAAGAAAAACAAAGTACTTCAAAAGGTGAAAGCACTATTAACAAATATGCTACTTGAAGCTATAGTGACAATAGATGCAGCCATCCATATTCAACTGGATGAACTCCTCAATCAAATAGAGACATTTGGAGTAGATGGATCTGAATATTTGAGCAAATTGAAGGACAAAGAGCTCACTGCAAAAATGATTGAAGAGGTACAGAAAGCTATTGCTATTGGCAAAGTAAAACTTGTCAAATTTATTGCTGAGTTGTCCCCTCAACTCAAGCACATTCTTTATTTATTTTAGAAACTCTGTACATTCTCTTTATTCATTAAAGATATAAAAAATAAAATATAAGTGATTGAGAAAGAGATCACCGATCTCTCAAATAATTTGACCACTGAGCCAAATTCTATTCAGCATTTCTATACATAGTTACAAAAGCTCATGGCTCAACAATTGGAACTAAGGAATGAAGAGCACAAAATAAGGATGGACATTATGACTCTTCAAACCTTATTCATTCCACACTTGTCCTCCGTCCAAGAGAAGATCAACAAGGCTACCTCCCTATCCACTCAAAAAGAGGGAAGCACCTTAGATGGACTAATTTCACTGTTAGCTGATATTAGAGCTCAAAATTCACTCATGGATAGTGTCAAAGATGCCCTCTCTGCCGCTCTTACCGATGCAAGGACAAAATACAAATCCATTTTTGAGCAGTTGCCTCCATGAAATGGTAACTAAGTTTTGATGTTTGTCAAAAAGGGGGAGTATAGAGTGTAGAGTATAGAGTATAGAGTATAGAGTGTAGTATACAGGGGGAGTATACCAAGCATAACAGAGTATCAAAATGCACAGATAATTTTGACAGGGGGAGCAGTAAACACCGAGCAGTGATCAAAGAGCAAAGCACAAGTGCAGTTAACACAAAACATTGATCACCGAGCATGCAAAATCAGAGTTATGCATAGTATATTGACAAGGGGAGTATATCAAAATATACTATTTTATTGACTAATGTATATACTATTAGTTTAGTCAAATTTTGTAAGTATATAGATTTTTGAGTTATGACTTTGAAAGAAGTTTTGTCAAACATCTCAACTAATGTCAAAAGGGGAGATTGTTACTACTTACTAAGTTGCCATTAGTTTTATGTTAAAAGTCATTCTATATATACTCTAGTCAGTTACTACTACCAAAATATTTAGTCAGTAAGTACAGAGCAGTCGGTTATAGAAGAAAGTAGTCACAGAGCCTAGTATACACCGAGTGAAACATGTTACTAGATTCATTGAACCTGGACACAGATGGGAAACATGCTACAAGATCGAGGAACAAAGAACCATTATCACATTGGAAATTGCACTTCTAGATTGTGTATGATTTTGAGGTCATCTATCCAATGAAATATTTTGTATGGTTATTCATTCGATAACTCATGTTTGTAAGATCAAAGCAATGAACCAGATCACCAACATAAGAGATCTATTTATACAACATGGATTGAGATTAGAAAGAGATATAGAGGTGTATGAAGCAAGACATGTGTGATACATAAGGAAGCACTGAGTATTGTGACTATTAGAGACACAGAGGTCACCGAGAAGGATTTCAAAGAATAGTCAAGGAACAAAGTAAATAGAAGGGTTTACCGAGTTAATCTATGGATTACCGAGGTATGCTATAAGCAAGGTAATCTCATTTTGAGCACATAGAATCTGCTATAACATTTCAGATGTGAAGTTGCAGATATTTGTAAAGATTTTGTTGTACTATTTTGAGTTGTAAGAGAAACCTTTAAAAAGGTAAAAGACTCCAACAAAGTCTATAAATTGTAAAGCCTTTAACCAGGTAAGTGTTGTAAAATTCTTTAGCAAGGTAGATCTAATGATCTTGATACTCCTAACAGGGTAAGCTATCAGAAACAGCTAAACATGTAGTTCTAACTGAGCAACCTTTATTATTGTAGTAGTGAAGTTGTGGGTGCCATCCCCACCGCAGTTTTTCTCTCTAACCAAGGGTTTCTACGTAACCAAAATATATGTGTTATGGAGTGAATCATGTATGATTGTTATTTATTTGTTTTAGCTTTATGTTATGTTACAACAGTTTTTGGTTTATGCTTAACAGTAAAGTTATTGTTGAAAAAAGGATTTGAAGTATTGATTCACCCCTTCCCTCTCAGTACATTAGATTTCCATATTGGGCCTAATAGATATCAATCGCATTGAATCGCCTTAGTTTGGCTCTAAATCACTCTTAATTCTCTAAATGCAAGGTGATTAGAAACAAAGTGGATTCAACCTTTTAACCTCCAAGAAACCCTAATTCGTGATTGATATGAATGACTTGTGGTGAAAGATAGTGTATCTTAATCAAACATCTCCATGTCAAATAAACATTTCCAATGTTTGGAACATCTTCCACAACCTCTTCCTGGGGCTTAAGTAGTATGTTCATGATTTTTCCTACCCCTAAGGCATCTTCCTAAGTTACCAGATGAGCTTCCTCCCGCTACAGGAGCAACCTCCTCTGCTAGTTGTAACCGAAGCATTCCCATCTACTGATTGATCATCTGACTTCGTGACCATTTCTTGATATGATCTTGCCAGATTTCATTGACCTTCTCTTTTCCTTTATCATTTGATCCATCATTGTTAACTGGTGGATTTTTTCTTCTACAAAACTTAGCTATGTTTCCAATCTTGTTGCATGCATAACATGTAACATTGTTCTTTTGAATTGCTTTGGTATAGCCAATATAATTGCTTGGCATACACTAATTAGCCATATGATCAAATTTTCCACATGCATAACTTTTAACATTCATTCTGCAATCTTTTGTCTTATGACCATACTTATTGCATTTAGAACATTGACTAGGAGAAAATTTATAGTTTTGATTTTCTCTATTTCTACATTGCCTAGCCATGCAACCAAATTTATTACAAACAAAGCATCTACCATTAAATGTGTAAGCATTAAGATGCCTTACCTATGCCTTCTAGTTTTGATCTTCATTTATAGTACCAGAGCTTTGACCCTGTTCAAATCCAAGTCCAGTGGAATCTCCATTGTGTCTTTGACTTTTCAATAATTTATCAAGTTGTGTTGAACTAACCATGAATTTTTCCTTGTACTCACTTGCAATAGTCAGATCATCTCTCAGAATTATCATTTGTCTCTCAAGTTCTTGTTCATTACTTTGGGATTGCACTAAGTCTATTCTCAAAATATCATTTTCATGAACCAACCGGATGCATCCTTTAGATCTATCTTTCAGAGATCTCTCAAGATTTTCTTCATTCATCTTCTAGTCTTCAATCTCCTTTGACATCCTCATAGTTAGGGTTTGCATTTCATTCCTCATGACCATGTTCTCCTAACTCAACTTCTGACATCTTTCATTAAGGGCATCTTTCTCTTCATTATCCTGATTTCACAAAATTTCCTTCCTCCTAGCTTGAATAGATGACAGCCTCTCTTGTAGGATAAGAATGAATTCCTGAGAAGAATTCAATTCATCTTGTAACTTCAATTTCTTCATCCTTTCAACATCATAATCCTCAAGTGCTACCTCAAGTTTCTTCTCCAAATTCATATCCATGGATTCCAGATTCATGATCATCCTCAAGCTATTAAACTTCCTCCAAGGCACAAGGCTTCGATACCAATTGTTGGAGTCCAAGAACACTGAGAGGCGGGGGGGGGGGTGAATCAGGGTTCTACCAGAATGATCAATTTTAACCTTATTAAAACATGCATTCACCAATCGGTAAACCAGTACATATATAAATGAAACAAGTAAAGCAATCAATAAGACATTCACACAAATGAATGCCATAACATAGAGAATTATATGTGGAAAACCTCAAAGAGGAAAAACCATAGTGTGATTTTTGATCCATAATATTAATCACCTGGTCATATAAAAAGATATTACAAAATATGGGGGCCTACACATGTGGGAAGGCTTACATCCTAGAGCACACTACTCATCACAAAAGAGTCTCATTGACTATAGTCACTCTAAATAAGAAAACATAAAATTGAACTCATTTATTGCATCTGCTATGCTTGATAGAGTTCTGGTGCAAGCTCTTTTTGTTCTGGTTCTGATACCCTAAACCCTTACTGGAATAAGCTCTTACATAATCAACATTCCTCGCATTACAATTATGTCTCTCTCACTCATATTACACTTCATCATACATCCATATTCCAAAATGATCTAATCAACTGATCTATATGCCCTTACAATCCTTCATGTCTTATGTCGACTTACATAGATAATTAAAAAATGAATATACATGTAAGCTCAATTACATATATACATAAATATCAAAATCAATTACCGATTTTTGAATCTTCCAAATGATGTTAGCCTCCTATACTTGTATCCTGATGAAGTCATGGCGGCCTGCAATGTCGATACCCATAGAATTCCTCCTATCGATGAAGATACTTGTCGATGCCGATGCTAGCGCTAGTGAAGTGTCTGTCGGTAAACAAGAAAACCAAAATATGAAAGTGGGAACATGTTTCCATCAATGACAACATATTAAAACCAATCAAATGAGTGTCAATTGCCAACACATATGACTAGAGATAAAAGGAATTTTCTATCCTTGCAAGAATTTGATGACAGTCTAGTTAGATTTGGAGATGACAAATCATGTATGATCAAGGGAAAAGGAACTATATCATTGGATGGTAAGCACAATACTGATAATATTTATTATGTTGAAGGTTTAAGGCATGATATTTTGAGTGTAGGATATTTGGTAGATAAGGGATTTCAATTACAATTCAAGGATGGAAAATGCAAAATCATTAATAGATTTGGATTGGAGATTGCAACCAGTACATAGACAAAAGGTAATATATTTCATTTGAATTTTGGTGAGAAGACATGTTTGATTGCACAAATTGATGAGAGTTGGCTATGGCATAAAAGGCTATGTCATGTGAATTTTGATTGCATTATGAAAATTAGTTCAACTAAGGCAGTTAGAGATATACCTAAAATTGTGAAGCCCTATAATCCGGTATATAAAGAATGCCAAATAGGAAAATGGGTCAAAACCTCTTTTAAGAGTATACAAGACAAATCTAATGATGTTCTTGATCTTATTCATACTGATTTGTGTGGCCCTGCTAGAATTAAAAGTTTTCAAGGTGATATATATTTTATGCTAATCATTGATGATTATTCTAGAATGATGTGGGTTACTTTTCTAAGGGAGAAATCTGAGGCTTTTGAAAAGTTTAAAATCTTTAAAGCTAAAGTTTAAACTGAGACAGGATTGAAGATTAAGCATTTAAGGTCAGATCATAGTGGACAATTCACATTCAGTGAGTTTAATAACTTTTGTGAGAAGCATGGCATAAGGAGACAATGTTTTGCTCCCCAAACACCTCAGCAGAATGGAGTTGTGAAAAGGAAGAACAAAACTATCTTGTATGCTATTAGAACCATGATGATGGAAGCTAATCTACCTCATATCTATAGGAGAGAAGCAGTGAGCACAATAGTCTATACACTCAACAAAGTACATATCAAAGGATAAATTGGTAAGACACCTTATGAATTATGGTTTGGCAATACAGCTATAGTTAAGTATTTAAGAATCTTTGGTAGTAAATGTTATATCAGGAGAGATGATTTCATTGGAAAATTTGATCCTAGATGTGATGAAGGAATATTTCTTGGTTATTCTAATGAAAGAAAAACATATAGATGTTATAACAAGAGATTGCAGAGAATTGTGGAGAGCATTAATGTCAAGGTGGATGAGCATAATAAAAGTCAAATCGGAGTTTATGAGCAAGAACCGGTAGTGGAAATGATCATAACTGAACTGGTAACACCTTTACTAGAATAGAATGTTGAACTAGTTACTCTGGCAGTATCAAAAAATTCAACAGAAACTAAACAACTGGAAAGAGGAATAGAGAATCAGAAGACTCCTAGGTATGTAAGGATGAATCATTCAAAAGATCAACTCATTGGGGATAAAAACAATGAAGTGATGACAAGAAGGAGATTGGCAGCTAATGAGGTATGTTTAATTTCTCAAGTTGAATCGGTATCAGTAATTGAAGCATGTAAAGATAAGTGTTGGATGAAAGCTATGGAAGAAGAATTAGATCAGATAGAGAAGACACACATGGATTTTAGTTCCCCGACCTAAAAATAAGAATGTTATTGGAACTAAATGGGTTTTTAGGAATAAATTAAATGAAGATGGAAAAGTTGTAAGGAATAAAGCTAGATTGGTTTGTAAAGGATATTCTCAGAAGGAAGAAATTGATTATGGTGAAACTTCTGCACCTGTAGCTAGGATTGAAGCTGTAAGATTATTTCTTGCCTATGCTACACATAAAAAGTATAAGGTTTATCAAATGGATGTTAAGTGTACCTTTCTGAATGGGGATCTTGATGAGGAATTTTATATTGAGCAACGTAATGGTTTTTCACTTTCAGATGATAAAAACATGGTTTATAGGTTAAGGAAAGATTTATATGGATTGAAACAGGCACCTAGAGATTGGTATGCAAGGTTAGATAAATATCTTTTCAAGCTTAGTTTCTCTAAAGGTAATGCTAACAATAATCTATATTATAAATTCATTGATGATGATATACTGATTATTAAAGTTTTTATTGATGACATCATTTTTGGAGGTGAAGATAAGTTGTGCATGGAATTTTCTAAAAATATGGATAAAGAATTTGAAATGTCTATGATTGGGGAAATGAAATTTTTCTTAGACTTGTAGATTACTTAGACTGATAAAGGTATTTTTATCTATCAAACTAGGTATACTAGGAAATTGTTGAAGAAATTTGGTATGGTATACTCTAAACTGGTAAGTACTCCTATGGTTACAAGTGAGAAATTGACAAGAAAAGATGAATCTACACTAGTAAATCCTACAAGATACAAGTCTATGATTGGAGGTCTTCTATATTTGACTTAGACTAGGCCTGATATAATGAATTTTGTTTGTATTGCATCAAGATATTAAAGTGATCCTAGAGCAAATCATGAGAGTGTTGTGAAAAGAATTTTTAGATACTTGCAAGGTACATCTGAATATGGTTTGTGGTACCCTAAGGATGATGACTTTACTTTATGTGCATATACAGATGTGGTTTG
This sequence comes from Cryptomeria japonica, assembly GCF_030272615.1. Classification (NCBI taxonomy): domain Eukaryota; kingdom Viridiplantae; phylum Streptophyta; class Pinopsida; order Cupressales; family Cupressaceae; genus Cryptomeria; species Cryptomeria japonica. The sequence continues at coordinate 443,744,744 of NC_081406.1, read as the reverse complement.
GGTAGGTGATGTTGATGATCTAAAAAGTACTTCAGGTGGAGCTTTCTTTCTTGGGAAGAAGTTGGTTTCATGGATCAGCAAGAAGCAATCATGTACTTCTTTATCTAGTGTTGAAGCTGAGTATGTTGCTGTTGCTACTAACTGTACACAAGTTCTATGGATGAAGCAAATGTTGAAGGACATAAAAGTGAATTGCATTAGATCGGTAGTTATTGACTATGATAGAATCTAGTATTTCACTCTAAGACAAAGCACATATCTGTCAAGTATAACTTTTTGAAGGAGAAGGTGGAAGAAAATGAGGTTAGACTCATTTATGTGAACACTAAAGAGAAGATTGCAAACATTTTCACTAAACCTTTGCCTAAAAAATCATTTGAGTACCTTAGAGATAGATTAGTTGTTTCTGCCCCTCCGATAGAGAATTGATTGATGTTTTTTGGCATCATTCTGATATGCATTATCAGAGATTATTCTTTCTGGATTGATGTAGTGATGCTATTGCTCAGGGGGATTAGTTAGCCTTGTGATTCAATGGTTTATGTTTTTTCTTTGATATTTATGTTAAATTTATAGCATTGATGTCAAAGGAGGAGAGATATTCATGTGAAAAACTTAAGGGATATATTCATCAAGGGGAGTATGTTTCAAAACTTCATTGCTATTTTTTTGTGTGGGAGATTTGTTTGGGATTTCATGGTGCTGGGATGTTTTTCACATCTAGTGTTGCCATGAATGCCAAAGGGGGGGATTTTTGGCCATTTGGAGGAATTGATTATGTGTTGCATTGATGTTTTATCATTGATGTCAAAACTAGGTGTTTTGGTTATTTACCAATATCCTTTTGGTCCTAGTAAGTTACTTGGTTTCTAGTTGGATTAGATCATGATGATCCAGTATGCTCTAGTATGTTTTGGCTTATGGAATTGGCTTATTCATGCTACTCAGATTCATGTTCAGTCAGTTGGTTTTGATTTGGTGATCAGATGATATCTTGTATGCTGGTAAGCTTGGTTTGTTGATCCGATGATGGTTTCACCGGCAAAGCTTTGTTGAATATTTTTTATAATATGCATAAGTGGTGTTGGTGCAACTTCTAGTGGAGATTCAGGATGTTGATGGTGATCATGTTCAAGACTTGGTTGATTAGGATCATTGCTTTAGCGTGTGTGGACCTAAATTGGGTCTCGATTTATCTAGGTTATGGACTGGCTTAATGTAACATGTTGATTAGACTTATCGATGCGTTTCTGGGATGTCTTATGGGTTGTATATGGTTTGTTTGGTCTCAGGCTGACATTTTTTGTAATTGTGTAATTGTTTTCTTGTCTGGTGGCCAACCTTATTGTTTGTGGTTGAGGGTTGGTATGTATATGATGGAAGATCTCATTGAAGATCATGGGAAAATATTGTTGGTATTATGGATGTCTTCATTATGTGTTGCATTGGTTTTGTCATTAATGTCAACACTTATATTTCTAGAGGTCTACATTGTTGATTTGGCACTCTGGTTATATTGGTTTGTTGATGAACTGGCACATTGTGGTCCCGGTATGCATATTGGCTTATGTACAGTTACTGGTATATGTTTCACCGGCAGCTGAGGAAGTTGATGATGACTTGTTATCATCTATAGATCATTTTATTATGTCGAAGACATGTATTGGATGTTTACATTCATCATTTTGCATATTGGACTGATCGGGTTCACATATTTGCCTTAACCAGTAGATAGGTCCAGGTTATGAACTAACATAAGAAATCATGTTCCATATCAACACAACACATTTTGGAAATGATTTATTGATTGGATAATGTGTAAATATATTGTGGCCGACATATTGTATTGCACCAAGACTTATTTTGTAATTGATTTAAATGTAATATCTTTTGGGAGCCGACCTAATGGATAGGTCTTAGGTTTTGTATAAATAATTGTAAGATATTATTTGGAAGTAGTGTGTACATGTTGAGATCATTGTGAAGAGCAAAAAACAAGTAGATCCTTGTGAGAATCACACATATATCATCTGAAGGTTGAAGGAAGGTTGCTAAAGGTCATGAAGGTGTTTGGTCCTCATGCACAGAGCTTAAACCGGTACTGAATCCGACATTGTAGATGCTAAATTGAAATAGTACATTGATTATTGGATTTAACCATCCAACTATGTAGTTAGTGAGACCCCTATTTTGTGATTGAGCAGTGAGCTCTAGGTGGTTGGCCTTTCTGCATGTGCAGACCCCATTATTATATTCACTTACTATCTACAGTAGTATCATCTGATTGTGGGTAAGGTTTCCCATCATGGTTTTTCCCCTTATAGGGTTTCCACATCAAAATCTCTATGTCATGTGTTGTGGATGTTGTTTTGCTTTCTGTTTCATGCATTAAGTTGTACTGGTATCACTATAACTATTAATTTTTTTTACCGACACTGAGTTTTAAGTTGGAATAATTTGTTTTGGGGTTGCAATTTATTGACAACTGATTCACCCTCCCTCTTAGTTGTCCTTCCCAATTCCTAAAAATTGGTATTAGAGCCTAGTCCTCTTTTTGCAGAAGCCTAATAGCTTGAGGAGATCCTATGGAAACAAATATCTTCAGGAAGGACAATCCCAAACTTGATGGAACTAACTATGGTATATGGAAGATTAGAATGGAGACACATCTGAATTGCATTGGAAGAAGTATATGGGATATTACAAAGAATGGCTATGTTTCTCCTAATCAGAATAAACCTAATCCACCAACCTTGGCTAAAGACTTGGAGAATGATTGAAAAGCAAGAGAAGCACTTCTAAGCACATTATCAGATCAACAAATCATGGGATTATTAGATAGATCTACAACAATAGCTATTTGGGATAAACTGGAAACATTGAATGAAGGAGATTCCACTGTCAAAATTGCAAAATTGGAATGTAACCAGGTCAGGTATGAAAATTTAAAAATGGAAGAGGATGAAAGAATTTTTGCATTTATGGAAAGAGTTAATGAAATTGTTTTAGGAATACAATGTTGTGGAGCATCTTTAAGTGAAGATGAAATTGTTTCTAAAGTTGTAAGAGCTTTGCCACCGACTTACAAAATGAAAGTGACAGCTATTAATGAGTTGAAAACAATGCCTAATACATCAGTATCTAGAGATACTTTGGTTGAAAAAATTTCAGCATTTGAGCTTGAAGAATTTGGTCTTGTTACTATAGTCAAGACTGATATGGCCTTCAAAGCATCATCATCATCATCAACATCATCATCATCATCATCATCTGACAAATCTGATTGGAAAGCACTTTATGCAAAAGAACTTGAAGATATCAGAAGAGAAATTGAAGAACTTGAAGCACTATTTGCAAGGAAGATGCCTAAAGGTCCAACAGGAAGTAATTATGAAGGTAAAGCACCTTTCAAATATTTTAATTGCAATAAAGTTGGTCATATGGTGTCTAGGTGTCCTGATAGACATTCAAGACTAAGAGATGAGGCAAAGAGAACATATAAGGCTAACCCTGAATATCAGAGATACAAATTTAAGAAAAATAGAGATAAGTCATGTTACTATGCAGATGAAGGTGGTATAGATGATTTTGATGAAGATCCAGTAGATAGTGGATGGGCATTTGTTGCAATAAAAGAATATCAACCATCACCTATTGTAAAACCGGTAGAGCAGGCATTAGTAGCAAAAATTGAAGAAAAGGATGAAAGGATCATTGATAGTGGATGCTCGCATCATATGACTAGTGATAAAAGAAAAATCTTGTCATTATAGGAATATCATGGAGGTCAAGTAAGATTTGGAAATGACGAAGCTTTTTTAATCAAAGGAAGAGGCACTATATCTTTGGATGGTAAGAACAATACTGAAAATGTTTATTATGTTGAAGGTTTAAAGAATAATCTTTTGAGTGTTGGTCAGGTAGTGGAAAAGGGATTTCAATTATAATTCAAGAATGGAAAATGCCAAATCATAAACCGAACTAGATTGGAGATTGCAACCAGTTATCAGACTAAATGTAATATCTTTCATTTGAATACTAGCAATAAGACATGTTTGATTGCTCAAATTGATGAAAGTTGGTTAGGGCATAAAAGACTTTGTCATGTGAATTTTGATTGCATTGTAAAGATCAGTTCAACCAAGGGTGTAAGGGATTTACCCAAGATTGTGAAACCTCATAATCTGGTATGTAAGGAATGTCAAATAGGAAAGATGTTGGCATTATGTGAACTAGTATGGGGACATAATGATATTGTATGTTGTCATTGATGTCAATATGTGATATGATGTGAATCGACATATGTGATATGTGAGAAGAGAGAACCGACATACGTGTAAACCGATATATATGCCAAAGTGAAGCGGTATATTTGTCAAGGTGAACCAACATGTAGTTATGGGAACCGACACATGGAAGCATTGTATGACTACCGGTTGGTAGGTAGTTTCCACTTCAGGATTTCCGGTTGGAGTACCTCAACCCTATGTGACTCAATCGGTGATATTTGTGTGATGAGTTAGTAGTATAACGGAGAACAGATCATGTTGCCATGTAAGCCCTGTGCATATGAAGGATCTTGTATGAAGAAGACTATCCCTATCCACCTTGGGAATGTGCAAAGTTTGTCAAACGGTGATAACACATGATGGGTTATCAGCCGCCATGAAATAGGTGGATAATGGACGATGGAGAATGTCTTGAGATCAATTCAAGATTGTTGCATTTAATGCAGTATGATTCAACGGCTACGATTGAACCGTTTGAATTGCTTAACCTAACAGGTTTAGGGTTTAGGATTTTTGCTACCGACCTATCTGTTTCCTATAAGGTTGATGTTGTGTTTCTTTCTAAAGTTGTTGGCAAAAATTTGTATGTGTGTATCCAAGGGAAGTGATACGTGATTCTTGCCAGACCAAAGGAGAGAAGAGATACCTGCAAAGTGAATGTGCAGAAGGTGAAGAGGAGCCAAAATGGATCTGCATTAGCATTGAGTGTTGTTACCAGATCATTGTAATTCCTATTGATCTTTAACCACCTCAATAGTTGTGAAATCCCCTAATAGGGTAGCCTTAACCGGCTTGATACAAATCCTTTAACAGGGTAACTCAAAGTTATTGAGTTCTGGGAAGCTATAGAGCTCTGGAGATCCTTTAGCTATTACGTTCTTGAAATCCTCTAACAAGGTAACCCTAACCGGGTTTAACCCTTAACTGGGTATTATAACCATGCCTTAACCAGGTGATCCCTAACAGGATCGGTTCCTAGTAGAACCTATTGTAATGTATTTAATTGGACAAGGCTCCTAACAGAGCGAACTTCTAAAGAGTTCAAAAAGCATCTTGTGGGTATTCATCCCCATCATGGTTTTTCCCAATTGGGTTTCCACATGAAAAATATGTGTGTCATGTGTGATGCTTTTATCTTGTGATGCTTTGTTATTACCTGTTAAGCATATGATGGTTCTGTGTTTTATGTCTGTCTATAAAACATATTGAACTAACTATTGTGAAGATCTGATGATAGTTTACTTGTTCATGCATGAGGGTGTAATGGTACTATAGTATTGAGCTAAGAGGAAAGCTAAGTGAGTAACTAGTTTATGATTGTTTTAGTTGTTCTGGGTCTTATCGTTTGCACTCTATTTCAACCAGTGTCACTGCTTGCCAGTCATTTGGAGTATTTGCTATCAAACTGGTTTTGGATTGTATTTTGTCTATACTAATTCACCCCCCCCTCTCAGTACCAGTTTGGTACTATTCATTCATCATTAAGTTATCAATTGGTATCAGAGCACTCTAGGTCCTCTGTGTTGTAAGCTTAACCGCTTGAGGTAAAGATCCCAGTCAAATGATGAAGAGGGGAGGTCCAAAGTTTAACAAGGAAAATTTTAGTATATGGAAAGATAGGATGAAGATATTCATCAGAAGCATGGGTGCTCAACGCTAGAGTTATGTTGAGAATGTCTATGTTGTCCTTACTGGTTCTCTCATCGATGACCAAAAGAGAGAGATACAAGAAAATGGGCAAGTCATGGAAGCCCTTATTAGTAGTCTATCTAACATTGAGTTTATTGATGTTCAGGACAAGGTAAATCCCAAAGAGGTATGGGATGCTCTTGAAAATATCTATGGTCATGATGAACATGTAAAACAGGCTAAGGAAGAAAGCCTGAGAGGGAAGTTTGAAGATATGCAGATGGTTGAAGGTGAGACCATCCAGCAGTATGGAATAAGAATTAAAATAGTTGTTGGAGAAATCAAGAGTGCAGGTGGTAAAATAGAAGATTCCACTATGGTAAGCAAAGTCCTGAGATCCCTATTGCTGGTCTATGCAATAAGGGTTGCTGCTATTCAGGAGCTGAGATCAATAGACAAGACTAAGGTATCCTTGGAATCCATCATGGCTAAGTTGATAGCCTATGAGCTAAATAGTTTTGATGGCAATGATCAAAAGACTGAATCAACTTTTAAAGCCTCTGCTATACCATCCAGAAAAGGAAAAGAAGCTAGCACCAGTGGTTTACCTAGTCAGAGCAGAGAAATGGATGATGAGGAGATTCTGATGGCATTTGAAGCTCTCCTTAATAGGAAGCTTCCTAAAGGAACTGGTAAATAAAAAGGTAAGCTACCTTTGAAATACTTTACTTGTAACCAGATAGGACATATTGATATAAACTGTCCTAATGGCGATAACAAGGACAAACCAGAAAGGTTCATGAAATTCAAAGGAGGAAACTGGAGAAACTATTTTGCGGCAGTTGGTGAAGGTGTCACAGATGAAGAATCAGAGGATGAAGAAAATGAAGATATTTTGTTTGTTGCTATCAAAGAAGATGTGTCAGACAAGAAGGCTCTTGTCTCCCGGTTTGATAATTCCAATGAGTGGATAATTGACAGTGGTTGTTCTCACCATATGACTGGTGACCGGAGCAAGTTTCTATCCTTGAAGGAGTATGATGGAGGTGTGGTTCGCTTTGACAATGATGCACCATGCATGGTCAAAGGTAGAGGGTCCATCTCTCTGAATGGAAAGAGAAGTGCTGACAATGTGTACTGGGTTGATGGTCTCAGACACAACCTTCTAAGTGTTGCCCAACTGAATGATAGTGGCCTCACTCTAGAATTCAAGAATGGAGTTTGCAGAATCAAAGGAAAAGATGGTGAATTGGTGGCCACCAGCATGTAGACCAAAGGTAACCTATTTCATCTGAATGCAAATATAAGTACATGTCTTATGACTAAGTTTGATGATAGCTAGATATGGCATAGGAGACTCTGCCATGTAAACTTTGATAACATTGTGAAGGCTAGTAAGATCAAGGCAGTTAGAGGGTTGCCGGTGCTAAGCAAACTGGATAATACCTTGTGCAGAGAGTGTCAATTGGGGAAAATGTCTTCCTCAACCTTTAAAGGTAAATCTTTCACTGCTGACAACTTGCTTGATCTTGGGCATACTAATTTGTGTGGTCCTATGAAAACTAGAAGTGTGCAGGGTGATAGGTACTTCATGATTCTCACTGATGACTGCTCAAGAATGATGTGGGTCACATTATTGAAAGACAAGTTTGAAGCCTTTGTGAAGTTCAAAGTTTTTAGAGCATTAGTGGAGAAGGAAAGCAGTAAAAGGATCAAGTGTCTCAGAACTGATCAAGGAGGGGAATTCACTTCCGACGAATTCAACAAGTATTGTGAAGAATTTGGCATCAAGAGGCAACTGTCTGCCCCCTGGAATCCATAGCAGAATGGCCTAGAAGAGAGGAATAACTGAACTATGGTTGAAGCAGCTAGAACCATCTTGATTCAAGGAAAGGTAGCTCACACCTTTTGGAGATAAGTGGTGAGCACTATAGTCTACACAATGAACCGGGTACTCATCAAGAAAGGTAAGGACAAAACTCCTTATGAGTATTGGACTGGTAAGACACTTGTGGTTAGCTACTTTAGGGTATTTGGTAGCAAATGTTATATCAAGAGGAGTGAACATCAAGGCAAATTTGAAGCTAAATGCGATGAGGGAATATTCCTAGGATATTCCACCAAGAGTAAAGCTCTCAAGTGTTACAACAATAGGACTCGAAGAATTATGGAAAGTATCAATGTAAGAGTTGATGAATCCTCTGAGAAAACTAAGGAAACCAGCAGTGAGCAAGCTTTAAATGAACCAGTTGCAACCTTTTGGGAACCAGTTTTCAGTCAACCAAGTACCAGTAACAGTGTTCCTAAACTGGTGAATGCTGATACTGATGAAGATGAGGATGAAGAGGAAAAGCAAGAAGAACTAGTCAAGACCATTCCTTGGTATGTCAAGCTGAATCATGATCCTAAGCAGATCATAGGAGATAACGATGCAGGAATCCTTACAAGAAGAAATACTAGAGAAAACTCATGTATGATCTCTGAATTTGAGCCTAAATCATTCAAAGAGGCTCATAAAGATGAAGACTGGATCAAGGCAATGGAAGAGGAACTTGGCCAAATAGAGAAAAATGGTACATGATCCTTGGTACCTATACCAGAGCATAAAAATGTCATTGGCACCAAATGGGTGTTTAGAAACAAGTTGAATGAGGAAGGCACAGTGATTAGGAATAAAGCCAAATTGGTGTGCAAGGGATATGCTCAAGAAGAAGGAGAAGACTATGGAGAAATCTTTGCTCTTGTAGCTAGATTGGAAGGAGTTCGTATGCTTCTTGCATATGCAGCTTTTAAAGTCTTCAAAGTATATCAAATGGATTAAAATCTGCATTCCTAAATGGTGTACTTGAAGAGGAGGTGTATATTGAGCAACTAGATGGGTTTGCCCTATCTGAAGATAGTGACATGGTATGTAGGCTACATAAAGCCTTATATGGTCTAAAGCAAGCACCTAGGCATGGTATGAGGGCCTAGATTCCCATCTTGTGAAGATTGGATTTGAGAGAACAAGTGAAGATAGCAATATCTACTGGAAGTCTGAAGGAGATCAGTTCCTGATCTGTGAGGTTTTTTTTGATGACATTATCTTTGGTGGAGATGACAAGATGAGTCATGAGTTTGCTGATGAGATGAAGAAAGAGTTTGAGATGTCACTCATAGGGGAGATTAAGTTCTTCATTGGACTACAGATCCAACAAATGAAAGATGGAATCTTTATCACTCAGTCCAAATATGTCAAAGAGGTGTTGAAGACCTTTGGCATGGAAGATAGAAAACTAGTTGGTACATCGATGGTGACCGGTTGCAAATTGTCAAAAGAGGATGATTCTGCACTGGTTGGTGAGAAGGAATACCGATCAATGATTGGTAAGTTGCATTATGTAGTGCATAGTAGACCGGATATTGCACATGTAGTTGGCATTACTGCAAGGTTCCATAAAAGTCCAAGAGAATCCCACTTGGTTGCAGTCAAGTGGATTCTTAGGTATCTGAAGGGAATATTTGACTATGGATTGTGGTACCCATATAGCAATGATTTCATTCTGAAAGTATTCACAGATGCTGATTGGGTAGGTAATGTGGATGAACAGAAAAGCACAACCGGTGGTGCATTCTTTCTCGGTGGTAGACTGGTCTCATGGATGAGTAAAAAGCAGAGTTGTATCTCTCAGTCTACAGCAGAAGCAGAGTATGTTGTAGCTTTCATGAACTGCACTCAGACAATCTGGATGAAGCATGTTTTAAATGGCTTCAAAATCCCTGTATCTTAACCGGTAAGTATATTCTGTGATAACACAAGTGCTATCAATATTTCAAAGAATCTGGTTTTACATTCTAGAGCCAAGTATTTTGAGCTTAAGTATCATTTCTTGAGGGAAAAGGTTCAGAATAAAGAGATTGCACTGGAACATGTTTCCAGTAAGGAGTAGTTAGTAGAAATATTCACCAAGCCTCTCCCAAAGACTACATTTGTGCATTTAAGAGGTGAATTGGGGGTACTGCCCCTTCAGGAGGTGAACTAAAAGTATTTGTTCCACATCAGTCAGGTATTGCATAGTCAATTTTTTGTTGATTGATGTGTTGAAGGATGCTACTCCTTAGGGGGAGCAACATAATGGAACAAGGATACTTGTTCCTCCACTTTGGCATTGTTGTCAAAGGGGAAGAAGGTGTGAAGCGGAGAGATATCTTTGTATATTGCCATCAATGCCAAAGGGAGAGATTGTTGGCATTATGTGAACTAGTATGAGGACATAATGATATTGTATGTTGTCATTGATGTCAATATGTGATATGATGTGAACCGGTATATGTGATATGTGAGAAGAGAGAACCGACATATGTGTGAACCGGTATATATGCCAAAGTGAAGCGGTTTATTTGTCAAGGTGAACCAGCATGTAGTTATGGGAACCGACACATGGAAGCATTGTATGACTACCAGTTGGTAGGTAGTTTCCACTTCAGGATTTCTGGTTGGAGTACCTCAAGCCTATGTGACTCAATCGGTGATCTTTGTGTGATGAGTTACCAATATAACGAAGAACAGATCGTGTTTCCACGTAAGCCCTATGCGTGTGAAGGATCTTGCATGAAGAAGACTATCCCTATCCACCTTGGGAATGTGTGAAGTTTGTCAAATGGTGATAATGCGTGATGGGTTATCAGCTGCCATGAAATCTATGGATAATGGACGATGGAGAATGTCTTGAGATCGATTCAAGATTGTTGAATTTAATGCAGTAAGATTCAATGGTCAGGATTGAACCGTTTGAATTGCTTAACCTAACAGGTTTAGGGTTTAGGGTTTTTGCTACCGACCTGTCTATTTCCTATAAGGTCAATGTTGTGTTTCTTTCTAAAGTTGTTGGCAAAAAGTTGTTTGTGTGTATCCAAGGGAAGTGATACGTGATTCTTGCTAGACCAAAGGAGAGAAGACATACCTGCAAAGTGAATGTGTAGAAGGTGAAGAGGAGCCAAAATGGATCTGCATTAGCATTGAGTGTTGTTACTAGATCATTGTAATTCCTGTTGATCTTTAACCACCTCAACAGTTGTGAAATCCCCTAATAGGCTAGCCTTAACCGGCTTGATACAAATCCTTTAACAGGGTAACTCAAAGTTATTGAGTTCTGGGAAGCTATAGAGCTCTAGAGATCCTTTAGCTATTGAGTTCTTGAAATCCTCTAACAAGGTAACCCTAACCAAGTTTAACCCTTAACTGGGTATTATAGCCATCCCTTAACTGAGTGATCCCTAACAGGATCGGTTCCTAGCAGAACCTATTGTAATGTCTTTAACCGGACAAGACTCCTAACAAAGTGAACTTCTAAAGAGTTCAAAAAGTAGCTTGTGGGTATTCATCCCCACCGTGGTTTTTCCCAGTTGGGCTTCCACATGAAAAATATGTGTGTCATGTGTGATGCTTTTATCTTGTGATGCTTTGTTATTACCTGTTAAGCATATGATGGTTCTGTGTTTTATGCTTGTCTATAAAACATATTGAACTAACTATTGTGAAGATCTGATGATAGTTTACCTGTTCATGCATGAGGGTGTAATGGTACTATAGTATTGAGCTAAGAGGAAAGCTAAGTGAGTAACCGATTTATGATTGTTTTAGTTGTTCTGGGTCTTACCGCATGCACTCTATTTCAACCAGTGTCATTGCTTGCCAGTCATTTGGAGTATTTGCTGTCAAACTGGTTTTGGACTGTATTTTGTCTGTACTGATTCACCCCCCCTCTTAGTACCGGTTTGGTACTATTCATTCATCATTGAGTTAGGTAAGGGATCTACCTAAGATTGTGAAACCTCATAATCTGGTATGTAAGGAATGTCAAATGGGAAAGAAAGTTAGAAAAACATTTAAGAGCATTTGTGAGAAATCCAATTATATTCTTGATTTAATTCATACTGATTTATGTGGTCCAGCAAGAACAAGAAGTCCTTAGGGTGATAGATACTTTATGCTAATAATTGATGATTATTCTAGAATGTGTTGGGTTACTTTTCTCAGGGAGAAATCAAAAGCTTTTGGGAGATTCAAGATATACAAGGCAATGGTAGAGAATGAAACTGGCAAGAAAATAAAATGTTTGAGATCTGATCAAGGAAGAGAATTTACATCTAGGGAATTCAATGCATATTGTGGAGAGAATGGAATCAAAAGAAAACTATCAACACCCTAGACACCCTAGTAGAATGGAGTTGTGGAAAGGAAGAATACAACTATACTAGATGCAGTAAGAACCATGATGATGGAAGCAAATCTACCTCATATGTACTAGAGAGAAGCAATAAATACAATAATTTATACTTTCAATAGAGTTCACATCAAAGGTGAAACTGAATAGAATTAAGAACCAGTCACACCGACATCATCAGAGAACTAAACAGTGTCTGAAGAACAACAACCTGTGAATGGAAATCAAAATAAAGCCAGGTATGTAAGTGTCATTGTAGACACCTAAAAATGTCTCATTGATCATGTACTAATTATTCCTCTAATTGACTAAATAATTCTTTAATTCTTTAATTAAGTTAATTAATCTTATTCTTCTATTTCATATTTCCTCATAATCTTACTAATTATTCTATTTCTTATTCTATCATCATTTAATCATTTTAACCTTTTTCTAAATATTAATTAAATATTTATTATTTAATTAATTCTAATTAATTCCCCAATTTAAATAATCTTTATTATTTAAATAAATTAATTCTCAATTCCTATCATCATCTAATCATTAACTCTTTTTTAAATATTAATTAAATATTTATTATTTAATTAATTATGATTTAACCCTTTAAATTAAATAATCTGTATTATTTAATTAAATTCTATTCCTAAATAATTAAATAGTTTCTTTAAATTATTTAATTAACTAATTAATTCTTCTAATTCTTTCACATTCTTCTAATTTCTTCCAAATTCAAATATATGTGCATGATTTCAATAACCAAATTGAAAATCAAAGTCAAGTTCTAAATATATTCAAGTACTAAATTGAATTAAAATAAATTCAATTATTTGAATAAATCTCATGTAAAGATTAAATTGAAAATATAAATCTAAATGCAAGCACATGCTAAATTAATTAATTAAATCATTTATCTCTCCAATCTCTATCTCCATCTTTCAGTTAGCTTTTTCTAAATTAAGCTTTCTTTGTCATCCTCTTTATTTCCTCCAATCATTCTTTCTCTTCCTTTAGTTGGCTTTTTCTCAATCAGTTGACTCAATTAATCTATTCAATCTATTGAGTTTCACTCCTACAATCAACAGTTCAACTATCAATTTTCATGTGAGCTCACCCAAGTTCCACCTCTTGATCAATATGTTCCATCTTTCAATCAATTCTCTTCAATTATCTATAAATTGAGCATCCAATCTCTATTTTCAATAATCACAAACTTGTGTCACTTGCAGGTTACCAGTGCAATATCTGAGAGCCATCATACCACAGAGAAGAGAAGAGCGATGGAAGCAATATGCAATCTTGGAATAGGGAGTTTTTATTGAATTGATTTATAATTCTAATTTCTTGATATTGCATTATTTCATTGTCTTGTTTGTTAGATTCTTTGATTAGATAGGGATTCATGATTTCCCTTGATTTCTAATTGAACACTTGTTATTAAGATGAATTTTACATGCATTACATTTTGGTGAACCCAACATGAAACACAGCTAACTTACCTTCTCTGTTCTTTGTGTAATTTTTGCAGGTCGTACGGATTTTTGCAATTTTTTTTACAGATTTTGAGAATAGATATTCAATCACACAATCACGATTACATCATCCCGCAATCACATAGACAACATCATGCATTTGATCCCTCAGGGTCATGCATTCACTCTGATAGGGTTACGCAATCACCCTATTCATATCACACAATCGCCCTTTCCAGATTATGCATTCGCGGGGAAAACTGATGTCTAATTTTTTATTCCATCTATTATTTTGTCTGTCTAATTCTATCTCAAATTGGGTTAATCTGGGATCAAATTGCTTCTATTTCATGATTTGATTATAATAGTTTATGGCAAGAAAATTACCATTTAGGATTTTAGGTGCGAGAAGGATGAAACAACAAAGAAGAGAAGCCAAACGCTATCAAAAGGCTCTCCAGGCAGAAAAATTGATACAAGATTCAGAAGAGCAACTGACCTTTGATAGATATAATAGTTTAGTTATTTCTTATCAAGTTAAATATGATCTAATCAATATTGAATGGATGATGAGATTTTGTCTAGGGCTTCACAATTGGTTTTGCAGGTTCCTGATCAGGTTTAGTTTTCTTTTATTTTTTTTATTTTTTTAACTTTTGTTGTTGTCTGCTTGTTTGTTACGCAATCGACCTGTTAGTGCTACACAATCAATCAGTCATCATCACACATTCGATCTATCAGAATTACGCATTCACTCTATCAGGTTCACACATTTGATCTGTAAGTATCACGCAATCGCATAGGTAGGATTACGCATTCGTTTCTATCAAATTTTGAGTTTCTATTTTTTGTTGGTTGGACTTTACTACTAATCTTCTGTTTATAGCCTGTGGTAGATTTGCAGAAAGGATTAAATTAGTATTTTTGCATGCATCACCTCACACTTCATTTTTTGGTGCTTAAAATCAACAACAGTTAAAATGGACATGCATGGATAATTTCACACTTCGTTGTTTGTGCTTAAAATGAACATGTGCTAAAATTGACATGCATGTATCTCACACTTGGTTTTTTGGTGCTTAAAATCAACAAATGGTTAAAATTGACATGTATGCCTTCATAGTAGCTATAAAATGAACGTGAATCAGGCTGCATTAGATTAAATCATTTTTCTTTTTATTAAGGCAAAGAATTTTTATTATGTCTGGGGTGGACCTACTGTTGCACTAACTGACTTTCCACCCGCCTTCAGGGTCTTGGGAGAAAGGAAGGTGACAATGACATCCAAATTTTATTTTATTCTATGTAGTGAGGGGTATCTTTGACTGGGTATTTCCTCACTCCACAGAGGTACTTTGAATTGGGATGCATTGGGGATATCATCTCTCCCAGCATACTCTCTTTAATACCCTAAAAATGGTCATCTAAACCATGAGCCCCTGATCTCGACAACATCACCAAGGTCCTAACCAAAGGCAATTAAATCAATCTTGAGCACATAATTAATTCTTTAATCATCAAATGTCACATGGCCAATTAATCAACCAATATTAATTAAATATTTATTTAATTAATTAAATCATTCCAAGTAAATCATTTTAAACAATTATCTTATTTATTTTTATTAAATATCCTAGCATATTTAATTAAATAAATTAATTTGCCATCAAATCTTCAAAAAAGGAAACAAATAAAAAGGGAATTAATTGACCAAAAAAGAATTAAAATTTGAGAAAAGAAATCAATTGGAGATAATCTTGAAAAAACAAATAAAAAATTGATAAATAATCTCAAAGAAAGCAATTAAAACATTTAAATATTAAAATTGAATGAAATAGAGAATAAATCAGTTTTTTCTTGATTTTATCTTAATTTTAGTTCAATTTCCTTTAAAACTGAGAAAAGCATCCAATCACATCAATTCACTTGGATTGTGCTTCGTCTTGGAAAATCTTGACCGCTCATCATCATTTGATCTCTCTGAATTTTCTATAAATTCAGGCCTTCATCTCTCATTCAAAAATCCTGGAGAATATATTGTTATTATACTATTTTTGCTCTAGGTTCATTAAGAATATTGCATACATATTTAGATCATTTATCTCATTTATTGCTTAAATCTTGTTAGATTAATATTGCATCCATCTAGCATTCATCATGCTCATATAGATTAAAATCCTTCGTCTTGATGTTGTCTAGTCACTGGTATTGCTAAATAATTTGAGAGCAATCTTATACTCCTATCTTTTAGAAGGCAATGGGTCGATTTGTTATGGTTTATTATCCATTGATTATATTTGATTATGTTGGCATATGGACACTCCAATGAGACATTGTGTGTGATTGAAGGTTTTGTCATTGATGGCAACCTTGCAATCCTATGGCACCGGCAAGACATTCTACTGGCAAAGCATTATTCAATCAAGACAGTGCACCGGCATCAACAAGACCACTCTACATCGGCACCAGCACCGGCACAGAAGAAAAGATGTATACTGGCACAGAGGCCGACGGGATTTTTGATATGTAATATTTTGTTTATTATTGTAAGCTGACTTGACAAATTGTAAAATGACTCTTGTATATAAAGGAGATCATTGTAGACATTTGTAGGACAAGGGAAGCGAGCATAAAGAAAATTATTAGATAGACCTAATGTGCGAATTATAGGTCCAGGGTATATGTAAAGAACATAACAAGAACCGGTACTAAATCTGGCATTGAAGATGCTATTATAAAGTAGTATAGAATATTGGATTAGCATAATCCTCATTGTAAGTCAGTGTGACTTCTCACTGAGTAGTGTGCTCTAGGCAATTGGCCTTCCTACATGTGCAGGCCCCTATTATAAGTAATATTCTCTTATTGGCCAGTAAGTGAATATTGTGGGTCACAAATCCCACCGAGGTTTTTCCCACACCGGGTTTCCTCATTAAACATCTTGTGTTATGGTGTTCTTTTCATGTGGATGTTTTTGATTCTGTTTATTACATTAATTCTTGCATACCGGTACACTGTTACTTTATGTTCTACATGTTTTGTCTTAAGAAAATTTTAATACCGATCAAATACTGATTCACCCCCCCCCCCCGTCTCAGTATCTGTGGGAACTCTAGTAGATTAACCATGCATGTAATGACTTGATTGAAGTGTTGTGTCTCGCAGATATAGATTCTTAGTCCTCTTTTCACACACACATTTCTGGCGCCCACCGTGGGGCAGAAGACTACATTTTTTGGCCTCCAACGATTGACTTTTTATTTTTGTTATTTTTTCAGGTTTTTTGACTTTTTAGATTTTCGGTCATACAGCCTCTGCGTCATCTCGTACGACATTTCTCACAGGTTGAAATGACAAACTGTAGGTGTCATACAAATTGAAATCCTCTATCGTACAAGTAACTGATTTGTTATTTTTTTTCTAGTTTTACTCGTTCATTTTAGTGAGAATTGTCATATGGTGAGGTGAGAATACTCATATGAGTTACTGTTTTGTCGTATGAAAAATAGAGAGTTTTTGTTTAGGATTTTGCTTGAAATAAGGCTTGTGGAAGGTCAATATATATGGAATATAACATATAAGTGATATTTCCTCTTCTCTTCTCTCTTTCTTATACTTTAAGTTATATTCCATATATATTGTCACGATGTTTGAGAGGGGTTTCAGACCTCTAGGAGTTATAATGCAAAATCTAGTTTTTGGAGGATCTTCCAAATTTTAGACAGTCAAATTTCAGTGCATTCCAGCATTAGGAGTGAAAAAATTGTAACCACGATTTGAAATTAGGCTTGTGTAAGCTCACCAAGAGATTTGATATTTCACTAACTTTTTCTTCTTGTAGGTTTCTAACAATTTCTTGGAGGTTGGAGGAGTTAGATTAGGATTTGTTGAAAAACAAATTACTTTTCAAGGTTTTTCTTGAATTAAATTTTGATGATACTGACGCTAACCCTGAATCATCTTCTGTCTGCCTGATATTTTCATAGCCTAACCAATTTCTTGCAGGACGCTTGCCAAAGAATTTATCAATCAAACACACGCCTGTCAAAGAATGAAAACAACATGACTATTGATACATTGTTTTTGCAGGTTGTCTAATGAGAATCAACCAAACATCGTGTATTCTTTAAATTTATTTTTTAAGGCACCTAACTTGCTATCTGGTTAATGAACAAATCTGTCTTGTGTGTTTTCAGAAAAATCTGAGAGGTAGGAGAGTATGCTCTCGTCTTTTACAGACAATCAGAAATCTAGACCCTTGAAGATTTTTTCTAAGTTTTGAGATTTGTGTACCTTTAGCGAGCCTGTCACAGTGGGAAAAAGTAATCACCATGTGAGAATGACCCAAGTGAGTACAGCTGGACCTAAGCATTCCAAATCACTATAATAAATAGGCCTCTGGTGATTAAAGTCTTAGAGGATGGGATTATTTGAGTTTTCTCTTTGAGATCTCTCATATTGAGCATTTTGTAGGGCCTCGTGGTCTCAATCACAGTTACATAACTACAGCTTGTTTTGGTACCTTGTCAGGCTATAGGCCTCAATCATGCTTGCATGACTTCAAGGGGTAATTTCAAATGGAATTCCTGACTAAGAACTATAAGATAGAAGCTACCCGATTCACCTCCGAAAGGGGGATAATCTTTGTGCAATAGAGATAGTAACTCTCCCAAGACACTTGCCATATCGTGCCCCCATTAGCATTTGGAGTCGGCTAATACGGCGTTGAGAACCCATTGCGTGAGACTCAACGGCCATATTCTGATTAGCTATTGGGTGTGTACCTAAGTCAGCAAGCAAAGGTTTTCTTCTCTAAGCTAACTTCCATAGGGTTAGCGTGTTGTGATTGGAGTTACTATTCATACTGCATGTTTTCTATGTTTTCATCCCTGAAACTGAAAATGGAATACCAAAACTAGAGAAAACAACAAACAAAATCAGTTGTCAAAAACTTAGTCCACCTCTAAACTAGTCATCATCAGTCATTGAAACATCAATCCTTATCAAAAACTAGTAGTCGTTAGTCTTTGAAACTCTGTCTATCAGAATCTCATCTCTGTCCAATCCTCTATTGTATGAATTCCTGATCTTGTCAGTCAAAATAGTCAAAATTGCCCAGACCAGTCTACAACAAGCCTAAAAGTGGTTATCATCCCCCTGAGCATAAACAACCTTGATAGTGTACCATTGCAGTTGTGTTACACGATTTTATCGATCATCTTTAAGCTAGTTCAAACAACATCTTATCAAACCTAAGTTAACTTAGATAACGTCTTACACAGGATAGATCATTCCTGAAACCAGACCAGATCTTAATTACTTCACTCAATCACTAAGTTAAACAAACTACTAGCTACAATTTGATCTTGACTTCTGCAACACATTTAGCTCTCGGTCCTATCGGTTGTAAATGCCTGTTCAAACTAGAAGCTCTTCTAAATTTTTTTTTGACAAAAGTAAGAATCTCATGGATACCTTAGCTTCAATTCCCATGGCTACCTTTGCTCAAATATTTCAAGATATCAAGAAAGAAATATATGACATGGAAATCTAACAAAATAAATCAATGACTCCATTTTAAAAACAAATGCATGATATCAAGAGTGAGAAACTTCAAGGAATGCTAAAACAATTATATGATTTGACAATCAAATACCAACAAATAATTGACAATCAAAGACCAAATCTCAAACAAGCTCACAAGACACCTTCACCAAGACATAAAGACATTTCCTCCAAATATTCCTTAGATAGATAGTTTACACCTTTGGGGCAATCTATTGAGTCAGCTTTGGAAGAGCTTCTTAAGAGCAATCTTATCATATTACCTAAAAAGACCACATGGGGATGGGAATTTTTGAGTAAGTATTGTGCATATCATAGACAAAATGAACATAAGACATCACATTGCATAGAATTAAAACATAAGATTCAAGATCTCATTGATAATGGTGTCATTGAAATTTAAGATCCTAATGGCTCTCCTAAAGGAAAAGAAAGAACTACTTCTAAGCATGATCAAAATCATGAACCTATGTCTAGCAAGGCTCCATATGTGGCCTCCATCCCTTCTATGATGCCTTCATCTCCTAAAACTTCTCAGCAACAATCCATACCATCTCCTTCAAACAATGAAACTTCTCATGTTGACCTTCAAGGGCTATCTCCTATGGAAATCCAAGTTAATGCCAATATTGATACAAGTTCCTCACATGATTTAAAAATCCCAGATCCTATGATATCATGCACTCCAATTCCAATCATACCCACTCCAAAAGGCCCTTTCCAAAATGTTTCCCCATCATGTCAAAATATGGAGACCTTCCAAGAATCCCCTACGCGTATCAAAATCCCTATCCCTTCCTTAGAAGTGACTCCATGTCAAGAGGATAACCTGGAAAATGAAAGAATAAGTCCTACCATGAATCAAGATCAAGACACCAAAACTCCTCAATCCCATCTAATGTTTGAAAAAGATCCTATTTCACTAGAATCCCATGATGATCCCTTTATGCCTTTCCATTTCTTCCAAGATGAACCCCTTCCATCTCAAGATCAAAGCATCTTTCCAAATCCCATTCCTAATCCACTTCCTAAGCAAGATCATGATGCCTCTTCCACCTTTTCAAATGATCCTATTCAAAATGAAGAGTCAAACACCCTTCCTACTCTATCCAATGGTCCTTTTCCATGTCAAGATCAAAGTATCCCTTCATCTCCTTGTCATAATCCTCCATATTCAGCTCAAGGATCCATCATCCCTACAAATCCCCTTAGTGTTCCTATCATTCCTTACATTCCACCTCCATCTCATAATGGACTCGTGCTTTCTTTCCAAAGCAAAGTGTATCCTACAAGTCAAAATATTTATAAAGGTAAAGGGGTAGATCTCCACAAGCAAGAACCCCTCCATATTAAAGAAAGTGTTAAAGGTCATGGCCTCAGGGACATTTCTCAAGATGTTGGTATCTCTCATAAATCCTACATTTCTCCAGTTAAATCCAAATACATGCCTTCTCCTTCACACCTTCCATCCATTCTAGGTCCCTATATCCCTCCATCCCTTATGCAGGATCAACAAAGGCACACATCTTCAAGTACCTTCCATCCATGTAAAAGACATCCATATCATTCCTATCTATCCATGCATCTCCCTCCAAGCAATTTGGATGCCAAGCATAAAAGTCATAAATCAAGCAATCTACAGGTATTCAAGGATCAACATGTCCCATCTAATCGACATGTCAAAACAAAGAAAAATATCATCCAAAAAGAAAAAGAAAAATACCAAATGCCACAAAAGCCCATAAAGAAAGAAGAAAAGTCAAAATTTATATGGGTTCCTAAGGCACTTGTACAAGAAATGCACTCTAAGGAACTACAAAAACATGAAAAATAAAAAACCATGTGGATCCCTAAGCGGCTACGCGAAGCACAAAAGTCTCAAGAAAAATCAAAATTGGCATCCAAAATTGTTGTTCCTCCATCCAAACCTTCTGAGTCTATTCCTCCATCACCTCCTTCATCCATTTTGGGTTCTTATACCCCAAAATCTGTAACCATTCCTCCATCCAAATCTCAAAATCTGAGATTCATTTCTCCTCCATATGTCCACCATCCCTCAAGGCATGTGGCAATTTTGATCTTTCCATCATTTTCATCTATCCATACACAATTCTTCCAACATCCCATCCATTATCCAACACCTCTTTTTCACCCTTCCATCCCTCTTATCCAATCCTTTGCATAGATCTTTGCCCTAGTTTCATTTCATTATCCTGCCAACATCTTTGAGCATGCCTTCATAGCCATGGTCTATTGCAACTCATATTCCAAGGGTACCATCTAAAGTAGTGAGACATTGGGGTCCTTATTCCATCCCCTATCATGCCTCCATTATCTTCCAAAAGAAAAAATAAATGATGAAAAAAATGAAAAAAAAAAATTAGAAAAAAAATAAAGAGAAATAATTTTTTCCATGAATGAAAACCACTTCTTGTGGTGCTTTGGGCAAGTACCATGATGAAAACCTAGAAACCAGGTGTCATTCATAATCCATTATCCTTTTGCACTTTACACTGAGGGAAAGTTCCATCCATGTACATCCATCTATTATCTTTCTTCCTCCATTATCCTTCATCCTCCGTTATCCCTCATTCGTTCTATCTACATTCATATCCCTTTTCCACCTTTGACCTTGACAAGGTTAAGGATCTTTGTAGGCTTCATGTGTTCTATCTATTACACTTGATCCAGACCCTTTATCTCCTATCCATTGCTCGCTTACATCCTTCATTACCACCTTTGATCTCGATTATCATATCTGTCCTCTATCCAGATCTATTCCTTGATCTTGATCAACACTATGGACAAAATGCAAAAACATGCTTTCCACAAACCTCTTGACATGGCCACTTATTTGGAACATATGGATTTGTTATGCTATATCCTTGCTTTACATCGCTAAAATCCTTTCTTTACATTGCTATCTGGACCCTGTGCTTGGATTAATGTTGTGAGATAGTCCTTGAAAGCATCCACCATCATTCGCTTATCCATTCATGTACTCAAAATCCCTTTTGCCTTGCTAGACACTAGGGGCAAACATTAAAAAATCCTAATAAATCATAAAATGTCCTGAAGAAATCATAAAAATCAGAAAATGTCTTGAAAAAATCCTAAAAATCATAAAATGTCCTGAAGAAATTCAAAAAAAGAAAAAATGAAAAAAGAAAAAAGAAAAAAAAGAGGGAAAATAGAGAAAATGCCTTGGTGTAAACCTGGTAAATAGGCACCTCTTGTACTCAAGTGCTCCATCTATCAATGCAATGTTGGCATTCCCACTTTCATGCATCTTTGTTTTCGCTTGTACATATATTTCAGTCACTTTTGTGACATCCTGGTTCATTGGAACCCTCATGGCTCAAAACCGATCAATGTCCTAGTCTTAGGTAATCAACAAGAGTACATTACATGTCCTAAGCAGTGTCAACTAAGTCAACCTTACATCAGTGAAACTTGGTCATCCACTCCAAGTTAGTTACCTGTCTCCTAAGTACTGAAGAGTTTTATCACTGAGTTAACAAGCAAAACAACATAACGGAAAACAATCACTAAACAGTTTGAGCTATGAATGAAAATTTTCTTTGTGTGTTGTCTTTTATATTGGTTTTTGATTATTATCCCTCTGAGTAACTCGAGGAAGTCTATCTTGACTAAGAGGAGCAAGGATTGGGGGCATAATATTTTCTTGTTTTTTGCTTGTAGGAATGATCCCAATGATCTGGAAACATCTAAATTAGTTGGGTGTCTATGATAAGAGCCTTCACATCAAGGTGAAATCACCTCACATACCTCAACTCTGCTTATTTGAATGCTACAGGGAGGTTCCCATCATTTCTTTGTCTATTTTGAGGGAATTTCTTTATTGTGCAATCCAGGTTCCTGCGAAATCTGTCTAAGGATATGAACGAAAAAAAGGTCATTGCGGACAAGATAATTAATATTGCACATGAAAAGCAAGGAACTCTACTCTGCCTGCTATAAATTGTAAAATGCTCAATGATGAAAATTAGGCTGTTCAAATCCAGTGACTAGGTTTAGGTTGCATTTTGCATATGATTTTTGCATTTCATTCTGCATCTCATGAATTTAGAGTGATTTTGGCATAATAACAATAATCTCTTTATCTTCTAAATGAGAGTTGGATCTTCATCATTTCTTAGCTAAGTGGTCTCTTTTCATCATTTCTTTGATCAAGTACTTGTGCTTTGAGATGTTAGTTGCATACATGAGCATCTTATATAGACTCATACATTCACTATCATTCATTTGAATTCATCTTATTGCAGAGAAAAATAAATTTTTTTGCATTACTCATTACTCATTCACATTCATTTATTTGCATAAAAAGAAACAAAAATAAACATCCATATTCCATTTGCATTTATTCATCTATACTGGAAAGAAATGCCTACATATAAAATAAAGCATATAGAACAACATCTCATAATCAATCAACACAAGTATGATGAAATCAAATCAAGAGCTCATAAGTCAACTGTCTTGAGTCCATTTTTTGGGATTGAAATCGAATTCTAATGTCAACTCTCTCATCGAAATTTCAGAATTTGGACCACTTAGCGCTCTTTTCATCAAAATTTTATTCTTTCTTCAAATTGCGTTTAATTTCAATGCTGAATCTTAGTTCAATTTCATTCTACACATCAACTTTACGACCAACTTTATGCTCAATTTCTTATCAATCAACACAAAAATTTTGAAAATTCCTCTGAACCAATTTGTGCTCAAAATAACTTATCGTCACTCAATATTGCCTATAATCATTATGTACCCTCACTACCTTTCAATTTCGCTCCCGAGGGGACATACTCATGACCTTATGACCTCACATTCTTCAATGTCGAGAAAATTTTCAAATCTTCATCGAAAGTCGAGAAAAACATCTTTTTCAACTAAAGAAAATCAATAAAATAAGACCTCATCACTAGGGGCACATCAACTTCATCGCTTTATATCAAGTTGAGATTTTTCAATAATCTGAATCGAATCAATTGCTAGGAGCATATCAGTTTCATCGCTTCAAATCAAGCTAATATTTGTCTTCATCTGGATCAATCTCTTAATGTTAATCAGTTTCACCGCTTTTTATCAAGCTGATTATTCATTTAAACTCAATCAAGGGTTTAAGGAGTATCTTTGATCACACTAAATCTAAGCAGGTGTTCAGATTCATTTCTTGATCAAGCTGAACAGTTTATCTTCATCGTATCTTGATCAATCAAGTTCAAGATCGATTTTTATCATCACTCGCTGTGTCTAGATCAATCAAGTTCTAGATCAGTAAGATCCGCTTCTTGATCAATCAAGTTCAAGTTCGGTATCTTTTATTTTCTATCATTCCTATTTCAATCAAGTTCAGGATCGGTATCGCTTTAATCAGACTTCATTTAGCTTTGTCTCTTTGAATCAAGCTTAACACCTCGCTTTCATCTAGTTCATGATCAATCAAGTTTAGAACTGGTATCTCCTAGACATCAAATTTTCTTTGAACCAACGCGCTGCTCGCACATTAATTCAAAGAGGGGAAAATGTAATACCCTAAAAATTGTCATCTAAACCTTGAGCCCCTAATCTCGACAACATCACCAAGGTCCTAACCAAAGGCAATTAAATCAATCTTGAGCACACAATTAATTCTTTAATCATCAAATGTCATATGGTAAATTAATCAACCAATATTAATTAAATGTTTATTTAATTAATTAAATCATTCCAAGTAAATCATTTTAAACAATTATCTTATTTATTTTTATTAAATATCCTAGCATATTTAATTAAATAAATCAATTTTCCATCAGATATTCAAAAAAGGAAACAAATCAAAAAAGGAATTAATTGACCAAAAAAGAATTAAAAATTGAGAAAAGAAATCAATTGGAGATAATCTTGAAAAAACAAATTAAAATTTGATAAATAATCTCAAAGAAAGCAATTAAAACATTTAAATATTAAAATTGAATGAAATAGAGAATAAATCAGTTTTTTCTTGATTTTATCTTAATTTTAGTTTAATTTCCTTTAAAACTGAGAAAAGCATCCAATCACATCAATTCACCTAGATTGTTCTTCCTCTTGGAAAATCTTGACCGCTCATCATCATTTGATCTCAGCCTTTGGTTTCTTTCTGAATTTTCTATAAATTCAAGCCTTCATCTCTCATTCAAAATTCTTGGAGAATATATTGTTATTATACTATTTTTGCTCTAGGTTCATTGAGAATATTGCATACATATTTAGATCATTTATCTCATTTATTGCTTAAATCTTGTTAGATTAATATTGCATCCATCTAGCATTCATCATGCTCATATAGATTAAAATTCTTCGTCTTGATGTTGTCTAGTCATTGGTATTGCTAAATAATCTGAGAGCAATCTTATACTCGCATCTTTTAGAAGGCAATGGGTTGATTTGTTATGGTTTATTATTCATTGATTATATCTTATTAACCATGCATGTAATGAATTTATTGAAGTGTTGTGTCTTGCAGATATAGATTCTTAGTCCTCTTTCCACACACACACTCTCGAGCGTGTTTTTCGAGCCACTATATAAATATACTGGTCAGGTGGCTAGAGTGTTGAGTAAATTCAACATATGTGGGGGCCTTCCCTGCATCGGTAAGCTGAAATAAAGCCTTAAGGGGCTTGCTCTGAGAATCCATCGTTGGATCAGGACCCCTCAAAACCTAATACTAAGAACCAATTTAGTTGCCAAAAATCCTACATTCAGTGATTCTCGGAGTGTGGATCGTACCCCATAGATACCCCTCATGTACCTTGCATTATGAGATAGAAATTCCTTGGTGATAAGATCTTTAGATCTTTGGGGTAAGAGAGACTGGCATGCTCGAGAAGTGTGTGTCGTGGAGTGGAGCTAGTGCTGCTAGACTCTCTATCTGTCTATCTTGTCTGGGTATTTTGCTGTGGGGACCTCATTGAATGGTGTCCACTATCCAACCTAAGATTGTATTCCATGCTTTTTTTATGTATCGTTGTGCTAGACTAGTATTGAGTCAGTCCCTTGGTCTATTTCAGGCCCTATCCTACATATCTCTGAATTTTCTGAGATTGTATGAAAATTTAGTCAGTCAGCTATACATACCTACCAACAATTGTTCTCAGATTTGGAAAACTACAAAACTTTTCCCACACACGGAGTTACTGAAAACAAGGTCCATTTTGAAAACAAAAAAAAAAAACTCAAAGTTTTACATACTTGTGACTCTAAAAAGTCTTTGCATAGTCCTTATATAGTCCTTGTATAGTCCTTGCATAGTCCTTATATAGTCCTCATTATCATCCTCATATACATTCTTGTCTAGACCTCATATACGTCTATCTTAGTCCATCGTCATTTGCATAATCATCCTAGAAAGTTATACCCCAAATGTCCAAAACACAATCAAAGGATCAATCAAACTCAACCTCAACTCAAACAAGTTGGTCAAGTTCAATCAAACATTGTCACATTCAGAGAAATGGAGAAAACATCTTACATGTTGTGATCCTAGCTCCAAACCAAACAAGAAAACATCATGGATTGGCATTATACATTTCATAGGGAAGGTGGAGGATTCATCCCTTCCAATCTTATTCCATTGCCATCCATAGAAATATTAGCTCAACAAATAAAAAATTTGCAACAAGTGACAGGCATGGCTAGTCCTGACAATCATAGGGGATAGTTAGAAAACATGATGAGAGAAGTGATGGCCATAAGGGAATCAGTATCTGACCAACATTCTTATTCTTGTGAGACCATTCAAACATGCCAACCTTCATTCTTCAACAAAATCATTCTTACCTTAGTTCAACCAACATTAGAGTCATGTAAACCTTCTTTTTATTTCAACCCACTACATCAATCATACCAATCACATCAACCCAACATTCAAAGTACCTCTTTCAACCAAAATCAAACCCCATTCAACCAAATTCCAAATCAAAATTCATATCAACCCAACATTCAAACCTCGTTCAACCAAAATCAAACCCCATTCAACCAAATTCCAAATCAAAATTCATATCAACCCAACATTCAAACCTCATTTCGAGAAGGAAACGGCTAAGGATAGTTTGAGTGAGGATAAGAAGAGTGTTGGAGAAGGGCTATTCCTGGATAACCTTAAAAAACTCACTAAGGCTAGATTAGGTTATGACAAATGGATATATGAACTAATGAAGAACCTGGAAAAAAATGGTAAATAGATAGATGAGAAAAGGAAGGAAGATGACAGGAATCAGAAGCAATGGAAGCAAGATATGGAGGAAAAAGTTAAAAAAATGGTAGCTCAGATTGACTATCTGGAAGAAGGGAAAGTGGGGATGAAAAACTTGTTGGGTATGATCCCAAATATCTTGTCTGCTGTTACAAAAAACCTAGAGGACATCTTGAAGGTCCTCAATAACTCCAACTCTCCCAAACCGGTGGTGGACCTCGACATGGATGAAGATGCAATCAAGATTGGAAGTGGGGAAGCAACACATGGAGGAGCTGCAAAGAGAACTAGAGCAAGTGTTAAGAAAGCTATTGTTGTGTCTGCTAAGGAAATCCCTAATCTTAGGGATAATATCAAAGACCTATATGGGATTAGTAGTAACTTAGCTAATACCTTGAAAAACATAAATTAGTTCCTTTTGTCTGGTCTGGCTAGTTTATGTTGGTTTTTTGGGGCTTTTGCTAGCTTTTTCTAGTAATTTTGTTGGTTTTCCTAAATGTATGTTCCTCCTAGTTTGTTAATGGTTTATCTTGTAAGATTATTTTGTAAAGGGTTTCGGGGCCCCTTCAAAACCTTCTTTTACCTTAATAAAAAACATTCAAGCCTTGTTCAACCAAAATCAAACCCATTTCAACCAAAGTCCAAATCAAAATTCACACCAACCCAACATTCAAACCTATTTCAAGAAAAATCAAACCCCTTTCAATGAAAGTCCAAATCAAAATTCATTTAACCAAAATCAAACAACTTTCACCCAAAATCAAACATCTTTCACCCAAAATCAAATCCCTTTCAACCAAAGTCCAAATCAAAATTCACACCAACCCAACATTCAAACCTCTTTCAAGAAAAATCAAACCCCTTTCAATCAAAGTCCAAATCAAAATTCATTTAACCAAAATCAAACAACTTTCACCCAAAATCAAACATCTTTCACCCAAAATCAAATCCCTTTCAACCAAAGCCCAAATCAACCATATCTATCCACTATTTCATTATCCCTTGAAGTCACACAAAACCAATCCATGCCATCTCTATCTAATAGCACAACCTCACAAGGGCTATCCATCGTACAAAACCAATCTAATCCAAGTCATGATTTAGAGAATCTCATTCAAAATCCTTCTTCATTAGGCCAAAATGTTGAAACATTCCAAGAATCTCCCATGCATTTTCAAACTCCTTCCTTGTGTCAAGAGGATGATCCAAAATCAGAAGAAATGAGTCCCAAAACAAATAAAGATCAAGAACAACCACTTCCATCCTACCCAATTTTTGATCCAGATCCCACCGACCAAGAGTCTTATGATGATCCCCTTGCTCTTTTCTATTCCATTCATAATGACGCCCTTTTATCTCAAGAACAAAGTGTCCTTTCAAGTCCCATCCAACATCCACCTCCTAAACAAGATCAAGACATCCCTTCCATCCTCCCTAATAATCTCTTTACAAACCAAGATCAAAGCATACCTTTACCTTCATGTCCTAAACAAGATTCCATTATTTCTCCAAACCTTGATCAAGATCCCTCCATCCCTTCATCTCCATGTCATAATTCTCCATGTTCCTCACAAGGTTCCCTCTCAAACAAACTTGTCATTTCTCCTAGTCTCTCTCATGATTCCTCTACACAAGTTGTTCATGGACCCCTTATCAATGAAATCACCAATTTAGATTATACAACACAGAGCATCTTGTCAACAAATATATGTGAGCCATCATCACATACCAAAGTGGTGACAAAAACAAGCATAACACCAACTAATAAGATCAACACCCAATTGATTTCATCATCCTCTTCAAGTGCATCAATAAAAATAGGCATAACACCTGCTCATGTCATAACTTCAAAACCAATTTGTCTCATACACCCGCACTTGATAGATTGGGGTCAAGAGAATCTACCCTAGTTGGATTTCTTTGAAACTGATAAGGCTATATCTGAATTCATGGATTCCAGAGCTAGATTTCCTTCTGATGATTTACAGAATCCAAAAAATAAGAAAATCAACATTGGAGATACTGAACATATACACTTAGCTGAGTCCTTATATCCTATTGGAAAAGACATCTTTATCCGACTTTTCAAACAAAGGCCAATGAACTACCTACACGATATTATACCTAAGGGTTGGGTTAGTTTAGGTTTTACTTCCCACATTGCATACCATTTTATTCAAAACACTGCATTACATATAGTTTCTTTTTCAAGCACATCGTATTCACAGATTTCATGGCATATAGGTTCTGCATTTTCATATAGTAGCATTAATAAAACAAGGCAACCGTCCAATTTTATCATTCGTTTGCATTCAAGAGAAATAAGGATCATCTCCTTTCTTAGATATTCAGACATGAAGTCTTTGAGGTCCTAAGGACATTCATTTTCAACATTACTCTGTGATGATGCTTTACTTATGGTTCGGTAGTGATTTCACTATTTGAGACTTGTCAACCCAAAATCTATCAATTGCTATATCTCAAACACAATAAATCTCTAATTTACTCTAGACACCTGGTTGATCATATGACTAGTGAAAAATCTAAAATTCTACTTCAGTGCTGCTATAATTGTCACACCCAAGTAGGTTTCATTACTTACAAGTCAAGGCAAGAAAAAAAAGGAAAAAAAAGCTATGCCAAATATCCTTCTAAAGGCAAAAAGATCAATGATATATAACTGAAATATCATGTATACAAATGCGATAAAAATCTTGACTATGGGAACATGCAAGTAACTCCATCAAGGCTATGAATGCCTATTGGCAATGGAGCAATATTTGAGAAATTACAGTCTATAACCTCATCGGAGCTCTCAAGGCTTGTTGGCAGCGAGGCACTATTCGGGATGCTTTTGAAGTTAGAAAAAACCATGTAGCTAGTCATATAGGATGCTAAGGATCTTTAGTGAACACAAGAGTGGGAATCAACTCATCTGCACACATATGGGCAAAAGAAGATCAAAGTTTTGAGAACCAATGGGGAAGTTTTGTGCGTCTCCATTTGTAAATCCTAGTCACTAAGTGTGTTGATTTGAATGTTCCAAGGGACCTTAGGGATCTATTGACTACTTATCTATGAAATGTTTTGCACCTCCATTTCAATTGATGTATTACAAATGCAAAAACAAACATAGTCAACCTTGTTCGAATAGGAAATGCATCTTCATTCTGCATATTACATTCACATAGGTCATGTCAAAAATTCATTTGTCTCCACATACATTCTACAGATCATCATGTCATACAGGTCTGCATACTGGGGGCATAACTGAAAAAATCCAAAAAAAAATCATATAAAGTCTTGAAAAAATCCTAAAAATTAGATAACGTCCTTCAAAAATATCCAAAAATAGTGAAAAACATAAAATTCAAAAACAGTGAAAAACATAAAATTCAAAAAACACTGAAAAAATCAAAATCCAATAAATCATATAATGTCCTGAAAAAATCATCCAAAAACATTCAAAAATGGAAAACATAACAACCAAAAACATAACAGCCAAAAACATTCAAATATCGACCTACATAATCCAAAAACATCGAAAAAAGCTCTTGGAAAAGAACTAAAAATAAAAAATCAATCAATCAAAAAACTTGCAATAAAATGTCTTGTGAGAAACAAATACCCTAGCAGATATCCAACAAACATTTTGCATGAAGTTAACAAAGGATACGACTATCTAGTCAAACATCTGTAGTCAACTGATCAAACTGTCTTATCAATCGTATCATATCCATATCAAAGTGATCATTATCTTGTCTTAAACAGAAGAGGATACACTCAAAATCAAACAGGTCAGTCTTAAACAGGGTCCGCAACTTTCTGAGATTAGACATTATCAACTATCACATCAAGCAACTGAGAACAAAGGCACAAGGTCAGTATAGCTGCTGAATTTTGTCTAGGTCAGTCTTTTGTAATACCTTGCTAGGAAACCCCAAAGGGTTTAAGTTAAAAACACTCAAATAGAGTGTAAATATTTTTTTAAAAAAATAATATTTAAGAGTATTACTAATTAGATACAACGTTAAGATAATTTGGAGTTAACTAAGAACTTATATAACACAGTGGAAGACTAAATGATCCTAAGGAGTTTCCCAACGCAATTACATAACCTAACACCTAACTCAACTTGCGTCGATTGATCCAATAAACTGGATATCTTAATTTTGGGATAAAGCATAGGACTTGATTATATATATGTTCAATAAGTTTACAACATAGAATTTTAGGAAGCGTTCATTTATTTTGGGTGGATAGGAGGCCAACGTGAGGTTATTTACTCAATGCACATTAACACCTAATTAATTTAAGAGGCCTTCCTTAAGGTTCAATGTGATTAAAATAATGAAGTTCGTTCATTGGTTTTGAGATTACCACCCACAACTGATATCTTTCTCTAATATTAAAAGTATGGCTAATAAGATGAGATTCATTCATTAAGGATTAAACTTCCATTATTAGAGTGAGGTTCCATCATTTGAATTCAAGCATAACCAACTAATGAGTCGTAGTCCTTTTATGGAGGATAAAATGTAATTAGCCATAGGGTTCATTCGTTGAAGTTTTAATAATGCAAATAGAAGGAGCTCAACTTATTAAGGTGGAAATGTATTAGGACACATGAGTTCATCCTTTAAATTAAAATATAGTTAGCAAGATGAAATTCATCATTACAGGATTAAAATATAAGTTCATAGTGACATTCTTCCATTAGGATTAAAATACAATTATCTTATTGTATGTCACTCTTTTTAGTTAAATGTAGTTAATATGAAGAGATACATTTACTAAGATTAAGATATAAACAACTGATTGAATCCTTCCCCTTTTAGTTCAATTTTAGCAATCATAAAGAGATTCTTCTATTAGGGTTATAATGATGGATAAATAGTTGAGTTCACCCAATTAACAAGTTAATTTGGTAGGGATTATTTGTTAAGATTAAAACGTGAAATAACTAAACAAATTCATCCAATATAGTGTAACATAATTAACATGGCGTTACTCATTTACTAAGATAAAAAGGTAAATACCTAGATGATGTTCATCCTTTAGATTTCAATCTAGGAATTATAATATTAATTCTAACTTTGTTTTCCATTCACATTCGTTCAATTTACATGGTTAATAACAAGTTAATCCAATGATGTAACCCAGCAAGATTCTTTCCACTATTACTACTTTTAATGAACATTATCAAAATACTTTTCCATAATCTTAATTACAATCTTTTATGAACCTAATTACTACATTTGTCAAGATGAATAATTTTATGCACTTTGATTTAAATTCGTTAAATTCCCCACCATACACTTATACAAGAATACAACCATCCATGATAATTTAAAGCATGAAACAAAGGAAGCTAACACATCGCATAACATAGATATGATCTCGGAGTTCACCCTAAGGGGCTACATCTCCAGGTCTGCTCAACTGCAAGACCCCTCTGACATTTAATATAGTTAGGAATACATAAATAATATGTCTTTTACATTTTTTCCGCTTAGGCGAACACAACCAATATACAAATGACCACTTTGACCCACAAATCCTAATTGATTTCCACGTAGAGGCAGAACCAACTGAGCATACTAAAAAAGGAAGTACAAGGTTCATTGCCCAACAGTACTCTATTTAGAGACCTAAGACTTAACAGGTGCCCCATCTTCAACAACAGGGTTCAGACAAATACATCAAGGTTTGCCATCACTTTAGCAAAGCAAATATAGAACTTAAACTTACAAACTTTCCAAATCGATACGTTACCAAACTTCCATCCATTCTACTAGCATATCAAGAAAGTAATAACAAAATATACGAAGATAATTTAGATTCATATTTTCATACTCTCCTATACTTTAGTTTTCATTTCTAAAATTTCTGAAAGATCTTAATTAATCAAATCGAAAGACAATTCTTATTTCAAGGGGAAAAAAAACATCTTATTAAAATATATTTCATAGCGTTAACAATAGTGTTATATTCCAAAGGGCTTCAAATAAAGGCATTATTGGATCTCTTTACCAAAGATTACCTTTCCTGTTAAAATGAGTACCAAATTTAAATGTTCGTTGATATAAATTTAATAACCGAAGATCAATAAATTATAATTAATCTACAACTTGAAACCAAGTATGCAATATATATATATATTAGCAACTAAAATCTAAATTTATATAACATAGATCTTCTAAAAATTCGTTATAAACTCTTTTTTTTATTTTTCTCTATAAATACCCCATGGCATTTTTTTTTATTTTTTTATTTTTATAAACACTAATATTATAATATATATATTTTTTTGTTTTTTTTAAAAAATATATTAAAAAAAAACATAAAACAATTTCCTTATTTTATTCTGGAACCCTACCTATGGGCCCCACCTCCCATCTCAGGAGTGTGTGGAACCCACACACGGGTCCTTGCGGCCCATAGCGTGGACGCAGATCCCTGCGAAACCACACTGTGGTCGTAGGTTCCCTACGGCCCACAGCGTGGACGCAGGTCCTTGCGAGCCACACTGTGGTCACAGGTCTCCCTGCGGCCCACAGTGTGGACGCAGGGTTCCCTGCGGCCCACGTTGTGGACACAAGTCCCTGCGGCCCACATTGTGGTTGCAGGTAGACTGCGAGTTACGGCAGTGCCGCAGGGAAGGGGGCGGGTTGAGCTTCGGCTCCCCCCCCGAAACCCTTAATTTTTTAATTTTTTAATTTTTTAATTTTCTTCTCCTTTTCTCTTTTTTTTTGAATATGTATTATTCTTTTTTTTTAACAGTCTAGTTTCGACTTAAAAAAATCACATATTAAAATAACTAAAATAACATAAAACCCCCCAATGACCATTTATCACAGTCACAGCCATTTTTTTTTTGTATTTCCAGAATGTTTAAGCAAAGATTTGGGAAGATTTTCTCCCTTCAAAATGTCCAAGAAGCCATGTCAAATCTTGAATCCAAGAACAACCAAGCTTTCAAAACTGAAACTAAATCTTAATGACACTCATGGACATTATCATTTCTTTTTCCAGCATTTCATGGAGAACTTTCAACACTTTTTTTTTTGATTCAACAATAAATAAAAGGGTAGATTGGAATCCTACCTCCAAACGCATTCCAGGAAGAGTTTTGGTGAAGAGCTCCACCTGCAACTCAAAGCAAATCTCCCATTTTTCCAAAATTTCCCCATCTCCATTTTTTTCCAAAAAAAAAAAAGCTCTCAAGAAAGAACCCCCCAAAAATATTCAAAAACTAGGTTAAATGAGAAACCTCTTCCTTGCCCTAATTTTCCTTTTCGAATTTAAGCATTTATTTTTTTTGAAAATAAAAGAAACATGAAAATGGAAATCATTATTTTCCACAACTCAATAAATCTAACTTGTTTTATTCTAATTAAAATTAACATGCTTCTATTTCTTATTTAATTCTAATTTTAATCTCTCAATATCAATTTAGGCCTACATTTATATTTTGAACTGTTAACAAGGGTGAGGTATTTAAATTAATTTAAATTTCAAAAATCAATCCTTTATACTATATCAATTTTGCAAGTAAAAAGAATAATTTCCTTTTAAATAATAAAATCTACCCTTCTATTCCAAAATGCGAAAATGATAAATTATTTTTATTTCCCAAATGACTTTAAATCTTTCCTTTCTAAAATGCATAACTAATTGAATTTCGTTATTATTAAAATTAACTATTAAACTAACTCGCTATAACATAATAAAGCGACCTTTTTAAGTGAATGACTAATCTCATGAAGGAGATCTATTTATTCTAATTTTCTCAACCACAAATGCGTAAATGAGCACATTAATCCAAGTTAAATACCTTAAGCATGCTACAATAATAATTAAAGCAATCTCTTTAAATTAACGATTAATCGTATAAAAGAAAACTACCTATTTTAAATTTCTAAATTACAAATGCGCACATCCACACATTAAATTGAATTGAATATTTGGGATAACAAACTCCACTTACCCCGTGCTAGGCACGCAAACCGAGGAAGTCCACCAAATCACATGACACGCAACCCAATGAAAAGAAAGCCACACATGATGCTCACCTAACCATGGTTAAGGCAAGACGAGAGTTTTATGACCACCAAATCCGAATTCTAAGGATGAAGGAGGCATACTCAACCTTGCAAATCCCAAAGGAGATGAACCTCGCCCTAAGCGGTGTTGTACCTGCAATCTCCTGCACCCATGAATTCATACAAGCATACATATACATATACATATTCAATGAGGGCATTAGCTCAAGATTTATCACAAGAGTTAGGAAACAATTACATTTACACAAGAATCGACGCAAAAGCACAATAATAGTTATGCACGATTATTTATATTATCTAAACTACACATTGCATCACGGTTAACCTACCATTCAAGAATGCCACATAGGAAATCAACCAAGGTCAAACGGGTTTTTTTTACAAGTTCGACTAGGGTAGGGCATTACATCTTTATCTTTTATCATTTGGCGATAGATATTGTTCCTATGCTACTCAAGGATGTCCACAAGTGACTAGAGGAGCCAGGATGGGCATTATCTTTTTCTTTGTTTGTTGCTTGTTTGCTACGTGTTTGTTTCTTCAATGAGATATCTTTACATCTTGGTTCTTTATACCCTGATGTGCTAAGCTCCATTGTTCAATAATAAGGTTTAGTGATGAATATATATTGCACAATAAATAATGACACAGGTTCATGATTCAATCGTTCTCATTCTCATCTCATCTTCTTATTGCAAGTTTGTTGATTCTTTTCTCATCATCTCTTTCTAAATCATTTTCTATCATCTAACATTATTTTATTTCATTTGAAGGTTCATTCTCTCATATTCTATCTCAATATCATCTTCACATCACCTATCTCTAATCAACTAACCATTCTTCTATCTTTAATCTCACATTCTTCTTTTTTTGAGAGATCATTGATATCTTTAATGCACAAACAATCTCTCGAGGGGGCATTACACCCTAAGTATCACAGAGGCATACTAGGGCATAATTTTTTGTTTTCTTTGAAACAATGTCATTTCGACATTGTCTCAAAGAGGGGCAAATGTAGACACCTAAAAATGTCTCATTGATCATGTACTAATTATTCCTCTAATTGATTAAAAAATTCTTTAACTATTTAATTAAGTTAATTAATCTTATTCTTCTATTTCATATTTCCTCATAATCTTACTAATTATTCTAATTCTTATTCTATCATCATTTAATCATTTTAACCATTTTCTAAATATTTATTAAATATTTATTATTTAATTAATTCTAATTAATTCCCCAATTTAAATAATCTTTATTATTTAAATAAATTAATTCTCAAATCCTATCATCATCTAATCATTAACCCTTTTCTAAATATTAATTAAATATTTAATTAATTGTGATTTAATCCTTTAAATTAAATAATCTTTATTATTTAATTAAATTCTATTCCTAAATAATTAAATAGTTTCTTTAAATTATTTAATTAACTAATTAATTCTTCTAATTCTTTCACATTCTTCTAATTTCTTCCAAATTCAAATACATGTGCATGATTTCAAAAACCAAATTGAAAATCAAAGTCAAGTTCTAAATATATTCAAGTACTAAATTGAATTAAAATAAATTCAATTATTTGAATAAATCTCATGCAAAGATTAAATTGAAAATCTAAATCTAAATGCAAGCACATGCTAAATTAATTAATTAAATCATTTATCTCTCCAATATCTATCTCCATATTTCAGTTAGCTTTTTCTAAATTAAGCTTTCTTTGTCATCCTCTTTATTTCCTCCAATCATTCTTTTTCTTCCTTCAGTCAGCTTTTTCTCAATCAGTTGACTTAATTAATCTATTCAATCTATTGAGTTTCACTCCTACAATCAGCAGTTCAACTATCAATTTTCATGTGAGCTCACCTGAGTTCCACCTCTTGATCAATCTATTCCATCTTTCAATCAATCCTCTTCAATTATCTATAAATTGAGCATCCAATCTCCATTTTCAATAATCACTAACTTCAAATCTTTGTGTCACTTGCAGGTTACCAGTGCAATATCTAAGAGCCATCATACCACAGAGAAGAGAAGAGCAATGGAAGCGATATGCAATCTTGGAATAGGGAGTTTTTATTGAATTGATTTATAATTCTTATTTCTTGATATTGCATTATTTCATTGTCTTGTTTGTTAGATTCTTTGATTAGATAGGGATTTACGATTTCCCTTGATTTCTAATTGAATACTTTTTATTAAGATGAATTTTACATGCATATACAGTCCTGCCCAAACTTTTGGGAAAAAACGGAACAACAAATTTTTTTTTGACAACATGAATACATTAAATCATCTACATTTAAAAAAAAAGAATGAATAAATTTTGTCTTAACTAAGGGTTAACTCTGGGTTAAATAGAATAGATTACTAAGTGGATTTAAATAACTAAAACAATATGGTGACAATAATTAGAGAAGACTAATTATTCCCTAAAAGGGGTCACCACCACTTAATTAATTAATTATCTAAATTAATTATTAAGCCCAAATTAAAATGTCTCCAACAATTGTCCAAGAGACATTAATTATCTCAACAATATTAAAATACTCAAGACTAATAAAAATAATGTTAACTTATATTAAAAATAATTAATTGAGCAACTACGAAAACACCTTTAATTAGATTAATAAAGTTAACCTAATTCAAATATAATATCAGTCTAATTTATTTATTTTATATTAAATTCAAATTTAAATCCCCTTGGATATTTAAATCTCAACTATTAAATATTTGACAATCAATGACCTCATAAGCTACAATTTTACATTATGCATTTAATAATTTTCATTAATAGCTATCAATGTATTTTCAGGTATTCACTTTCTCCGGGACTCGATGAAAGAAGTAATGTCTTCCCCAACTTTAGTTTTGCTGCTTCAGATGATGCCTCCTACAACTCTCAACGATTATGTTATCCCCCCTTCTTCTCCTCCATTGGAAAGTAGTAGCTCATGGTTTATGCATTCTTAATGTAATTCTCTCAGTCAGAGAAAATTTTGTACTCATTATAGGGCGCTGGGTTTTTTTGTTTCCCATTATGGTAATTGTGTAATCTTGGGTGGGCCTCTTATCTGGTTTTTATGTATGAGCAAGGCCGAAGGTTTTCTTTACCTGGTTCTTTCCTACCGGTGCTCTTTGAATCAGGTTGTAAAAAAATTATAAAAATTAATAAAATTTAGTGGTTCACCACTTTTATCAAAAAATAAAATAAAATTTATTAATAAAATCCCCTAAAAGAATTTTAACCCAACATACATATTTAATTAAATATGAAAAATAACTATATAAAATTCCTCATTAATAACCCTAGTTAATAAAATTAAATCAATTATGCGATTAATATAGCTATATAAAAATTAATCCCCAATTTTAATTAAACCTTGATAATAAAGACTATATTAAAATTAATTTCACCCTAGTCAATATTAGGAGTTAATAAATCCAACATATTGACTATAGCTAAATAGGGGAGGAGATTCTTTTTTTTTTAATTTTAAAAATGAATTCCCCCTCATTTCATTTTAATATAATTTAATTATAAACCCTAACTAGGGTTGATCTATTCCTATCATTAACCTATTCTTTTTATTCTTTCTAAATGATAACCCTAAGCCGAATATGGGCTAGGGTTGCATATCTTAATTTCTCTTTTATTTTAAAAGCTAACCCTAACCCGAAAATGGGTTAGGGTTGCTTATTTTATCATATCTTATTATTATTATTATTATTATTTTACTTTGCTTTTGGTGTGTGTGTGTGTTTTGGAAGGGTTTCATGGCAGCGACAGAGGAAGACCGAAGGCCATGGCGAAGGGCGTTATGCATGGGAGAACGCAGGGGTTTAGGGAGGTGGCGGTTGCCACTACGGTGGCCACCTGCAGTGGTGGCTGAGGCTACCACTGGGGGTCATGGTCCGCAGCGATGTCGTGGAATCCCTATGGGACATGGTCCGCAGTGGTGGCCGAGGCCACCCCTGCGGATCATGGCCCACAGTGGCATTGTGGGCGCCCCTGTGGGTCTCGGCCCGCAGTGGTGGCCGAGGCCATCCCTATGGGTCACGGCCCGCAGTGGCACCATGGGCGCCCCTATGGGTTTCGACCAATAGAGGGGGCCCGAGCCGCCCAGCTGCAAGCTCGCAAGGGCTTCAGGGGGGGTTTGAGCTCCCTACTTTGTTTATCAATTTTTTGTTTTATTTAATTATTTTTTTGTTATATAGATAAAAGATGAAATATATATATATATACATAAATAAATATATATTTATTTAAATATATTTGAAAAATCTGTGTAGACATGCATGATTTCAGTATGAACCAAAAATTTAAAATGACAAGTATTACTTTTCCAGAATAAAATGTATCAAATAAATCTATATATACATATACATATAAATGAGCATGTTTATTTTATTTATTTACAGCAACATACATGCCTATTTTATATATTTTTTTTAAAGAACAACACCTTAGTTTTAAATAATAAAACTGCAGGCATTATCCCTTATAAAAATATATATATGTGCATATGAAAACATATATATGTTTTCAAGTTTAAGTCTATATAAATCAATATATAAACATGAGCACGTTTATTTTATTTATTTACAACAACATACATGTCTATTTTATATATTTTTTTTTAAAGAACAACAACTTAGTTATAAATAATAAAACTGCAGGCATTATCCCTTATAAAAATATATATATGTACATATGAAAACATATATATGTTTTTAGGTTTAAGTCTGCATTTCCATTATTTAGGACATGTTATTATCAATAAATAGAGCAATTTAATTTTTTTTATGTCCTTCATTAACCTATAGTTTATTTCCCTATGATTTAACATATTCAATAACTAGGTTAATAATAGTTCCTACTAAACATGCTTTTTCCAGATTTATAGAAAAATATATAACAAAAATAAATGTATTTACAAAATAGTAAATATAACAAAAATGATTTTATTTACAGTTGCAATATAATTCTTTCTAAAATCCATTGATTAATAACAACAAGATAAAATGGAGTATTAACTCTAGATATCTATTTATTTTTCCTTTTTCAATAACACAGAAACAAAAAATAATTTCATTCCTTTCTACATTAAATTTTTAAAATAGAATAAAATGTCATTTTCCAATCTTTTTCCAGCAACTATATCAATACCAAAATAATACAAAAATGCATTCATCTCATTTAAAAGATAAATACTACAAGTAAAATACATTATATTACATGGTAAAACTTACTCAAATAATACATTTTCTTTTCTGCAAAATAAATACAAATAAGAAAACTCTTTTTCTTTTCTTTTCTGCAACTAAAATACAATAGGAAATCTTTTCTTTTCTGCAACTAAATAAAACAATAGGATCATTCCAAATATTTTTCTTTACTCTTTTCCCAAGCAAAACCTACAATAAATCTAGGCTTACTAGAAGCCACCCCCGAGCTAAGAGAATCAAGGCTAGATGGGAAACACACATACAAACACATACATGTAGAAACTCATAACAACAAAAGACACTCCCAACCCAAGGATTACACAATGTCACATATCTGACTTTTCAAGTGGGGTGAAGGTCGACTATTTACCTTGAGAAGAATTCTGTATAAAGAGAATATAATGCCATAACAAGGCTGCAAATAACACATCCACAAGTTCCAACCTTGTCCCTATAATCCCTTATGTCCCCCAAAGCATACAAGCCAACAAAACTCCCCTTATGACCCCCATTGCATAAATAAATTATAATGCTCCGAGGGCGACAAAATCCCTTGAGATTCACTCTATTCCAAAGAGAGCCTCTCACTAAAAGTTTGTCAAACAACCCTTCACCCCAAGGCCACTCTACCCTCCCAAGGGTTAGTTTGGCCTTGAAAACTCCCAAAAACAAAAACATAAAAACTCAACCAAAACACATAAGGAAGAACTCTACTACTTCCTACACATATAAAAAAAAAAAACAACAATGGAAAAACAATTACAACCACAATCTTTTTAAAAAAAACAACATCATACAAGAAATAGGAATTCCACCAATCTTAAATCTGCCAAAAGGGTAAGAGAAGTTGTAGGAGAGCTGCCCAAATCAACAACCTTTTCCTCTCAAGACTTAGCCAAAAATCTTCCAAAACTTACAAAAATTTGCTCAAAAATCTAAGTCTCCAAAATGGAGAGTGTGTGATCAAACTTCTCCCTCCCAAACTATTCCCTATAAAGACACTCCTCACTCTTTCCAACCCACTTGGGAAGGGTGATGGATGCTCATTGGTTGGTCTTCCTAATACCTTACACACTCCCTAACCAAGGCACCTCAAAAAGGGGAAATGGAATGGGGAAGAGCAATGCCACTCATGAGGAGGATTATCTAACCTAGGAAGGCTCTTCTAAAGATGAAATTCGGTCAACTTGGGAAACTCAATTT
This sequence comes from Cryptomeria japonica, assembly GCF_030272615.1. Classification (NCBI taxonomy): domain Eukaryota; kingdom Viridiplantae; phylum Streptophyta; class Pinopsida; order Cupressales; family Cupressaceae; genus Cryptomeria; species Cryptomeria japonica. The sequence continues at coordinate 443,702,852 of NC_081406.1, read as the reverse complement.
TTGGGGAGGTTAAAAAGCCCTAGGAAGTGGACACATGGTTAAATTTGACCTTCATCCATAGGTACATCATATGGCCCACTAAAAATGCTCCTAAACCGAATCTAGGAGTTGGTTTAACCCCTTGAAAGTTCACCCAGAGTTTACCTACGGATCAACCCTTAGTTGACCTTATTTATGGCACCCTAACCAAGACATTCTTGGGACCATTTTAGGATAATTGAAAATATATGCATTGGTAAAAATATATTTCTTCAAAAAGAGACATGACAATGGCAACTCATTCTACAACACATGTGTCAAGTGACACTACAAAAAGAATTACACATCACTAAATCACACATGGAAAATGTCCCTTTTTTTTGGAATTGATAAATTAAACAATTTCCAAATATACACACATCCAAGCATAACATTTATAAATTAAAACACATTTACAAACAAGGGGTTGTCTCTCCAAATAGACAACCCCTGGCTTCACAATTGCAAATAAGCCTAGGCTTGATTCTCTGAATAATTTCCATGGTCACATGGAATAATTTTCCCACACATCTCACTTGCACATTAGTAATTCTAAAAATCACATATAATATTATCAAAAGAATACAATTCAGACATCACATAAAATTTCAATTATAAAAATCAAGTATCCAATTATCTGATAACATCCACATAAAATCATCTACTAAATAGCATCATCCTCATAAACATGGAATTAAATCATTTTTAGAGCATGTATCCATAATTTCTAGTATAAAAATGTACTACAAATCAAAGTAACTGACATAATCATATCAATGGTATCCATAACATGGGATCATATAAAATCTATGTCCATAATGCATCACAATATAGTATCAATAATAGGTCCAACATGAAAATAACTGAAATGCTATGATGGCTCAGGGTAGGGCCTCACACCCTCCCCCTCTAGGCATGAAATTCCTCCTGGAGTTCATCAAAAAGATGGGGGTACTGAGATCTCATCTGTGTTGCATCCTCCCATGATGTCGTAACCTCATCATAACAATCCCACTGGACCCTAACTTGGTCCAGCTCTCGACCTCAAAGAGACAGCATCCAGTGAGCCAAAATGCGAATGGGCTCCAAAGCTAGCTACCCATCTGAATCCACCTGCAAGGAATCCCAATCCAGAATATGAGACTCATCATAAATGTACTTCCTTAGAACTGATACATGAAACACACCGTGGATGCATGACATGCTAGGTGGCAATGCTAGATGATATGCAACTGGTCCTATCCTCTCAAGGATCTCAAATGGTCCGAAAAAGTGAGGTGTGAGTTTAGAACCCTTTCCATAACGGATTGGACTCTTATGCGATCGCACTCTCAAGAAAATTCTGTCCCCAACCATGAAGCTCTGGTCTATCCTCTTTGCATATGCATACTTCTTTTTCTAATCCTGTGCCTCTCTAAGGCATTGTCTAATCAAAATCACCTACTGATCCATATCACAAACCATCTCATGACCTATGGCTACTCTATCCTCAATATGGTCCCAGCTCAAAGATGTCTTGCAAGGTCTGTCGTACAAAGCCTGAAAAGGTGGCATCCCCAAAGAAGTGTGATGCTCATTATTATAGGCAAACTCTACTAAAGGAAAGTACTCTTCCCATCTGGTTTGATGATCCATGATGTACATGTGGAGAAGGTCTTCTAACACCTTGTTTATCCTCTCTGTCTGTCCATCTATTTTTGAATGATAGGTTGTACTAAAGTTGATTCTGGTACCCGAGGCTACCTGTAATGCCTTCCAAAAGGAAGAAGTGAAGAGGGAGTCTCTGTTCGAGATAATCTTGCATGGAATGCCATGAAGTCTGACAATATCTTGCAAGAATACCTGTGCCACTACTGGTGCTATGAAGGTAGTCCGGACTGGTGAGAAGTGGGCCGCCTTGGTCAACTTGTCAACTATCACCATGATGGCATCATGATGATGTGCTGATATAGGAAGACCAATGACAAAGTCCATTGATATAGTATCCCACTTCCACTCTAGTATCGCATGAGACTGGAGCAACCCACTTGGATGATGGTGCTCTATCTTGACTCTCTAGCACTCAAGGCATCAAGCTACTAGTACAACAATGAATTGCCGCATACCTAGCCAATGATATAACTGTCTCAAATCTACATGCATCTTCTTAACTTTGGGATGCACTGCATAAGGAGCTCTATGAGCCTCTAACACAATAAAATCATGCAATCCTCCTGAAGAAGGTACATAGATGCACCCTCTATGACATAGTAGTCCATCGGACTCTAATGAATAGTTCGCATATCTCCCTTCCAGGGCCTTTTGAGATCACACTACCTGACATACCTCTAGATACCACTCATCCTCTAGTAGCTACTACAATATATGGCCTCTCAAATCTGTGTCCATAGTCATGGAGCATATCTCATGACATCTCCTACTCAAGGCATCTACAACTATGTTCTCCTTTCCCTTGATGTAGTGCATCAGAATCATACTCACATAGAAACTCCATCCATCTCCTCTGACGAGCATTAAGATTAGGCTGGGTGAATATGTACTGCAAGCTTTGATGATCTGAATGAAGCTCAAAATGATGAACCAAAAGGAAGTGTCTCCACCTCACAAGTGCATGCACTACTGCTGCAAGCTCAAGGTCATGTGTAGGGTAGTTAAGCTCATTAGTCTTAAGTTTCCTAGACTCATATGCTATAACTCAACCCTCCTACATAAGGACTGCTCCTAAGCCATCCAAGGAAGCATCTATGCATACCATGAAATCAGCTGAGGGGTCTGGCACAATAAGAATAGGTACACTAGTGAGTACCCTTTTTAGATCCTGAAAGGCCCTCTCACACCTTTGTGTCCACTCAAATTTCTTTCCCTTTCATTGAAGGGATGTAATAGGATGTGCAACCCTAGAGAACCCCTCAATAAAGCATATGTAGTACCCTACTAGACCCATGAAAATCCTAACCTCTGTCACACTAGTTGGCACTGGCCAATCCATAATAGCTTTGATCTTTGATGGGTCAACTGAGATCCCATCATCAGATATAACATGGCCTAGATATCTAACATCTGATTTGAAGAATGCACACTTCGATAGACTTTTGTACAACTGATTGTCCCTCAAGCACTGCAATACCTATCTCAAGTGCTCCTTCTCATTCTGAGAATATATCAGTATGTCATCAAGGAACACAATCACAAACCGATCAAGGAAGGTGTAGAATACCCCATTCATGAGACTCATGAATATAGCTGGAGCATTCATAAGACTAAATGAGACCATGGTGAGCTCATAGTGGTCATATCTGGTACAAAAAGTGGTCTTGTGGATATCGCTTTCTACAATCCTCAACTAATGGTACCCTAACTTCAGATTTATTTTGGAAAACACTTTAGCACCCTGAAGGTGATCAAATAAGTCATCAATCTTGGACAAGGGATAACGGTTTTTGATGGTCACTTTGTTCAACTGCCTACAATCCATACATAACCAAAGGGGTCCATCTTTCTTCTTCATGAAGATGACTGGTGTGCCCCAAGGGGAGATGCTAGGATGAATGTGACCCTTCTCTAGGAGTTCCTCAAGCTAGATCTTGTGCTCATTAAGCTTATTTGTGGTCATCCTATATGGTGCTCTTGAAACCAGCTCGGCTCCTGGTACAAGATCTATGTGGAAATCAATCTCTCTGCTAGGTGGCATACCAGGTAGCTTAGAAGGAAACACATCTGCAAATTCCTCAAGGATGGGATGATCATCTAGGGAAGGCTCCTTCTCATTGTCTTCCTCTCTATCACTGATGGTGATAACAAACAACCGACATCCCTTTCGCATGCTTCGCTTAAGCTGCATAGTGGAAATCATACGAAGTGACACGGGCCTCTGAATCCCTAAAATAACTATGGAGGTACCCTGATCATCCACACACTCAATCTTCTTCTGGCAACAATCCATCTTGGCTCTATGGGCGTATAGCCAATCCATACCAAGAACAATGCCATAAGATCCTAGAGGTGTGACTTGAAGGTCAACTAAGGTGGTCATACTCGCAATCTAAAGCTAATAGCCCCTAACCACTGACTCAACAGACACTCTAGCTCCTGAAGCCAACTCCACTACCCAACGAACACCTTGCCTAGATGCCACTAGCCTGCAATGCTCCACTACCAATGGAGATATAAAAGAATCAGTAGCTCCTTAGTCAAATAAGATAGAAACACTACTACCTCTGATCATACCTGAGGCCTCTATGACTATGGCCTGATGCTCTGTCTGGCAATTGTCAACCACTGCAAAGACTCTATGGGACTTACCCATGTCCCCAACTGTAGGCTCTGAACCTGCCTTCCTCTAATTACTTGCCATATGACCCTATGGACACTCTCTTGCCATGTGCCCCATGGCCCCACAAGTGAAGCAAGCACCACGTGTCTAGAACTGTGCACCCTATGGCCTAGAGTATCCCTGTCCTCCTATCCTACTCAAACCACTAAAACCACCCTTGGAGGACTCTTGAGTCCATGTCGGAGGTGTGTAAGGACCCTGTGATCTCTAGTCACACCTAAGACCCTGTGAATGCCACTGCTTGGGCTTAAAGCCCTATTGTCCCTATGGAGGCCTTTGCCTCTGATTCTCCTGTGACTGCTGTGAAGGAGGGGGTTTAAAGAACCCTGATGAATTCCTGTGGTTACCCTTCTTGTGGGGTTTCTGAAACCCAAAATACTACGACATAGGGTTTTGGTTCTGATGCCAATCCTGCATCTCTTGCGATCTACCCTGAATCTCCTCTAATATCGAGGCCTTCTCAATGGCAACCCGAAGGCTTCCTAGAGCTTCCATCCTAATAGGTCCTGCTATCCCGACATTTAATCCTCTAATGAACTGGTTGATGATTAAATTCTCCTCTTTCAAGTAGTCTATGTAGGGTAAGAGCTTGAAAAACTTTCTCTCATACTGGGACATAGAGAGACTCTTCTGTTGAAGGTCATGGAACCTATCTATCTTGCGTTCCCTATAGTGCTCTGATAGGTACCTATCTCTGAATCTCTCTGGTAAATATTTCCCAAGTAATAGTGTCCCTAGATAAATCATTCTTGTACTGCTCTTGCCTCCACCATGTGGAAGCCATCCCTCTCAGAAGGTGAATGGCAATCCATGCCTTTAGATTTCTCTCATAGGGACGTAATCTGAAGCAATTGTCTAAACTCAAAATCCAAGCCTCAGCCTCTACCCCATCGGTAGATCCTGCAAAGGATGGTGGCTGAAGGCGTAGAATCTCTTTGATCTGATCCCCGGGATCACGAGATGCTCTTTGAAAAATAACTAGTGCCACTACTGGGGGTCCCTCAAGTAGATGGATTGACTCAGGCTCATGCTCAGCCTAGACCTCTATACGGTTAGGAGGTGGACTCCTACTCCACTCTCTAGCTACGGATCTATGACTCCCATAACTCCGGTGTTCTGCCTGTCGATCTACTGCTAGGAGTCTATCCTGAACTATGCCTATCAGGTTCCAGAATGCAACCAAAATGTCTCTATTGGGGTCAATTGGTTGCTTGGGAGGAGCTTCCCAATCCCCTTCTGGATCTAGTTCATCCCACACAACTTCCTCACGTGCCATGGAAGCATGTCTAGGACCCCTATCGCGCTTACGAGCTTGTCGCGTAACTGTCGATATCCTTAATGATCAATAAAATAAAATAAAGTGAATAAATAAAATTAATAACAATTCTTTAAATAAAATAATATTAAAAGTGAAACATAATGGAGAAAAGGTTCCTAGTGTTGGAAACCTTGCTCTGATACCAAAATGTCATGCCCAAAATTTTGGGCAAAAACGGAACAATAATTTATTTTTTTTGACAACATAAATACATTAAATCATCTATGTTTTAAAAAAAGAATGAATAAGTTTTGTCTTAACTAAGGGTTAACTCTGGGCTAAATAGAATAGTTTACTAAGTTGATTTAAATAACTAAAGTGATATGGCGACAATAATTAGAGAAGACTAATTATTCCCTAAAAGGGATCACCACCACTTAATTAATTAATTAACTAAATTAATTATTAAGTCCAAATTAAAATGTCTCCAACAAGTGTCCAAGAGACATTAATTATCTCAACAGTATTAAAATACTCAAGACTAATAAAAATAATGTTAACTTATATTAAAAATAATTAATTGAGCAACCACGAAAATGCCTTTAATTAGATTAATAAAGTTAACCTAATTCAAATATAATATCAGACTAATTAATTCATTTTATATTAAATTCAAATTTAAATCCCCTTGGATATTTAAATCTCGACTATTAAATATTTGACAATCAATGATCTCATAGGCTAAAATTTTACATTATGCATTTAATAATTTTCATTAATAAAATCCCCTAAAGGATTTTAACCCAACATACATATTTAATTAAATATGAAAAATAACTATATAAAATTCCTCATTAATAACCCTAGTTAATAAAATTAAATCAATTATGCGATTAATATAGCTATATAAAAATTAATCCACAATTTTAATTAAACCTTGATAATAAAGACTATATTAAAATTAATTTCACCCTAGTTAATATTAGGAGTTAATAAATCCCACATATTGACTATAGCTAAATGGGGGAGGAGATTTTTTTTTTTAATTTTAAAAATGAATTCCCCCTCATTTCATTTTAATATAATTTAGTTATAAACCCTAACTAGGGTTGATCTATTCCTATACTTAACCTCTTCTTTTTATTCTTTCTAAATGCTAACCCTAACTTGATTATGGGCTAGGGTTGCATATCTTAATTTTTCTTTTATTTTAAAAGCTAACCCTAACCCAAAAATGGGTTAGGGTTTCTTATTTTATCATATCTTTTTATTTTATTTTTTTGACTTTGCTTTTGGTGTGTGTGTGTTTTTGCAGGGTTTCATGGCGGCAGCAGAGGAAGGCCGAAGGCCATGGCAGAGGGCGTTATGCATGGGAGACCACGGGGGTTTAGGAAGGCGGCGGTGACCGTTGTTGTAGGCCACCACTGGGGGTCGCAACCCGCATTGGCGGCTGAGGCTGCCCCTATGGGTCACGGCCCGCAATGGCCCCGTGGATGCCCCTATGGGTTTTGGCCCATAGAGGGGGCCCGAGCCACCCAACTGCAAGCTCGCAAGGGCTTCCCGGGGGAGGGGGGGAGGTTGAGCTCCCTACTTTGTTTATCAATTTTGTTTTTTTATTTAAATTGTTTTGGTTATATACATAAAAGATGAAATTTATATATACATATATATATGTGTGTGTGTGTGTGTGTGTGTGTGTGTGTGTGTGTGTGTGTATAAATAAATATATATTTATTTATATATATATTTAGAAAATTTGTGTAGACATACATGATTTCAGTATGAACCAAAAATTTAAAATGACAAGTATTACATTTCCAGAATATAATGTATCAAATAAATCAATATATATACATGAGCACGTTTATTTTATTTATTTACAACAACATACATGTCTATTTTATATATAGTTTTTAAAGAACAACTTAGTTATAAATAATAAAACTGCAGGCATTATCCCTTATAAAAATATATATATGTACATATGAAAACATATATATGTTTTTAGGTTTAAGTCTGCATTTCCATTATTTAGGATGGGTTATTATCAATAAATAGAGTAATTTAATTCTTTTTTATGTCCTTCATTAACCTATAGTTTTTTTCCCTATGATTTAACATATTCAATAACTAGGTTAATAATATTTCCTACAAAACATGTTTTTTCCAGATTTACAAAAAAATATATAACATAAACAAATGTATTTACAGAATAGTAAATATAGCAGAAATGATTTTATTTACAGCTGCAATATAATTCTTTCTAAAATCCATTGATTAATAACAACAAGATAAAATGCAGTATTAACTCTAGATAGCTATTTATTTTTCCTTTTTCAATAACACATAGAAACAGAAAATAATTTCATTCCTTTCTGCATTAAAATTTTAAAATAGAATAAAATGTCATTTTCCAATCTTTTTCCTGCAACTATATCAATACAGAAGTAATCCAAAAATGCATTCATCTCATTTAAAGGATAAATACTTCAAGTAAAATACATTATATTACATGGTAAAACTTACTCAAATAATACATTTTCTTTTCTGCAAAATAAATACAATAAGAAAACTCTTTTTCTTTTCTTTTTTGCAACTAAAATACAATAGGAAATCTTTTCTTTTCTGCAACTAAATACAACAATAGGATCATTCCAAATCTTTTTCTTCAATCTTTTCCCAAATAAAACCTACAATAAAAAGCTTGAAGTTTTGACCATGGAGGCTCAACTCCCAACCTAGGTTTACCAGAAGCCACCCCCGAGCTAGGAGAATTAAGGCTAGACGGGAAACACACATACAAACACATACATGTAGAAACTCATAACAACAAAAGACACTCCCAACCCAAGGATTACACAATGTCACATATGTGACTTTTCAAGTGGGGTGAAGGTGGACTATGTACCTTGAGGAGAATTCTACATATAGAGAACATAATGCCATAACAAGGCTGCAAATAACACATCCACAAGTTCCAAACTTGTCCCTATAATCCCTTATGTCCCCCAAGACATACAAGCCAACAAAAATCCCCTTATGACCTCCATTGCATAAACAAATTACAATGTAGCAAGGGTCACAAAATCCCTTGAGATTCACTCTCTTCCAATGAGAGCCTCTCACTCAAAGGCTATCAAACAACCCTCCCAAGGGTGAGTTTGGCCTTGAAAACTCCCAAAAACAAAAACATAAAAACTCAACCAAAACACATAAGGAAGAACTCTACTTCTTCCTACACATATAAAAAAAAAACAACAGCAATGGAAAAACAATTACAACCACAATCTTTTCAAAAGAAAACAACATCATACAAGAGATAGGAGTTCAACCAATCTTAAATCTACCAAAAGGGTAAAAGAAGTTGTAGGAGAGCTGCCCAAATCCACAACCTTTTCCTCTCAAGACTTAGCCAAAAATCTTCCAAAACTTACAAAAAATTTCTCAAAAATCTAAGTCTCCAAAATGGAGAGTGGGTGATCAAACTTCTTCCTCCCAAACTATTCCCTATGAAGACACTCCTCACTCTTTCCAACCCACTTGGGAAGGGTGATGGATGCTCATTGGTTGGTCTTCCCAATACCTTACACACTCCCTAAACAAGTCACCTCAAAAAGGGGAAATGGAATGGGGAAGAGAAATGCCACTCATGAGGAGGGTTATCTAACCTAGGAAGGCTCTTCTAAAGATGAAATTCGGCCAACTTGGGAAACTCAATTTTTGGGAAGGTTAAACAAGCCCTAGGGAGTGGACACATGGATAAATTTGGCTTTCATCCATAGGTACATCATATGGCCCACTAAAACTACTCCTAAACTTACTCTAGGAGATGGTTTAACCCCTTGAAAGTTCACCCAAAGTTTATCTATGGGTCAACCCCGAGTTGACCTTACTTATGAAACCCTAACCAAGACATTCTTGGGACCATTTTAGGATAATTGAAAATATATGCATTGGTAAAAATAAAATTTCTCAAAAAGAGACATGACAATGCGAACTCATCCTACAACACATATGTCAAGTGACACTACAAAAAGAATTACACATCACTAAATCACACATGGCAAATGCCCCTTTTTTTTTGGAATTGATAAATTAAACAATTTCCAAATTATACACACATCCAAGCATAACATTTACAAATTAAAACACATTTACAAACGAGGGGTTGTCTCTCCAAATAGACAACCCTTGGCTTCACAATCACACATAAGCATAGAATTGATTCTCTGAATAATATCCATGGTCACATGGAATAATATTCCCTCACATCTCACTTGCACATTAGTAATTCTAAAAATCACATATAATATTATCAAAAGAATACAATTCCAACATCACATAAAATTTCAATTATAAAAATTGAGTATCCAATTATCTGATAACATCCACATACAATCATCTACTAAATGGCATCATCCTCATAAACATGGAATTAAATCATTTTTAGAGAATGCATCCATAATTTCTAGTATAAAAATGAAGTATTGCAAATCAAAGTAACTGACATAATCATATCAATGTTATCCATAACAGGGGATCATATAAAATCTATGTCCATAATGCATCACAATATAGTATCAATAATAGGTCTAACATGAAAATAACTGAAATGCTATAACGGCTCGGGGTAGGGCCTCACAGTAAGATTGAATCATTCAGAAACTTAGATAATTGGAAATAAAAATCAAGGTGTTATGACAAGAGGAAGATTGGAAAATGAAGAGGTATGTTTAATTTCTCAAGTTGAACCGACATTAGTTGTTGAAGCATGTAAAGATAAACATTGGATAAAAGCAATAGAAGAACAATTAGAACAAATTGAAAAGAATAATACTTGGACATTAGTTCCCCGACCTAAAGACAAAAATGTAATTGGAACTAAATGGGTATTTAGAAATAAACTAAATGAAGGTGGTGAAGTAATCAGAAACAAAGCGAGATTAGTTTGTAACAGTTATTCTCAGAAAGAACAAATTGATTATAATGAAACCTTTGCACCAGAAGCCAGAATTGAAGCAGTAAGACTATTTCTTGCATTTGTAGCTCACAAGAACTATAAGGTTTATTAGATGAATATAAAATGTGCATTTTTGAATGGAGATCTTGAAGAAGAAGTTTACATTGAGAATCCTGATGGATTTTCATTAACAGATGATAAGGATATGGTTTGTAGATTAAGAAAAGCTTTATATGGATTGAAGCAAGCTCCCAGAGCTTGGTATGCTAGATTGGATAAATATCTTTTAAAGCTAGGATACACAAAAGGTAATGCTGACAGTAATTTTTATTACAAAATTACCAATGATGAAATTTTGGTTATTGAAGTATTTGTGGATGATATCATTTTTGGAGGAGAACAAGAGCTATGCAAATATTTTTCTAACAAGATGTAGGAAGAATTTGAAATGTCTATGATTGGAGAGATACAAATTTTCTAGGTTTGCAGGTTTCTCAAATAGATCAAGGTATATTCATTTGTCAAACAAAGTACTTAAAGGAACTTTTGAAGAAATTTGGAATGGAAAACTCCAAACCAGTAAGCACTCCTATGACTACAATTGATAAATTGACATCAAAGGATGATTTAGCTCCTATAAATCCGACAAGGTACAAATCTATTATTGGACGGTTATTGTATTTGACACAAACTAGACCTGATATAATGAATGTAGTATGTATAGTTTCAAGATTTCAAAGCAATCCTAAAGAAAGTCATGAAACTATAGTAAAAAAGATTTTTTGATACGTGCAAGGCACAACAAATCTTGGTTTATGGTATCCTAAGGATGACAATTTTGAGTTATGTGCATATATAGATGCAAATTGGGCAGGAGATGTGGATGACAAAAAGAGTACCACTAGCGGCACATTCTTTCTTGGCATAAAATTAATTTCATGGATCTACAAGACATAGACTTGCACATCATTATCTATAGCAGAAGCAGAATATGTTGCAGCAGCAACTAATTGCACTCGGGTATTATGGATCAAGCAAATTTTGAAGGATATCAAGGTAAAATGCAAAGAACCGGTAATTATTTACTATGATAACTCAACATCAATAGATATATCAAAGAATCTGGTATTTCACTCTAAAACAAAGCATGTTTCTATTAAGTATAATTTTCTGAAAGAAAATGTTGAAGCAAATGAAGTGAGATTGGTTTATGTGAACACCAAATTGCAGATATTTTTACAAAGCCTTTACCTAAGGAAACATTTCAATATCTCAGAGAGAATCTTGGGGTAATCACCCCACTGGCAGAGACTTAAATGATGCAGATTGGCATCAAACCGATAGGGACTAATAGAAAAATCTTTTTCCGGCTTGATGAAGGAGAGCTACTACTTAGGGGGAGTAGTTAGTTGTATGTTATGTTCTGATTTTGATTTATTAACTACTTTGGCATTTGATGTCAAAGGGGGAGATATGTCTATGGAAAAAAATTGTACTTTGAAGATTGGAAAGATGTATTTTGGTTTTGGTTACACTGTTTCTGTTTTTGCTACAGAACTTTGTATTGATCTATTTAGGGGAGATTATTAGCATTCTATTTTTGGCACTTAGATGTTTTTCCATCTAGTGTTGTCTTCAATGCCAAAGAGGGAGATTGTTGGTATTATGGATGTCTTCATCATGTGTTGCATTGGTTTTTTCATTGATGTCAACACTTATCTTTCTGGAGGTCTACATTGTTGATTTGGCACTCTGGTTATATTGGTTTGTTGATGAACCAACACATTGTGGTCCTGGTATGGATATTGACTTATGCACAATTATCGATATATGTTTCATCAGCAGCTCAGAAAGTTGATGATGACTTGTTATCATCTAGAGATCATTTGGTTATGTCAAAGACATGGATTGGATGTTTGCATTCAATGTTTTGCATATCGAACTGATCTAGTTCACATATTTTCCTTAACTGATGATAGGTCCAGGTTATGAACCGACATAAGAAATCATGTTCTAGATCAACACAACACATTTTGGAAATAATTTATTGATTGGATAATGTGTAAATGTATTGAGGCTAATATATTGTATTGCACCAAGATTTATTTTGTAATTGATTTAAATGTAATATCTTTTGGGAGCCGACCTAATGGATAGGTCTTAGGTTTTGTATAAATAATTGTAAGATCTTATTTGGAAGTAGTGCATACATGTTGAGATCATTGTGAAGAGAAAAAACAAGCAGATCCTTGTGCGAATCATGCAGATATCATCTGAAGGTTGAAGGAAGGTTGTTAAAGGTCATGAAGGTTTTTGTTCCTCATGCACAAAGCTTAAACTGGTACTGAATCCAGCATTGTAGATGCTAAATTCAAGCAGTACATTGATTGTTGGATTTAACCATCCAACTATGTAGTCAGTGAGACTCCTATTTTGTGATTGAGAAGTAAGCTCTAGGCAACTGGCCTTTCTGCATGTGTAGACCCCATTATTTATTCACTTACTATCTGCAGTAGTATCATCTTATCATGTGTAAGGTTTTCCACCATGGTTTTTCACCTTACAAGGTTTCCATGTCAAAATCTCTGTGTCATGTGTTGTGGATGTTGTTTTCCTTTTTGTTTCATGCATTAATTTGTATTGGTATTACTATAACTATTAATTTATTTTACCAACACCGAGTTTTAAGTTGGAATAATTTGTTTTGGGGTTGCAATTTATTGATAACTAATTCAGCCCCCCCCCCTCTCAGTTGTCCTTCCTGGTTCCTAAGAAATATATGTGAGGATACAAAGGATATGTAAGGAGAGAATAATGTAATAATCATTCATGCAGAGGATTTGGTTGATTATTGGTGATCAAGTTGGGTTTATGTAAGAGAATTTGGTCCTCCCGTATTGAGCTTAACTAAAACTATACTTAGGCATAGGATATGTTATCATTATAGTTCATTCTCTCTTCCAAATTGTAGTATGGATTTCTATGTAGTCAGTGAGACTCCTTTTGTAATGAGCAATGTGCTCTAGGCTATTGTCCCTACTGCAAGTGCAGGCCCCTCATTTATAATTACATACTTCCTACAGAAGTATTATCTAACTCTGGGTAGGCTTCCCACCATGGTTTTTTCCTTTACTGAGTTTTTCACGTAAAAATCTTTGTGTCATGTGGATGGTATTTATTCTCTAATTGTTGCTTGTACTTAATTGGTATATCTTCTATTTTGGTAATTGGTTTATGTATTTCGATATGATCTTTTGGGTTTTGGTATTAAAGTTTTAATTGCTTAAGGTTCCAGTAATCTGGTGACAACCGATTCCCCCACCCCCTCTCGGTTGTCTTCCAATTATTTGAACTATCTAACAGAATGCACATGCATTCAGGCACACTGCCTAGAGCTCACTACTAAAAAGATCTTTGCCCAAAAAGATACAACCCTTAGGTAAGTCTCACTGACTTACAATATGATTTGGACTACAATTCAGAAGGAATGAACTACAATGATAGCATCTACAAATGCCTGATGATAGTTCTGGTTAAGCATAGTTGTCTTCTCTGCAACACCAAACACACCTCAACACTTCATTGAATGATATATCCTTGTTCACACATTCATCTCTCTCTGGTAATGCAGACACAATACTGACACCTAAATTACATAAGCATCTCACCTATATATACAAATCATCAACCTTGATAACAGGGTCGACTAAACCCTCAATTATAAAAATTACATTGCATGATACAAAGATTGACCACCACACCAATGTTATGATTTATATTGCATATCGTGGAACTAATTAAAATTCCCAAACCATTACATCCATCAAAAATCTTACCAAGATCAACCGCAACACGCTACACCACCAGAAATACTGCATAACATGAAAATCATCACCGGTTAAGGCAAACCACCAGAAAATCACACAATGATCAATGCGGATTGTCAAAACAAATAGGACATGACTAGGAAACACAACCAAGAATGTTAGAATCATCTAGAATAGTTGCACCAACACCTCTTTTCAAATCTTCATCGATCAACATCTCAAAGCTCAAGAACACAACCAATCAACAATTATCATGATGAAAGATAACTTGTGGAGCACCAAATCATGAACCATCTGAAATGTAGATACATAAGATCATCCCAAACAATAATCCAAAGTTTCAACATAAGATCTGATCACACTGGAATATATCCGAGGAAATACCAGATTCTGCAAAACAGTGATTAGCAAAACCAAACT